>NC_141906.1:20507291-20807395 GCF_057802395.1 Ceratotherium simum simum
GGCCACCTCAAGGATGGGCGAGCAAATAGTTAACAGTTATTCAGTTCTTACTATGTACCAGACAGTAGGCTAAACATTTTTTTTTTTTTTTGCGTTATCTCATTTAATTCTCACAACAGCCTGGTAATGTAGGTACTATAATTATGTCTGTTTTACAGATAAGGTAATTGAGGCTTAGGAAGATTAAGTAACTTGCTCAAGTTCTCATCACAAGTCGAAGAGCTAGAGTTTGAACCCTGGTCATTGGCTCCAGAGCCTAACATATGGTTAGGACTGACTGTGGGAGGAGAGCAGAATTTTGCTACATGAGGCCCTCAAGTGGGATCCTGGCTCCCTCTGAGACTCTGAAAATGCACATTTACTGAGTGCCGTCCTTGTCTGGAATGGTGGCTCCCTCAGCCCTGCCCTCCCAGGGCAGGCTCATTTAAGAGAATCTTCCCTTCACCATTTCTCTCGTCAGTCTTGTCCAAATTTGAACTAGGGGATTCTGGTCTTCTTTCTCGGGAAGGCACAAAAATGACCTCATATTTCATCTCACCATTGAGGTTGTTTTTGGTCCTCCTTTTGTTATATTTGAGCACTAGATTCATCTCAGATGGAGGGATGAGGGTAACTGTTAAGAGCCTCTTAGGAGGCTCCTGATGTCCCCAGTCCCAGGGTAATGGGCCCTCCATGATCTAAATCTTTCTTCATCTCAGGGTAAGAGAGGGGCTCAGGGTCTGCCATGTGGTGGGACTCAGCCAGTGGATAGCTCGCCATTACCCACCTGGTGTTTCCATTCCCTTGCCTCTAAAGGTAACATCTCTCACTTGTTTCTTTCTGAAGATGTCGCCACCGTCAGGACAAGTGTAACCTTTAAGCTAAATGAAGGCAAGTGTAGTTTGAAAAAGGCTGAGCTGTTTCCTGAGGGTCTGCGACCAGCACTACCAGGTATGGAATCAGATGGCTGGTGCAGGGAGATTGCCTGCATGTTGGGAAAGGGGCCTGTAACAAGCTGAGCCTTTCAGATGGGATCAAAAAGTTTGGAATCTCCAAAGACCCTCTTCAAAGGAGGAAGAGGAGCCTAGCCTAGCACCCTGTATAGTTCTGGGGTTATACTTCATAGCTTCCTTTGCGAGGTACAGATGGTGAAGCTCTGGGGAAACCTGTGAGTTCACAGGAATCAATAAGGGCTTTAAGATGCATTAGCAATTTGTGATCATCGTGGGTTAAATTTTCTAGATCTTAGAGTTTGCTTGAAATATAAGCCAAAGAAATAAAAAAAAGTTTGGCTCAGAAAGCATAATCTTTGATGAACAAAGATGTAATGTCCAGCTTTCCTGCTGGATCTAGTTTTTGGAGGCGGTTGGCTTCAGCAGAACAAACACCATCCAAGTAGAGCTGGCCTTATTGAAAAGAGCAGAACCCAACACTTCTCCTTCTTCCCTGGCTCACATTTCCAGTATTATTTCATAGAATAATTTTGGAAATTAAAGTAAATCAGGATTCATGTATTAGGGAAGGTTCTTTCCCCAGTCAACCCTCAAATAAATCATACAAACAAATAAACATAAAGATTACTGTAGTCACTTTTGACTACCTATTTTAAACAACTAAGCAAGACTAGTTTTGGTACCTCCATTTGATGGAATATTATGCAGCTATTAATAATATATTTTCAAAGAATGTGCAATGACATACGAAAATGTTCTTGTTTTTCCATGCTAAGATGGAAAAAGGGAGAGTAACATCTTGTATATCTAGTACAACCCAAATTGTGTAAGAAAAAGTGAGTAGAAGAAAAAAAACTCACCGTATCGTTAGTAGTGTTTGTATCTGGGTGGGAGGATGATGGGTGATTTTAATTTTTTTTTTCCTGCATTTCCCAAATTCTGTACAGTGGGCATTTACACTTTTAGATCAGAGGGAAAAAGCATTATTTAAAAATAGATTTGGTGTTTAGTTTATTTAATGGTTTTGTACTAATGTTAATGTCTTAGTTTTAATAAATGTACATGTTAACGTACGATGTTAGTTAACATTAGGGGAAACTGGATGAAGAGTATGTGGGAACTCTTGGGACTATCTTAGCAACTTTTTATAAATCTAAACTTATTTCAAAATAAAAAGTTTAAGAAATAGGGGAAAATTGAAAGGGAGAAAGTTTCAAAATGAGCATCTGTTTAGTCTGAGTTTTGAAGGTAGCCTTTTGAAAGGGTAAGATAGATTTTTAGGGAAATATATAGAGGGGAAAATTAATTTGCCTCCTCCTTCCTTTGGCACCTGATGACCTGTTGATTTGAACATCCTTGTAATGTTGAAGAAGAATATGATACAGATGTTATGTTGAAACAGTAAGGTTTTAAAATGGAGACAAATTAATTGTGTGGGTGATATGTGGACCTGCTCTTTGGTTCAGATTAACAATCATTAGTTAAAAGATTCACTGGCAGGCACGGGGGGAGGGGACAGCCCAAGTCAGGAAAAGTAATGTACAAGGCCCTGCCTTATGCAACACTTTCCCTTCCCTCCTAGACCTTCCTTATATTGTTTGGTTCTGTTGATTCTTTGTGCCATTTATTGCTCCTAGTTATTTAAAAACGAGGCCTCACTGTTGATGTACTTTCCAGCTTTCTCTTCGGGTTGGAATTACACCAAGCTCAGTTTGCCTAAAAGCAGGAGTTGGTTTCCTTCGTACTCCTGTGCTCATTCCTTAGTTGAAGCCTCAGCCTCTGCTTGGGACTTCACAGTCCAGCTTTAAGGAAACCAACTGTGAGAACATGAACGTACCTTAGCAAACAGTCAGTCAGGAACGCAAGACAACCCCTGGTTCCTGTCTTCCACATATGTGGCCGGTCAGTCAGAAATACCCAGCATTTATCCATGAAAATAATTTTCATGAGCTAAATTGTGAAGTTATATAGAAGGCAGTACTGGCTTTCCAAAATTAAAATGTCATCGTGCTCCAAGCTGAGGGCTTGCAACGTCTTGGCATCTGGAGTTAATCACTTAGTCCCTTGAGAGTTGTTTTAATGAAATGTTTACTGAGCTCTAGCGAATGTTCAACTGCGTGCTCTGCCAGGATTTGGCTTCCGATAATCTTGTTTCTTCATGCAGAGAAGCACAGCTCAGTAAAAGAGAGCTTCCGCTACGCAAACCTTACATGCAGCTCCGGCAAGCAAGTCCCGGGAGCCCCTGGCCGACCGAGCGCCACTAAGGAAATGTTTATCACTGTTGAGTTTGAGCTTGAAACTAACCAAAAGGAGGTGACAGGTTGGTTTGAAAACAGTCTACGGTGCCAGGCTCCTCACAGCTTCTCCTTATTCCTTTGCCTTTCGCTTTTCATCATTCTTGGGGGGAAAAACATAGTGCAACCACTGAAGTATCTCCTGTTTTTTTTCCCACCCCCAAACTAAATTGAATTGGTTTGAAACTTGATAATTTTATCTTCTTCATAAAAACCCAAAGGTACCATTTCGGTCAACAAATTTCTGTTTGAATCAAATGCTGCCCAGCCTGCTAGGTGCCCAGCTCCAGGTCCCTCTGCATTCTGTCCACAGGGAACTATGGGTGTCAGTGGGTCCTGCAGTCGTCTGGACATCCTCACATGCTGCAACCTGACCTCCTCCCCCGCTGCTGTCTCTCTTGTTTCTGTAGCATCTTGCGATCTAAGCTGTCTCGTAAAGCGAACCGAGAAGCGGCTCCGGAAAGCCATCCGCACGCTCCGGAAGGCTGCCCACAGGGAGCAGTTTCACCTCCAGCTCTCAGGCATGGACCTGGAAGTGGCTAAAAAGTCTCCTAGAACATCTGAACGCCGGGTGGAGTCCTGTGGAGTGGGCCAGGGCCACGTAGGAAACCAATGTGGTGAGTGTCCTGCTGGCCAGGACATTCTTGCTAACAGATCTGTCTTTAGCCCCGTACACACTGAGGGTAAACAAAAGTCTGGCCCATCCTTCCCTCTCCGGGATCACCCCAGAGAACATCTTGAGCACCCACTGTCATCTGGGCCCTCCATGTTGGTGTCTGTTGTGCCTGCTAGACCCAGGAGCTCCCCAGCACCTGGCATAGTCCCTGGCTTGTGGTGGGCTCTTAATAAATGTTTGCTGAATTGAGGGACAAAAAGGAAGAGGCAGGGTTGGTGAGAAGAGGGAGTGTTGCCCTTTAAGGGTCTGAGGGTCTTCAGAGCACTGTGGTCCCCCAGTTGGAGCAGGACTACAGGTGTAAGGCACTCGTGAGCCTCTGCGCACTCCACTATCGCAGTTCCCCTGTCATCTCCCTCTGGCTTGACTGATGGTGGCAATGAACACTCTCCTATCTGTAGTTTTGTGCAGAAGTGAGGCTAGGGGTGCCGCTGAGTGGCTTTGTGAGATCCCTGAGCTTCAGCCCAAGGCTCCTAGTAGTGTCGATTCCATGTGTGTCGCTTTGTGTGTTTCAGAATTAAATTTGAGACCTACATTTGAGCAACATCAATTCTATTCCTCTGATGAAGTTCCAGGCAAGAGGAACCTGGGCAAGAGGTTCTAGGGTGGTCAGTCTTGAGCTTCGTTTGTTGTGAGAGGCTGTTCTGGGCAATTATGGGAAATTCTATCTGAAAAGTCTTAGATGGGGACAATTGGGGGTCTCACTTTATGGTAATAATGGTAATGACTTATTGAGTTCTCACCTGTCACAAGTCCAATGCTAAGCACTATATCTGCATTATCTCATTTAATCCCCAAAGTAATCTTACCAGGTAGGTGTTATTATCTCCATTTAACATATGAGCAAACTAGAGCTCAGAGGGCTAAGTTCTCTTGCTCAAGATCACATGGATGGTCCGACTCCAAAGCCTGTGTTCTGGTCCCATGAAAGGTGAATTTTGATAACCAGATCCATCCAGAATAAACTGATGTCCTTTCTGAAGTGTCGTTAGAATCACGTGGCCTAAGAAATGAATCCTGAGCTAAAGGAGTAATAAATCAGTGTTTCTGAAGAAGCAAAGCTGAGCCCAGGGGGCACCTGTTCAGGAGAATTGTCAGCAATAGCCCATGGCCCAAATCTGTTGCTTTACCAAAACATAGTAAAAATCAAGTGTAAAATCAAGTGTAACTGTCCTCCCGGGGCTGGTTTTCAAATGGTCTTGACTTTTATTCCATCTGACTCTCTTAAAAAGAAAAGAAAAGTAAAAACAACCTAGCTGGTTGGTTTGTTCTCATTTAAAATCTTAAGAGTTCCAGTTTCCACACCAAAATGGTGATGAGAGTTGGCTGTTGCTGCTCTACTTTCCGGGCTGAGTTGCAGAAACTGACAGAGCCAGGCAGGCCAGTCTTTCTTCTGGCTTCTCAGAGCTAAATTGCACTCCCTTTCCCCATTTACTATCCTCGTAGGGAGAGGCTTTGCAGGCTCACTGGGGAGCCTTTGTGGCCAGTTAAGGATTCAGGAAAAACTAGCATCAAGGGCCCTGTGGACCAGCTCCCAGTGAGGGCATTACCAACACTACCACGAGTGTGTGTCTGGTGAATAAAGACCCAAGAATGAGGATCAGGAGTTACTTAACAGAGGCCTCATGACCATGACGACTTATGAAAGGCACTCGACACGGGGGTTATGTAGCTGTTCTGTGTGTGACCGTGTCCTGAGATGCTTGTCATGCCACATTAGGTTGGATCTGTGGCTGAGGGAGGCAACGTGTCCTGTCTCAAGAGCTCCCTCTAGCAATGGATGAATTTATAGCCCACATGGGACCAAATCAAGTTCACTCTGTCTGACAGCAATGTTGAAGATTTTACCATGTAGAGAAACAGCACAAAGAATTACCAGTGAAATTCCTTTCTCCTGCTGGAGGGAGGAGGTGGGTTTTAAGAAGGGTCGGGTGTGTTAATCGGCACCGGCAAGCCACAGTGTGTGTGTGTGTGTGTGTGTGTGTGTCTCTCATATTCCTGGTCTATTTGATGGTGTTAGAACTTCGTAACTACCAGGCTTACTGGTATTCTCTTTTTTTTTTTTTTTTTATTTTATTTTATTTTTTTAAGTTTTTTTTTTTAAATAATTTTTTTATTTATTTTTCCCCCAAAGCCCCAGTAGACAGTTGCATGTCATAGCTGCACATCCCTCTAGTTGCTGTATGTGGGATGCGGCCTCAGCATGGCCGGAGAAGTGGTGTGTCGCTGCGCGCCTGGGATCCGAACCCAGGCCGCCAGCAGCAGAGCGCACGCACTTAACCGCTAAGCCACGGGGCCGGCCCCTTACTGGTATTTTCTGAAGTCTGGATGGTACATGTAGTGGAGACATGCCTAGCATAGTTCTTTTTAAAAATTATTTTCAGTATCTGCAGAAAGGAGCCCAAAAAAGTATTTTGAGTCACCTGGAAGGAGAGATGGAACCATTATGTTTTTCCTTTAAAATATTTTTTATTTATGGGGCTGGCCCGGTGGTGTAGTGGTTAAGTTTGTGTGCTCCACTGCGGCAGCCCAGGGTTTGCAGGTTCGGATCCCGAGCGCAGACTGATGCACCGCTTGTCAAGCCATGCTGTGGCAGCGTGCCATATAAAGTAGAGGAAGATGGGCACGGATGTTAGCCCAAGGCCAATATTCCTCAGCAAAAAGAGGAGGACTGGTAACAGATGTTAGCTCAGGGCTAATCTTCCTCACAAAAAAAAATTTTTTTTTATTTAGTTTTTAATTCCCAAAGTAGTGTATGTTTCCAATGGTACAGAAATGTACGGTACAGGTAAAAGTTCTCCCCTCAGCTCCTAATCCCACTCTCCAGAAGTAATCCCTGTCAGTAGTTTGCTATGTATTTTTCTACATCTGTTTTTATGCAATATGAAAATGAAGTTTTATTTATTCATTCAATAAATATTTATTGAGCACCTACTGTGTGCCAGGTATTATTCTAGGTGCTGGGAATCAAGTAATGAAACAAAAAAGCAAAAATCTCAGCCCTCATAGAGTTTACAATTCTAGAGGAGGGAGAGAGACCACAAACCAATAAAGAAAGACATAGATCGTGTAGTAGATGGTGGTGAAGGGAGGTGGAACGGAGAGCGCCAGGGCAAGAGGAGGGGTGAGGAGGCGTGACTCCCCCAAATGTAGACTATGGTCAGGGACTGTGGTCATTGCAAAGTGTCATTTGGGTGAGATGGGAAGGATGGAGGAAGCTATGAGGATATGGGGGAGGAATCCCAGGCAAAGGAAACAGCAAGTACAGAACTCCTGAGGCGTTGAAAAGAAGGCCAGGATGGTGCGAGCTGAAGGAGGCAGGGGAAAAGGAGGAAGTCAGAGCAGTAGTCGGGTGCCTGAGTGGGAGTGGAAATCGTGGTGAGGACTCGGACTCTGAATCTGAGTGAGAAATGAAGCCAATGAAGGGTTTTTAGCAGAGGAGTAACAGGGTTCTGACATGTTTTAAAAGGATAACTTTGGCTGCTATAGGTTTCTGTATAAAAAAAGTATTTAAAAAAATATCAATACAATTTGAATAGTGTAATGTGTTGTTTTTAACTAGAGAGTAGATCATGGACATCCTTCCATGCGAATAGAGGAGCTACCTATTTCTTTTAATGCTTCCTAGTCTATATTTGTTTTAAGATACCACTCCTCTATTTATTTATTAGCCATTCCCCTATTGTGGAAACTTAAGTTATTCTTAATTTTTCTGTTACAAACAATGATGCAGTGAATATTCTTTTTTGTGTACATGGCCAATATTTTTGAAAGATAGACTTGTAGAAGTCCAATTACTGGGTCAAAGGACACGCAGATTTAAAACTTTAATAGACACTGCCAAGTTACCCTCCAAGAAGACCATACTAACATATGTACATATTCCCTCCAACATTGTATCTGAGTGTTTATTGCCCCACATCATTGCTAACATGGGTTATTTATTGTTGATCCTTTTAATTTTTGTAAATATGATAAGCAAAAATGATAAAGTCAAATTTTAACTTGCTTTTCTTCGATTATTAGTAAGACTGAGCATGCTGTCATATATCTGTGGCCATGTGGATTTCTTCATCTGAGAATATCCATAATCTTTGCCTATTTTTCCATTGAATTGTGTTTTTTCCCAATATCATTTAAAAAAATAAAATTTAAAGTCCCAAGTTACATCAAAGAACATAGTCATTTCTGACCAATTAAACACTTTCTTTCTTATAGTTATTTTTACATAATAAAGTCTCATTAATTTGGCATTTAAGAACTTTGGGACAGCCTGCTCTGCAGGTGACCTTTGTACCATCTGTGATCAATTCTAGCAAGATGGCAAAAAAAAAAAATAGCAATTATATTCTCCAAGAAACAAATTCCTTAAGCTCCATAGTAATTCATGAAGTCCTTCATATCTAAAGAAAAATTAATGATGACATGGATTTCTATTTTTCTTTCATAGCTATTTACACTTTTCATAAAGGATAATTTAAGGACTATACTTCCTAAAATATATATTTTTGTATTTGATTATTCTTAAAACTTGCTGAAATTTTTAAAAGACCCAATCCAGGCAACTGGCAAACTGGGAAGTATTTTCATGCCTGGGTTCTGGAGAGACTGGGAAAGTTTAATTTAATTTTTAACAGCAGTGGCTTTCCTCTCCAGCAGTTGAGAAAAATTAATTCAACCAATATTTATTGAGATACCACCTGTGCCATGCTATGAACTTGGGATCAAGCAGTGAGAACATAGTGGATAAGGAGCCTGCTGTTATGAAGTTCATATTCTAACAGAGGAATATGGACAATAAAAAAGTAAAGAAAAATGATAATTTCAGAACTTATAAGTGCTATGAAGATAATAAAACAGAGAGGGCCAGAGAGGAGGAGGGATTACTCTCCACAGAATGCTCAGGGAAGGCTCTCAGAGCAGGTGACATTTGAGCTAAGACCTAAGGGAGAAGAAGGAGCTGGCCATACAAAGGTCTGATAGGGGTAGGAGGCACTCTGACAGAGGAGGGATCCAAAAGTGCAAAGGGCCTGAGGCAGGAATGAGCTAGGCATTTTCTCTTAATTGTTTCAAAATTGAGAAATTGTCTGGAATTTAAAGGCGGAAATTCTCTTTTCTGTTTTAAATCCAGGAAAATATAAAGTCTGTATTAGCAATTTAGACCAATATTAGACCAATATTTATACACAGACTTGGTAGGAAATTCTTTTAATTAAAAAAGTTTAAAAAACCTAATTTAGTAAAATGTTGACATTTATTGCGCACGTACCATGTGTTCAGCACTATGATAAACACTTTACATGTCTTCTCTTACTTAGTTCTCATCATTACTCTGTTTTGCATCATGCCCTTTTTACAGACAGGGAAACTAAGGCAGAGGGAGGTAAGCAGTTTTCCCAGTGTCACCCGTCAAGTAAGTGGCAGAGCCAGGATTCAAATCCACATCTGACTCAAGAGCCTCGATTCCTAATCTCTCAATTTGAATACTCACGTCTCCTGGGTACAACCTGTGCCCTGTGATTCTCTTACTCATACTGCACTCATGTGGAGAACCCTCCATGGGCCAGCTCTGTGGTGGGTACTGAGGAGGTCTGGATAAATAAGACACCATCCCTCAATTCACACTTAGCCCTCCCAGGGAAGAGTTAGAGAAGCCTTTCCAAAAGAGAGAATCCTAAGTGGAGTTTAGAAGGATGCACAGATGACATAAATGGGGAGGAGTATTCAGGCAAAGGAACAGCCTTGGGGAATGAGACGGAGTGGGATGTGCACAGGGGATTATTGACATTTCAGTGTCACTAAACCTGGAGTGCAAGGTAGGATATGGTGGGCAACCAGGCTGGTGGGATAAGCGTGGCCAAGTCATGTGAGACCTTGAATATGTTGCTAAGGAGCCTTGACTTTATCTCTAGGTGGCAAAGTGCCATTAGAGGATTTAATCAGGAAGTATCCCACTGATATTTGTATTCTAGAAAGATCTCTCTTACTGAATTGGGAGTCCAGACTAGGGGCAGACAGGCTGATTTAGGAGCTTTTGAATGCTTCACATAAGAAATATTGAGAATATGAAGGCGCTAGATGAAGTAGGAAAGAAGTGATGGATTAGAGAAATATTTAGGAGGAAACAGAGCAGCATTTGGTGATAAACTGGATTGGGGACCGAGAAGAGGAAAGAGTTGGGGTGAGCTCCGAGGTTTCTGACTTGCCTCTGACCTGTCACTTGCTTCCCGTATGTCCCTCACCTCACCCAGCCCTGTTTCATATGCAGGAGGCACTGAGAAAAAGCCTGTGGGTTGGTTGAATGGTTAGATGAATGTGATCACTGGGAAAGAAATAATCAGAAAAGATTTATAGGGAAAGCAGAAAAAAATAGGCTCTTGAGAGAGCATGAGAAAGAATCTGAAAACTCAGATACAGAAAAGGACACTAAAGACTGAGCGTTGAGTCAAAGACACTAAGAGAAGTGCAGGGAGTCAAGTCAGGGCAGTTTTTGAGCTAGGGAGTGAAGCAATCAGTATTTCTGATTGCTTCATTTGAAAAATGTAAATCCATTTTTCAAAGTCTTTTTGTTAATTGCTAGTGTTTTGGCTCAACTCTGGTCAGACTTTAGAAGGGTGAGTCTGATGGTGGAATGTAAAGGAGCGGAGGCAGGGAGGAACAGAAGGCAAGGAAAGTATTTGGAAGGTTATTGCAGTAATCTAGATAAGAGATGGTGAGGCTCAAAAGACACTCATGCCATGGGGATAAAGAATAGGGGTGGACAAAAGGAACACAACTGTAGGATGCTGCAGCTGACTGATGGAGCGGGGAGGCGAGAAGTCTGGGATAATAACTGTGGGTTGGACTCCAAGGGTTGGAGCCTTGGTGACTGGGAGAGTAGAGATGCTATTTATGAAAAGAGCAAAGCCAGGTGGGTAGGAAGGACTGGGCAGGGAAGGAAGAGAAGCATCCCCCTTGGGCATGTTGAGTTTGAGTTACAAGACTTCCAGGCAGAGATGTCCATGGGCATCTGGGGGTCTAGGAAAATGGCTTCCTTTCTCATGTGCAGACCAACCCTCCTGTCCTGCGTCTGTCCGCACATGCTCTGCTTGCCTCCTGCTAAAATGGATGAACAGCCTATGCTCCTACCCAAAGCCAACTCCTCCACTTGTGCTCTGGAGCCCATCCCTCTCACCTTCTCAAGAACGTTGTTCCCGGGCCGGCCCCATGGCTTAGCGGTTAAGTGCGCGCGCTCCGCTACTGGTGGCCCAGGTTCGGATCCCAGGCATGCACCAACACACAGCTTGTCTGGCCATGCTGAGGCCCCGTTCCACATCCAGCAACTAGAAAGATGTGCAACTATGACATACAACTATTTACTGGGGCTTTGCAGGGGGGATGGGAAAGGAGCAATATTGGCAATAGATGTTAGCTCAGAGCCGGTCTTCCCCAGCAAAAAGAGGAGGATTAGTATGGATGTTAGCTCAGGGCTGATCTTCCTCACAAAAAAAAAACAAAAAAAACGTTGTTCCTGCTGTTTCCCCACTGACCCCTCATCTCAGAATTCTCCTTCTCTTCTAGATCATTTCCAACAGCACACAAACCTGTCTCCTGTCTTAAAAACCATACAAACTCTCCTTTGACTTCATGCTTCTCTCCAGATACTGCCTCATTTCTTTGACTCCCCGTAGAGCAAAACTCCTTGACAGAGTTGTCTAGACTCACTGTCTTTGCTTCCTCACCTC
The DNA here is from genome assembly GCF_057802395.1 of Ceratotherium simum simum. NCBI lineage: Eukaryota > Metazoa > Chordata > Mammalia > Perissodactyla > Rhinocerotidae > Ceratotherium > Ceratotherium simum. The sequence continues at coordinate 20,518,915 of NC_141906.1, forward strand.
CCATTTTCTCCTTGACTTTAGCCAATCTGATTTTCATTCCCAGCCTCTCCACTGAAACCACTTTTTCCAGGATTTCTAACAAGCTTCATGTTGCTAAGACCAGTTGCCAACTCTCACTCAGGCACCACTGATCACTCCTCATCTTAGAAACCCTTTCTTCTCATGGGTTTCAGACACCACACACTTCTGGTTTCACCTACCTCACTGGCTGCTCCCTTTTCATTTTCCACGTTGATTCCCCCCCTAATTTTTGATCTCTCAACATCAGGTATCCCAGGGCTCAGTCCCCTATCCCTCTCCTCTATCTTCACACTCTCCTGGGTGACCTCATCCAGTGCCATAGCCTTAGATACCACCACATACTGGTGACTCCCAAGCTGCCCTCTCCAGCTCTGACCTCTATTTTGAGTTACGGGCTTCTCTATCCCAGAGGTCTTGAGCATTTTTGATCACACATACACACACACTTAAAGTAAAATATTTTTAAATTTATGAACGTTTACTTATTTAAAAATTATATACTTGTACTATTGGCTGATATATTATGTATATCATAAAAGACAGAAGAATGAGATACAGATTAAGTAAACAAAATTTTAAAATAACTGACTAGCATCTTAAGGTACCTTATTTACAATTTGGCAAGGTTTATTGTTAACAGTAGTGGTTGTAAATCCATTTTTCAAAGTCTTTTTGTTAATTGCTAGTGTTTTGGCTCAACTCTGGTCAGAACTGATTAAATCATTCCTGTTTCTATCTCATGATGTTGTTTGGCAAAGAACTAGAACTAGGAGTACAGCTGTGTCAGCTCTGTCTCTTCCTGTTGTTCCCCCATGCTCGCATCATTCCTTCTACCTTTAGTCCCGGTTTCTACAGGAAGTGTTCAAAGCTGCTTTCTATTTTGTGACAGTTAGTTTGGTGGAAACTAGATAATATAATCAGGAAATCTATTCAACCAGGCGCAATTAAACTGTAATTCTTTTCAACACATTAAAAAGAAGCAAATCAGTCAGTACATCCCCACCCCCAGAGTTGTGGAATGCCTGCTCTTCTCTTTTCTTGGAGACCTTGTGTCTTTACGTGCGTCTGTCATGTGTCTTCACATGTGTCTGACCTTGTGTCTTCACATGTGTCTGTCATGTGAAGACACATGACTCCTGGAGATGTGGACTGACTGAGGGGCCAATCTTATACCATACACTAAACCAGTGAAGTTTTCTTTAGTTCTTATTTTTTGTGTAAAAATTAATATATGTAGATGTGAAAGTGCTTTGCCCACACCCAGTGGATCATCCCCTGAGGTGTGGTATTCTACTTTGGAGACCATCAGGATAACCAATGCCTTCTCAATATCAACACTGGCATGGCCAACAAGCATCTCAAATTCAACGTGTCTAAACAAAACGTTTTATTCTCTTTCCTCCCTCCCAAATAAAGCCTGCTTCTCCCTCATCTCAGCAAATGGCACCTCTGTTTACCCAGTTGCTCAAATTGAAAACCTCAGAGTCTTCTTGACATCTCTCATTTTGTCAAGTTCCTCATCCAATCCATTAGCAAATCTGTCAGATCTGCCTTCAGATTATATCCTGAATCCAGCTTGTTTTCTCTTCCTGCATTATTATGACTCTGTTCTAGACCACTGTCATCTCCTGCCCAGTCTACTGTGATAGGCTCTCAGTTGTTCTCCTTACCCTTGCCTGCCTTCAGTCTGTTCTCCACACAGCAGCCTGAAGATCTTTTAGAAACATAAATCAGGTCATGTCACTCCCCCATTCAAAACCTCCAACACACTTTGAGTAGGATCTGATTTCCTTACCATGACCTCAGGAACCTACGGGATCTGGCCCTTGCTTACTTTTCAGATTTCATCTCCTGATACCCTGCCTGTTTCACTATGTCCCTGTTACACTGGCCTTTCTGCTATTAAGCAATACCGTTAACACCACGGCAGGGCTACTTCCCTCATTTCAGTCTGATCTCTGCTCAGAGAGGCCTTTCCTGGCTACTCTTCTAAAATAGCTTCCACACAATGCCCCCCCCACCACTCTTGGTCTTACCGTCTTACCCTGTTTTAATGTTCTTTATCACAGTTACCTCTAGTTAGCATTCTCCTTTATATTTATTTGTTTGCTCACTTATTGTCCATATTCTCCACTAGAATGAGAGCCCCTGCAGGACAGGGCCATGTCTGTCTTCTTCTCTGCTGTATCTCCAGGTCCTAGAACAGTGCTCAGCACATAATCAGTGCTAAGTATTTGGTTGAATAAATGAATACACGAATCTGCCCAGGACAACAGATGAAATCCCAAGGATAGTCACCAAGATTAAGAGAAAAGAAGGCAAAGGGCAAATGTGTAGGGAAATATTTAAATTGAGGGCAAAATTGGCACTCTAAAGGAAGTGAAATCTCAGCTGCAGTTAACTAGGCATAAGGAGGACATAGCCTACCTTGGGGAGCCCAGCTAGGAAGGCAGTGGGCTGGGCTCATCTCTCTGTCCCAACTGTGAGGATGTTTCAGACAACAAACCTGAGCACACAGCAAAAACCTGGACAGCCATGGCACATCGGCCGCTTAGCCCAAGGGGGTGCTGTCTCCTGTTATCCCAAAACACTCATTTAAAAGGAGTTCGAACCAGGATCCTGAGGCCATAGCACTGTCTAGAGCTCCATCTCCTCTGAGCTGTGACAAAGCAGGAGCTCCAGGGCACGCTGGGAACCCGCGCGGGCTGCTTGTGGCTCTCCTTCAGAAGTCAAGGCGTGAATCTTAAGAAAACAGTCAGATGCTGGAGAGTGACCTCTTTTATTAGGTCACCATCTTCGCCACAGAGAGACCATAGTGTTTGTCCATAGCCTGAAATACTCAAAGGCCGCTGTGTTGAAAAGAGGGTGAGCCTTCAGGTCTCTCTGTTGCCATTAATCCTGGTCCCCGCTGGTCTCTCCCTTTTGCATCAGAAAAGCTTTCTTGTATTTTTTTTTAAAGAGAGGGAGAAAACAGCTGTGTGGGATTTGAGAATGGGATTTTAATGGTCACTGAAGACACACAAAAGCTTTGCTGTGATCGTGAAGTGTTCTGGGGGCAATTGACTCCTTTGTCTGGGGCAGCAAAACAAGCTGGCTGCTCAAGAAGAAAAGAGAACCAACTGGAACGTGTGATTGAGGTCTCTTCAGGCCAGATCTTCGGCGCATTTGCAAAGAGCTGTTTTCAGGCGTCTCTTCATGACATTTCGGAATCGCTTTTTAGTGTTCGGCTCATTTTTACCTTGTGAAAGAAACAAATTAATTTAGAAGGTGCTAGGCATAAATTATTTCTGTAGGTCTTTCTCTCTGAAAGGAAAATGGAAACCGTGAATGACAATATGAGTTTGTTTATGTGATGTGGACCTTTCATTGTGAGAAGAAAGAACTGGTGCCCTCTTTTCCTCAGGGCAGCCCCGGGGGCATTTCTCAGCCCTTTGCTCTGTTGAGAAATTGCAACAGATGTGGGATATTGTGAGGCTTCTCAAAATGTAACCTTGAAAAGGCTTTGGGGGTTAAATAGTTCTGAGGAGGGGTGGGCACGCAGAGCAGCAGGAGCCCCTCCAGTTACTCTTTTCAGTGAGAACCAGGTCCATTCTTGTCCCCCCGTGGACACCCACCCATGGAGGGATCCGTTTTCTGCCAGAGGAACCATGATGGAGCAGACCATGCTGATCCGGCTCTAAGTTGTGATAATGGGGCAGTTGGAATCATTGCCATCATATGAGTAGTTTCCCTTTAGGCGAAGGAGTGTTATGAAAACAGCTGTTCCCCAAATGGAAATGGCCTGGGCTGTAGAGGGCTCCGGACAGCCTTGGTTTTATTTCCTGTCTGCCAGTCCTCATGACAGCTGGCTTCTTAGAGCCATGAAGGGGTTATTACTGAACTGCTGTATGCACTGAGATAATCAGGTGGGACACAGAATAAAAAGTCATGAATTCCTGGTACATAATTCAGCCCAGTTTTTCACGGAAGATGAGCTGAAACCAGAGTAATTATGGAAGCCATTATCCAGTAGGGCTGCATTTAGAGAATAAGTCTGGAATTATAGGCTCTGTCTGCCACAGATCCATGCGTCGTACTCTTTATAATGTTGTTTGCCAAGAAAGCAAGAGTTTGGTCCACTTTTAATTTTTTTTAAAAAATCACAAAATTAAATAAAAAGGATACGTCGGTATTGTAAGAAAATACAAACAATATAAAAAAGTATTAAGATTCAGACTTTAGAGTAGACTTTATTGATTGTACTTGAAATAATATTTGAAATGTAGCATATTTTGGCTTACTATGATTTTAAAAAGCCTCATTTCTTTTTTTTTTAGATTATGGAGTGAATAATGAAAAGATATTTTTATTACTGATTCTCTATAGAACTTTGTCTTGTCTAACCCTAAAAGTATATATGCAGATTGCATTTGTAGGATAGGATGAAAACAGGTATACCCCCTTACAGACATTCAAGAGATATAATAGCTAATTTTGTCATGTGATATTTTGTTTTCTATTTCTCGGCACCTTAAGTATAAAAGAGAACGTGTTTATTCCAGTCAAACTCCCCTAATGCCCCATGGAGAATCCTTGGCAAAGTCTTGAGTTGTGATTCAGTCTGCTCTTTTGTTAAATGCCCTTTTTCCCCTTAAACTCAAAGCTCTTGATCTCACCGTAGGTGTATTTCACAAACTAGCTGTGGGTCCTTGGCCAAATTATTTAACGTCCCTAAGTCTCTGTTTCTGTAAAATGGAGCTAATAATAGCACCTCGCTCCTTAGGGTTGTTTTTAGGAATAACTGAGATAATGTATGTAAAGCTTTGGCATGGTGTCTGATAGATCTTAAGTACTCAACAAATGTTAGCCATTAGAAAGGCTATTTTGATGGTTGTGATGATGATGTTTGAATATTATACCAGGGAACCCAATTCAGTATATTTACTTTATATTCATATCCTAAAATAAGAAATAAATCAACATTTAGCTAACGACACCAGAAATATAATCAGAAGCATAGTTTATTAATTTCCTTGTAGTTTATTCTTTCAGGAGACATTTACCAGGGTTTACTCTTTGTAACGTATTAATTTTGTTACTAATATGAAGCATGCTATTTTAGAGAGTTTATCTGTAAGACCCTTGAGATCACCTTCCCCACAGCCACCTGAAAGTGAGCTTTTCAAAACACATCTTCTGGTCATATTCCTCTCCTTTCAATGGTTCCTTTACCTGCAGAATAAAATCCAAATGCCTGGCATTCAAGAACTTTTTCAATCTATCCCCAACCTTCCTTTCTTCCCTCGCTTCCCATATGTCATGCATGAATCTTTACAACCTGCCCCCTTTCCTACCTGGGGAGATCCTACTCATCCTTCAAGGCCCAACACAAATGTGGCCTCCTCTAGGAAGCCTTCAGGGATGCCACTGGCCAGAATTAACAGCACCCTCCTCTCTCTTCTTTCAGTACTAGGCCTATGTTCAATGAAGGATTTTCACCTTTATAATTCTTCTGACAGCCCTGGGAAGTAGGAGAGTTATCGAGTGCTTGTACTAAAAAATAATAAGGACCACTGTGATCCCTGCCCCAAAGGAGCTCATGGTCTAGGGAGAGAGGACCTGTAAACACCTCTAGCAGTGGGCGACAGAGATCGTGGCAGAGGAGTGTGCACAGGGAACCCAGAGGTGGTGTGCATTCTGTATTCAGGGGGTGTGGATGGGGGAATGTGCGGTCAATGCCATCTGTTTACCTGCACTCACATCATCCTTCCTTGGCCTCTGTCCCCTCACTGACCAGATCATTTCCCCCTTTGGCTAGTCAGTTGCAGGGCTGGGACATATTATGATGGAGCACAAGAACGCTGCATTTTATGTCCAAATGGAACCTTCCAAAATGAGGAAGGACAAATCACATGCGAACCGTGCCCAAGACCAGAAAATCCTGGGGCCCTGAAGACCCCAGAAGCTTGGAATGTGTCTGACTGTGGAGGTAAGGATTCTGCTTGACCCTTCTTACTCCTCCAGTCTCCAATATTGTTGTTTAGACAGAAGGCATAAGCAGCATTTCAGTGTAGACAATGCACACTGCCCCATGGGCTTCCCATGAGCAGGCACCATATTGGGTTCATCTTTGGCTCTCCATTGCCTACCTCAGTGCCTGACACATGCTGGGCTGATGCTCTCTTGCACAAATAAATGAAGATCTGATAGAACACATTGGCGGAAAAGAAAAAGTGTAAATGTTGCAATTGCATGCTTTATACACTACAAATAAATATTCCCTGAGACCTGAGCAATCTCCCAGTGTGTAGGGACTATCTGAAAGTGTTAAAATGAGAAAGGAGTTCTGGTTATTTTTCCAGCTTTGGTCTCAATTTCATAATTTATTGATTTTTAAAAAGTATCCATCTGGTTGTTTTGTTAAAACTCTATGACGAGTTTTTAATTGTCTCTTATAAAATGTTAACACTGGAGCCAAGCTCACTTAGGTTCTGTGGGCTTCTTTCCTATCTATTTTATTAGGAAATGACTTTCCTTTTTATTAATGGAAAAAGGGCCAGCTGTATTGATACTCTGTGGGCTCAAATGGAAGGTATGATCTGACATGGTGATGTCCACAGCGGAGTGCACAGGACCCCCAGCGGACCCTGCCTCTCCTTCCAGTGACTCCCAGAGCCAGCTTTATTTCCTAGCTCAATGCCCCCAGACTCAACTGCAGGACTTTTTCTGGTTGAAAAATCAGATCCTCAGATTGACTGTGTGACTCCTCCCATATCTTTGCCTGTTTTGAAACCCCGGAACTAAATGCAAAGTCGATAAGGAGGCAATTTGGGGCATCTGTTCTCACTTGTATGTGACCTTATTAAGATATATTTATAGTAATAAGAATATTAGTAATAATAATAATAATTGCTGACATTTATTGACTACTTGCCTATACCAGGCTTCATGCTAAGTGTACTACAGGAATTATTCATATGGTGGTTTTGTCACTACAACAACTCTACGAGGTTAAAGTGACTCCTTCAAGGTCACACAGCCAAGGAGTGGAGGATTTGGAATCAGAACCCAGGTCTGACAGACTCCAGTCTCCTCCCTTAGGTGTGTGTTCGTTAAATGCTATTATATCTGTAACTTATGGGTGGAAAGAAGACCATAAAAATTAACAGAGGAGAGATGATTAGGAATACAAGAGACAACAGATTTTTATAGCATCTTGCTAATGACAAGCTAATTCCTAAGGAACATATGCTTTTAGAAATCCTTTTGTTTATGGCTGTTCTTCTTGTCATAAACTTAAAAAAAAAAATAAAGTAAGGTGCTTAAAGTAAATGCCACTGGTCCCTCTGTCAACGTGGGTTGGATTGGCTGGATTTAGTAGACTAATTGAGGCAGGCCAGGACACACCTCACTGTAAGGAGATGTGACTTAGTAAATATAATTGGTAAAACGGAGGAGATTCTTCCATGGCCTGAAGAGTCTTTATTTCACTAGGATGTAATCAGCTGGGTAAGGGTGTACTTCTCGGTTGAATTACTGAATTGGTTCCAGAGCAGACAACTCTTTCTCTGAAGGCTCCTGCATTGCAGGGTCTGCCTGGGCACCATGAGTCCTAATTCTGAAGCGTACCCAGGCCTGCCCCATACTTTGGAAGCAGGCGACACTTGGCTCCTGGGTTTCCCTCTTTGCACCATGCTGTGTAGCCCTATGTGTAAACATCAGGCGCTCACGTGCCATCTACTCAGAGTCAGCAGCAGGGCTGGACAGGACTTCTCTCACTGAAGTGGGAGCTGAGGTCAACACAGAGTGACAGGCATGACCAGAGTCTGATCTCATCTGCAGAGAAATGGGAAAAGGTCTGCCCAGGGGCCTTGCTCACCTAGGGTCATTGGTCCCCCCAGGTCTGTGCCAACCTGGTGAATATTCTGCAGATGGCTTTACACCCTGCCAGCCCTGTGTCCTGGGCACATTCCAGCCTGAAGCCGGCCGTACTTCCTGCTTCCCTTGTGGAGGAGGCCTCCCCACCAAACACCTGGGAGCCACTTCCTTTCAGGACTGTGAAACCAGAGGTAAGGACTTGGCAGCCTGCCTTTTTCCAGAACTGAATTTCCCTTTTGAGAACCATGGGAGTCTGGTAAAGGTCCAATTAAGCCCAGCCCAGAGGTGACATGTGTGGTGTCCCAGTGGCCAGGAGGTCAGGTCCCAGCTCCATCCACCCCTGCAGGATGTGCAGGGAGTACAGGAACTCCCCAGACATGTCTCCCCTGCAGCCACCTTGGCCACTTCAGACGGGCTGACTGGAGGGACGATCAGGAGAGATGAGCAGGTTTTGTACACAGGTTCCTCGGCTCCTTCCTTCCAGCCTTCCTCCATCTCAGGGCCCTTACCTAGAGCTCCCTGCTCCAGGACAGGTCCTATCCCTTCTCCAGAGCCCACCCCTGCTGCCTCTTAAAGGAGCCCAACTCCAAGCCCAGTGTCAGTTCTGCAGCCCCCAATACTCACAGACGTGCTCTGCATGAAGACTCGAGTTGTGGTCATTTATGCCTGACTCTGTGTGGACCATGATCTCTCTGAAGATACACCCGTGCTTTGTTCCCTTTGTATTTTTCTCTGTGTCATGAGTCACAAGTCCCACCGCAGCTGGCTATTTAGGGAATTAAGTGTTGATGAGCCCCAGATTAGTAGGAAAGCAGTGCTTCATTTGGCCATAAAAATTTATTTCACAAACTGTGAAACCTTTTATGTTGCATTTGATGAAAATACGGTCTTTTTTTTTTTTCATTCTTTCCACCCTCCCCTGCCTCCACAGTTCAGTGTTCCCCTGGACATTTCTACAACACCACCACTCACCGATGTATTCGTTGCCCAGCAGGAACATATCAGCCTGAATTTGGAAAAAATAGTTGTGTTTCTTGCCCAGGAAATACTATGACTGACTTTGATGGCTCCACAAACATAACCCAGTGTAAAAGTAGGTCTCTCTCTAAAGCTTTTCACCATATTGATTAAGAGGGCAAGCACCTGGGTCTACCTGGGGGCAGGGGTGGCAGGGGTCCCAGGTTCACTGCGACATTGTTAGCCCAGCTCCCAGCTCTGCAGATCGGCGCCGAAGAAGAGCAGGGCTTGACCCCTGGCTACTCATCTTTATTGATCCTGGCTGCTTCTCCAGGCACATCCACAGGCTGTACTTGTTGTAATTTCCTCCTGGGTGCAAAATTTCAGTTCAGTCCTGTTCAGCAAGCATTGTTTGAGGACCTGTTATATGCCAGGCCCTACAAGCAGAATGAGTCCCTGGCACTGCAGATTGCAGAGGAAGAAGCAATTCACTCTGTCTGGAGAGATGAGGAAAGGCTTCTGGAGGGCATGAGAAGGTTTTGATGGGGAAGGTGGAAGAGAGCCGGAGAAAGAGCTTTATGCCCAAGAAAGCAGCTAGGAGGAATCACAGACTCAGAAGAGTGACAGGCTTTTTGGGAAGACGCAGGCCATGACAGAGTGGTAACTGTGTTGTGCCTTCATAACTCATGGCATTTCCTCTTCCAGACAGAAGATGTGGAGGGGAGCTGGGCGATTTCACCGGATACATCGAATCCCCAAACTACCCAGGCAATTACCCAGCCAACACCGAGTGTACATGGACCATCAACCCACCCCCCAAGCGCCGCATCTTGATTGTGGTCCCTGAGATCTTCCTGCCCATAGAGGACGACTGTGGAGACTACCTGGTGATGCGGAAAACCTGTGCGTCTCACCCTCTGCTCCCCTCCCCTCCTAGGGCCAGCCGGGAAGCCTGACGGCATGCTCCCCAGCTTTAAATGTGAGAAGCAGGCCTAGAATGTCACTTCTGTATTAGAACAGAGACAGGACATGAGTTTATAGAGTTTGCCAAGAAACAAAATTTAGACAAAAACGACGTGTTGAAGCCTCTTGCTGAGCCCCAGAGGTAGTTCTCCTGCAGGTCAGCCTCCCCCTCTCTGCTCACTGGGGACCCTCTTTCACAAGGACACAGAGAGTCAGTGAAGCTCATGCAGGGCTGGCCCCAGACACTTGCCTCACCTGGCAGGCAACTCATGGCTTGAGGACTGACCAAGGCCAAGGGCATGGTCCAGCCAGGAGGCACCCTCCTCCCATCATGACGTATGACCCAGTGTCCATAAAGGGACGCTGCCATCAACACAGCATAAGGCAGTGTAGTGAGTGGGCTCTGCAGCCAGACTGCCTGGATTTGAATCCCAGCTCATCTTTTATTAGTTCTGTGATCTTCAGCATACATTCTGGATCTTTCTGTGCCTCAGTTTCCTCGTCTGTTAAAATGAGGATAATAGTTGCTAGTCCTAGGGTTATCATGACCCTGGGCAAGTTCTTAATCTCTCTATAAATGAGGTAACAACTGCATCCACTTCCTATGGTTTTTGGAGGGTTAAGTGAGATAAAGTCCATAAAGTGCTTAGCACGCTGTCTGGTCTTCGGAAGCATGCAGTAAATGGTGAGGATTACTGCTAGATTATAGCAGGTCAGCCCTGGAATGTGAGGGCCCTCTCCTCAGCTCCTGCGTTGAGTGCTGCGGCCCGGGCTGCTGCTGTTTGCAGAGCAGGGGGGCCTTTCAGTTACCCTTCCCTGGGGGCCCGCAACCACCAGCTGCATCTACTCTATTTCCAAGACTTGGGCCCTTATGAGGGCTCAGCCGGGCCTGAAGAGCTCTTAAGCATAACTTGTTTTATGGCATGAGTGTTTGAAAAGGTGAGCGTTCACTGTCTGCCTGCTCAGTGATGAGTTTTGAACCCCACCCGCCCCCTCAACTTCCCTTGGCAGCGTCATCCAATTCTGTGACAACATATGAAACCTGCCAGACCTACGAACGCCCCATCGCCTTCACCTCCAGATCAAAGAAGCTGTGGATTCAGTTTAAGTCCAATGAAGGGAACAGTGCCAGAGGGTTCCAGGTCCCATACGTGACGTATGATGGTAAGCATTGTGAAGCTCAGGCTGCAGTGTGTGGAAGGAGCTTCTCTGCTTTGAACGGAACCAACTTCTGGGCCATCTGGTGGATTGCTGACAAGCACACGTGCTCAGAAAGGCAGGGAGGATAGGAGAAAGGAAATTGCTGACTCATAAGTGCCAAATTTTAAACAGGCATTTGAGGACACATAATAAATGGTTCTAAAACATGAAAAGATGTTTTAGAAAGTAAATAAAAGTGAGCAGAGCTTGGTGGGTAAGAACATGGATGTTGGAGTCAGCTAGCCTGGGTATAATCTCTTCTGTGACTTTGTGTGTGTTACCATCTCTAAGCCTCATTTTCTTAATGTGTAAATGAGGATAATCATTAGACTTAATGTGAGATTCAATGGGATCATCTGTAGAGGACTTGGTGCAGTGCTCAGCACACAGTAAATGCTCAGTAAATATCAACTTATTATGATTGTGGCTTTTATTATATGAAATCCTAAGGAGGGGGAAAAAACCCAAGTTCTGGTTCTGTCTCTGCCACTAGTTCACTGTGCGATTTTGGGCAAATCAGATGACTTCTCTGGTTTCATTTTCTTTTCATTAAATGAAGGGGTGGTCCATCTGAGCCCTGGGGCCCTACCCAGCTCTGAGACTTGGTCAAGAAACATTTACTAGGAACACAAAATGACCTGGACCTTGTCCTGGAGGACCTCATAGTCTACTGGGCGAAAAGTCATCTGTTGATTCATGAACTTATCCATCCAACAAATACTTAATAAGCATCTACTGTGCCAGGAATTGGGCTAGGTGCTGGAGACAACATGGTTAGTGACAGAGGCACAAAAAATTATATATTGTCATAGATGCTGTAACAGGCCAGGTACAAGGCTCTGTGTCAGCATAGAAGAAGGGGCAGCAGTTAATTTTGCATGGGTTTTTAGAAAGAGTAGAGCAAAGTCTCAACAGATTTGGGTCTTGAGAGAACATATAAGTTTTCCTATAAATGAGAAGAGCATTTAGGAAGAGAGAACGACATAGACAAAAGGATGGAGGACCTGGCATGTTGGGGTGATCAACAGCCTGTTGGGCTGATGAACAGCCTGATTTGGCCAGTTGGCAGGGTGCATGGGGCTTAGGAGTGAGAGATGGGATTAGAAAGGGGTGGGGTTGGGCTGTGAAGAGCCTTGAGTGCCAAGCTCAGAAGGGTAGATCTAATCTTATAGGGAGCCGTTGAAGATTATTAGGCAGACAAGCACCAAAAGGAGATGTTTTGGAAAGACAACACTCTATGGATTTCCTAAAAACACTTCACACAGTTTATTTCTACCATGTGACACAAGCTAGAGTCATCATCCCTGTGCCTGAAACCATGTCAAACACCCAAGACAAGGGCTCTTAGTCTCAGACTCCTAGGTGGACACAAATGCCTCCCACGTGGCTCTGCTGAGAGAGACAGAGCACCTCACCTACCTGAAAGCAGCCGACTGACAACCTCCCCCATCTGAAATCAGGAAGGAACCAAAAAAGTCACTGAGACTCCAGAATAAATGTCACCAAAGCTCACATACTTTAGTCTCGCTGTTCTCAACTCTGCCTTAGTGACACACGAAAACGTCTGGGTATTTTTTTAATTCAAGAAAAGAGTTATAGCTTGAACCAGGGAAACTACACATAACCCTGGTTAGGCCCAAGAGTGTGTGTCTTGCACGGCAGAAAATAGTTGAAATCGGCTGCTTTGGCCAGGCAGAGGCCCCTTAGGTCTTCATTTAGTGCCTATTTAGTCATTTTTTTTCAATATATATCTCAGACAAGTTTGATATCTAGTTTCCAAGCCCAGAAGAATAGAAATCACATCTAGAAGGGGCAAGTGAAGCTACTACAGACTAGCTCACTGGCCACAGGAGAGCAGGGAGAACTGTAGTCGTGGCTGACATGTCCTGAGCATTACTGAGTACCAGGCACGTGTTAAGTGCTTTCAATGTGGCACATTCCTCACAATCACTCCGTGAAGGAGACACAGTTCTTCCCCAATTTTATAGATGAGGCCACTCAGGCTTAGAGATTTACATCACTGGCCCAAGGTCACAGCAGGACAAAGTTGCAGAGCTGGGTCTGGCTCAGGTCTGTGGGACTGCAGGGCCTGAGGTCTTACCTACAACACTTCACTGCTTTTCTCATGACAGTTGGAGCAAGTGAGGAGACACAGCAGTTCTTAAAAGCAGAGGAACTATTTTGTAAAGACAGCAGTCTGGAAGCATTTAGTGTAGTGGCAACAGCTCTCAAGTCCTCTCTTACACCAGAACACAGTGCAGCAACTGGCGTGCCTAGTGGTAAAATGTCCGTCATCCAAAGAAGCCAGTTCTCTGAGGTGGAGACTGCAGCAGAGGAATTCCAGATAAAAAACTTGTACCCCTACTCATATTTTATATCCACTAAAATAAAAGAATCAGAAGAAAGATACCACATGAATAGAGTACCAGTGATATTGTACATGTGTTAAATTAGTAATTATGGGTATTATGCTGTTAATTTCCATTTACCAGCCCTTGACTAGGAGAAACTTTTTCAAGAACTCCTCCCACACAGTTCTAGTGATGTTCCTATGATTTGTTTGTTTTTTTTTATAATTTTTATTTACTTATTTTTTTCCCCCAAAGCCCCAGTAGATAGTTGTATGTCATAGCTGCACATCCTTCTTAGTTGCTGTATGTGGGACGCGGCCTCAGCATGGCCAGAGAAGCGGTGCGTCGGTGCGCGCCCGGGATCGAACCCAGGCCGCCAGCAGCGGAGCACGCGCACCTAACTGCTAAGCCACGGGGCCGGCCCGTGATTTGTTTGGTTTTGTTGCACATGATATGCATACAAAGAGACATTTTTTTCTGCCTTGAATTTGAAAAAGATTATATTTTGCATATGCTTGATTTGAATTATGACTGTAAGAAATAGCCTAGACTTTGAAAGGCAGGGATTTGCATTTGGAGAAGGTTTACATGGTGTGCACTGCATTTAATGTGTATGTCAGGACCAAAAACTATTAATGAGAAAGCAAACATAGCTTTTTTCCCTCCCCAGTCAGCCAAATTCTCCCTGCCCCCAACCACATTCAAAAAAGAGGAGAGAAGAGCCTTGCTTGGTGGGTAAGAGGATTGATTGTTTTACATAATACAAGGACAGAGACAAAAAAAAAAAGGAGAAAAGAGGAGGAGAGAAAATCCAGGAGCCTGGATGAACTCACCAGGGAGTGAGTATAGACAGAGAAGAGAAGAGACCCAAGCAACGAGCCCTGGAATTTCCCACAGTAAGAGGTCAGGGAGAGGAAAAGCAAAGGATTCTCTGAGGCAACAACCAGTGGGGCAGGAGGGAAACCATGGAGTGTGGAAACTAAGTGAAGAAGTGGATCAAGAAGAGGTGACCACAGGCCGGCCCAGTGGCGTAGTTGTTAAGTTTGCACGCTCTAGTTTGGCAGCCCATGGTTCATGGGTTCGGATCCCGGGCATGGACCTACATACTGCTCATCAAGCCATGCTGTGGTGGCATCCCACATACAAAGTAGAGGAAGATTGACACAGATGTTAGCTCAGGGACAATCTTCTTCAAGCAAAACGAGGAAGACTGGCCACAGATGTTATTAGCTCAGGGCCAACCTTCTTCACAAAAAAAAAAAAAAAAAGAACAGGTGACCAGCCAGGTCAAATGCTACTGATGCATCAAGGGAGCTGAGGCTTGAGAGTTGACTTTGGGGATTTAGCAACATGAAGGTCACTGGTGACCTCAACAAGCAGTTTTGGAGGAGTGGTGGGGGCCAAAGCTGACCGGACTGGGTTTGGGAGAGAAAGAAAGGAGAAGAATTGGAGACAGTAAGTGTTGACAATTCTTTCAAGGAGTTTTGCTACAAAGGGGAGCTGAGACGTGGGATGGAAGCTGGAGCGAGACATGAGATCAAGAGGGATATTTTTTGGATCAGAGACATAACAGCATGTGTGCATGCTGGTGGGAAAGACCAGCAGAGAGAGAAAATTGTATCATGTAGGAAAGAAAGGGCAAAATTACTGGAACAATGCCCTTGATTGGCTGAGAGAAGATGGAGCTGGTGAGCAGAGTGGAGGGATGGGCCTTGGCTAGTGCGCAGAGGGTTCACCTGAGGGAGGAGGGAACAGGAGATGCAGATGCTGGTAGGTGAGAGGCTGTGGTAGGGGAGTCTGTGGAAGTTCTCTTCTGATTGCCTTCTTAGTATCAGAGTGGTCATTGTTCTGATTGCAGCGACAGAAGGGGTGTTTCTCAGAACCTTATAAAAAAATGGAAGAAAGAGTGAGTTTGGAAGTAGCTAAACCATACAAATGCAAAATATGTCCTTCATTCCAACAGAGGACTACCAGGAACTCATTGAAGACATAGTTCGAGACGGCAGGCTCTATGCATCTGAGAATCATCAGGAGATACTGAAGGTGAGTAGGTAGCTAAGCTGGACGTGGCAGCCACCCACAGAGCTCAAGCACCCTGAGAAAGGTTTTCCTCTCTCTCCAGATTGCTTCCTTTCAGACACCAAGCCTGCTCTGGGCTAAGGTCAGTTTTATATCTTCACCAGATTTATTTTTTAAAAAAAATTCAGGTCGCTGTTTTTAGAGTTGTAAAGTGAAGTTGTATTTTTTAATTGGAAACGTGGGGAGAAGCAGGGGGACACTTGTTTATCATAAATCTAAGCCAGCCACAAATAGTGTTTGCGTGTTCATTCTCCAAATAGTTGAAGATTCTTGGCTCCTTGTTTATCCTTCAGGCCTGAAGTTCACCAAATTTTAGATACTTATAAATAATTATCAATAAACACTTGCCATAACAGTAACCTTGTAGATAATCCCCAAATTCCAATGTTGCGTCTCATCTGGTTTAGAAAAAGAAAACAGTTTATTATTATTACTATTATTTTATTGAGGTCATAATGGTTTATAGCAGTATCAAATTTCAGGTGTACCTTATTATTTATCGATTAATGTATAGACTGCATTGTGCTCACCAGCAATAGTCTAATTTAAAAAAATTATTTTTATTGATGTCATAATAGTTTATAACATTGTGAGATTCCAATTGTACATTATTATTTGTCAGTCACCATATAAATGTGCCCCTTCACCCCTTGTGCCCACGCCCCAACTCCCTTCCCCCTGGTAACCACCAAACTGTTTTCTCTGTCCGTGTGTTAGTTTATATTCCACATATGAGAGAGGTCATCCAGTGTTTGTCTTTCTCTGTCTGGCTTATTTCACTTAACATAACACCCTCCAGGTCCATCCATGTTGTTGCAAATGGGACCAAGGATACCAATATCATTATTTTATTATCAAATAAATGATACCAATATCATATTATTTCACTTAACATAACACCTTCCAGGTTCATCCATGTTGTTGCAAATTAGGCTATGATACCAATAGTCTAATTTTTATCCGTCACCATATATATTGTACTCCTTTTACCCCTTTTGTCCACCCCCGAAAAGTTTTTTATATATTAAATTTTCCTTTATAAAAGTAATATATGCTTTTTGTAGATAATTAGGAAAAATAAAAACTGGAAAAAAGATAAAAATCAGAGGAAACAATTTTCACAGAGTGCTTTTCAGCTGATCACCCTATTGCCTAACAGTGGGTCATTAGAGTTCCATTGGCAAAATGTCATAATGTTTAAATATTTTGGCCCAGTAACAAAAATTCTGTTCTTTTCAGGATAAGAAACTGATCAAGGCTCTGTTTGATGTCCTGGCGCACCCCCAGAACTATTTCAAGTACACGGCCCAGGAGTCCCGGGAGATGTTTCCAAGATCTTTCATCCGATTGCTACGTTCCAAAGTGTCCAGGTTTTTGAGGCCTTACAAATGAGTCTGCCCACATGCCACTCAGTACACTGTTCAGCCTGTGGGCTGGTGGGATGCAGCCATCTGCTTCTGCTGCCAGCATAGTCGGATATCGCTGCCTCCAATAGCAGTGACTCGTTAGAGTTCAATTTTTATAGATAATACAGATATTTTGGTAAATTGAACTTGGTTTTTCTTTCCCAGCATTGTGGATGTGGACTGAGGATGGCTTTGAGTCGCACCTGCTTCCCATTGCTGTGGGCAGAAGTCTTGGATACATCAAGGGCTGGCTGAGCTGGACTTCAGTCAGCTCAGGTGAGACTCACCTGTCCTTCTTGGTCCTCACTCCTCCTCAAGGGGCTGTGGTGGAAAGGAGGACACAGAGGGGCTGCCTTGTCTGAAACTTCAGCCTCCTCTGGCCCAACCTTCCCTAAGGGAGCCCTCTGCACCTGGGTGCAGGCTCTGACCAGGCAGAATGGGAAAGGAGGAAGGGAGGGAGGGAGAGCCCTCCAGGTGGCATCCATCCACCTGAGACCAGGGAGGACTCCATTTCTCCACAACCTTCTCCAGCCTGTGTGACCTAAGTTTGATTCCAGGCGCTTGAGTTCTAAGCAGTGATCATTAAAAATACTTAGAGCAGAAATAATTAGAAACAAAAAGATAAAAACTAAGCACTTCCACAGACATAATAATGTAGGCCTATTGATGGCCTTCCCCGTTGCCAGCTTCCCCCTGTAGCAGGTGCACAGTGCTGATTAGCACCTCCAGCTGTGCCTTCAGACTCTGCTGGGCACTGCGTTAGGGACTTGAGGGTTCAGATCAGACATGATCTCCTTGGCGGATGAGGATATTCCACCGTCATTTAAAGGAGATTTCACAAAGCCTGAGTCGGTACCGCCAAGGGTCCTACTTCCACAGTGGGCTTCCCACCACGGGGCATCCAAGGTCCGGGTGGACGTGGTGTGGACCAGCCCATCATGTTCGCCTCTCTTCCCCACTCTCCAAGGTCAGAGACAGCCTCGGCTCCACAGACGTGAGCAGCACTGCTAACGCTGTCTCACTCTCTTGATGGTCACACCCCTGCCAGAAGCAGCTACACAAATCGGGCCTCTAAGGACTGCAGAATTCATCTCACTTTCAGTCAGCACAGTGGCGCCTTGCAATCACTTTCTCCCACAGGAATTTAAATTTTCAATATTATTGAATTTTTAAAAATTTAAATCCACAGGCAAAAATCTCATTACAGTAAATAAAAAAGAAGCCTATCAAACAAGCTGCCACTTCCCTAATGAATGGGCTGACTACACACAACCACGGCGTTTTGTTATTTCAGTAAAAAACTAACTAACTCTGTACACAGTCCATTCTCTCCACCAAAGTACTAAAAAAATGGTTAACAAATGTTACTCACTTTTCACCTCAGTGGTTTTGTTTTTTTAACCTATTAATAACATTGATTTTTTTTAAGCCCTAATCAAATTTTTCTTCTTTATTTGGATGGGTCCTAAATACCCATTTCCAAATTTCTCTTCAAAACTTGGAACATCTTCATTTTTTTAACATAATCATTAATACAAGCACTTGGAATTTGTAATACTGGGACTTGGCCTACATTTCTGCATCTAATCATAAGATGAAAATTCAGATGTAATATAACCTGAGTCAGTGACCCGACCGACGTGGAGGTGGGTGAGCTGAACTGCGCCATCCTGTCCAAGCACATTAGTGACTTTGTGCTCACGACTGTCTGATTCTGTATTGCTGATTTCACAAGAAAGCTAGGGATGGGAATACACAGGGGGTTGGAAGGAGGCCGCATAAACCTGGTCTCTGTGAAGCATCTTCCAGGAGCAGGTCCATGCACCAGAGCTGTGTTCCTGGTACAAGCACAAGCCACAGAGGCCCTCCTGAAGCTTCCTTTCTATACCCGTCAACCACCCTAGGAGATGCTATGGTCCTGTTGGAAGGCTGGCTGGCTGGGGCTACTGTTGCTACCTGCTAAATCAATAAATATTTATCGAACATCTGCTCTGTACCAGGCACTGTTCTAGGCCCTAGGGATGCACAGTGACAAGACAGACAAGGTCCCTGCCCTCATGCAGTTTACATTTTAGAGGGAGGAGACAGACAACGAACAAATAAATCATCATGAAAAGTATCAACTAGTAGTAAGTGCTATGCTGAGAATTGAAACAGGTTAATGTAACAGATCACTGCGTGGCTACTTTAGGTTGGGGGATGGTGGATGACTTCTCTGGGGGAAATTCTATTTCAACTGAAAACTAAATGGCAAGAAGAAACCAGCCTTGGGATAATCAAGGGGAAGAGCATTCGAGAGAAAGGAAAGCCAAGTGCAAAGGCTGTCGGCAGGAACAAGCATGTGTGTGGATCACAGTCTAGTGAGAAGGCAAATGGTGTGAGATGAGGCTGGGGCACTGGACAGGGGCCAGAGCACATCAGGCTTTGGAATCCAGAATGAGGGGTTGGGTTTAATTGTAAATATGTTGTGAAGCTTTTGGAGGGGGTTAAGCAGAGAAGTGGGATGTTTTTTAAAAAGATAGCTCTGGTTACTGTTTGAAGAATAGATTTTAGAAAGCAGGCATGGAGGCAGGGAGCAGTTAACAAACTATTGCAACCAGCCAAGCAGTCATCCAAGGGGAGATGAGGTTGTCTGGGAAGGTGGAGGTAGTAGAGAGGGGAGAACAGAAGGATTCCGGACATGTTTCAGGGGAGAGTCAACAGAACTTGCTGATGAAGGCTGGATGGAAAGGGAAGGGAAAGATAGCAACTGAAGATGACTTTTAGTTGCTTGAGCAGCTGGTGGATGGAGAGGACTGCAGGAGGAGCAGGTTTGGGACATGGTGACAGTTTTGAAATGTGTCTGCAAATTCTTTGATGCTCCCTCCATAGAAAGTTGGGGGTCTTTTTCCCCTCCCCTTGAATCTGGGCTCTGTGACTGCTTGACCAATATTATATGGCAGAAGTAATGTTCTGGGCCCAGGACTTCAGACACTGGCAATTTCTACTTCCTTTCCTTGGGAAACTCACACTGGGAACTCAGTCACCATGCCTTGAGGAAGCCACAGCAGCTTGTGGAGAGGCCGTGTGAAGAGGAACCAAGGCCCCTTGACCACAGCCCAGCTGAGCTCCAGGTGACAGCCAGCAAAACTTGCCGGCTAGGGCCAGCCCCGTGGCTTAGCAGTTAAGCGCATGTGCTCCGCTACTGGTGGCCCGGGTTCAGATCCAGGGCGCACACCGACACACCGTTTCTCCAGCCATGCTGAGGCCGTGTCCCACATACAGCAACTAGAAGGATGTGCAACTGTGACATACAACTATCTACTGGGGCTTTGGGGGGGAAAAAAAAAAACTTGCTGGCTATGCGAGTGAGCCATCCTGGGAATGGATTCTCCAGCTGATGCTTTCCGGAGCAGTCCCCTTTGAGGTGTACCCAAATTACAGACCTGTGAGCAAAATCAATGATTATTGTTGTTTTAAGTCACTAGGTTTTGGGTGATTTCTTTTTTTTTTTTTTTTTTTTTTAAGATTTTATTTATTGGGCCGGCCCTGTGGCTTAGTGGTTAAGTGCGCGCGCTGCGATGCTGGCGGCCCGGGTTCGGATCCCGGGTGCGCATCGAGGCACCACTTCTCCGTTCATCCTGAGGCCGAGTCCCACATACAGCAACTAGAAGGATGTGCAGCTACGACACACAGCTATCCACTGGGGCGTTGAGGGGAAAAAATAAAATAAAATCTTTAAAAAAAAAAAAAAGATTTTATTTATTCATTTTTTTTCCCCCCAAAGCCCCAGTAGATAGTTGTATGTCATAGGTTCACATCCTTCTAGTTGCTGTACGTGGGACTCGGCCTCGCGTTGGACGGAGAAGTGGTGCCTCGGGGCGCGCCCGGGATCCGAACCCGGGCCGCCAGCATCAGAGCGCGCGCACTTAACCGCTAAGCCACGGAGCCGGCCCTGGGTGATTTCTTATGCAGTAATAAGACACTGGAAAAGAAGAGCGACAGTTCAGTTTTGGCCATGCTAAGTAGGAGATGCCTATTAGACATCTGAATGGAGAGTTCAAATAGGTAATTGGTTCTATGAAGCCAGGAGGGGTCAGGGCTGGAATATGAATTTTAATGTCACAGAATAAAAACATGAGCCTGGTTGAGGTCTCTTCAGAAAAGTAGATAAAAGAAGACCGGGGAGCTCTGAATCCTGGGATTCCCTGTGTGGGCGCAGGGACCTGGACTTAGAGGAGCTGCTTATTAAGTACATGGGGAGCTTATTAAGTACATGGAGAGCTCTCTTCCCTCCAAGAGAGCTGGTTCTGGGGGAGAACTCTGAGTGGGAGTGGAATCTGTACAAGTCCTTCCTTCTAGCTGTGGATATTGTTCCTGAGCCATTTACTGAAGTGCTGCATTTATGGATTTAGTAACGTTTCCCTTGAGTTTCCAATGCTAATAAAAGAGTGTCTGCCTTTTCACACTAACCGATGATTATCTTCACTTTGGAAAATTGCTTCCTCTGAATCATTCTCAGAGCTGGGAAGTGTGTTGTCTGTAGGCACTCACAGGTGATTTTATAATTATCATGTGGTAACTTGGGAAAGGTGGTGGCTGCACCGCACAAAGCAAGGACTTGCTTGCCCTTGGGCAGATCTTTGCAGGAAGATGCTCCAGGGCTGTTGCCTGCTGCAGAACTGCTGCAGCCGGTGGGCTTGTGCACTGGGAAATCCAGAGGCCCCCACCAGATCCAGCCTTGATCTTCTCAACCCAGAAGAGATGCCTCTTAACTAGGGTGTTGGCATCTCTGCTTCCTTTCACACAGCAGGATGGGTCCTGAGAGCCTTACCCAAGTCTACATCACTCTTAGTCAGAATTTGAGAGGCAAATGGGTTAGATGAGGCTGGAGTAAAGAGGTTCCTCACCAAGTCGAGGGAGCCTTGTTACCTATGGCCTTCCTGCTAGACAAGCCATCATCTGCCTCCAAATCCAGGTCCTGCGAGTGGCCAGGAGTGGCCCATCCATGTGAAATTAGAAGCCTTGATTAGACTCCCTTTCTGTGACGTCTTCTACCCCAGGGGCTTGTGAACCCAGCTCAGGGGTGTCCTGAATATTTGTGGAACACTGCTTCCTTCTTCCTTCAAGCAGTCCTGATCAGCCTGCAGGAGATCATCCTCAGGGGCCTGATGGCCCAGCAAGACTGCTCCTGTGATCAACAGCCACAAAGACATAACTACTCAGCAGGGATCACTTTCCAGAGAACACAGTCGGATCAAAATAGATTTAGAAAATGAAACCACTCTAATTCACAGGCAGGTTGCTCTAGCTAAATAAAAGGGATTCAAATTAAACCCACCTACTGCAAACAATGATAATAACTCAGCATTGCTTGGTTTTCAGAGTATCTCATTAGGGGAATGTGACTACAGACCTTAGTTACTACTAATTCTTTGTTATATGTTTGCTCAGTCATTCATTTATGCAATGTATTTGTTGAGGGCTTTCAAGTGCTACGTATTGTAGGAGCTGGTGAGACTGCAGTGAGCAAAATGCTCTTGTGGAGTTTAGATTCTAGTGAGGGGAGACAGAAATAAACAAATAAACATGTAGTGTAAAGTCAAGTGTGATAACTGTTATAAAGAAAATAAAGAAGGGCCAAAGGATAGAGAATGAGGAGGCAGTGGGAAGGAGTTGCTATTTTAGATAGGTGACCTCATCATTGGAATCGTGAATCCAGTCCCCTCCCAGGGCACTGGCTCCTTAAACCAAGCCTGGCAGCACTGGCCCTGGCGAGCACAGCTACCCATCCAGCAAGAACCTGATGTTTCGTCTCTCGCTAGGCTGACCAAAGCTCCAAGTTGTGAACAAGCCATTTTGCAATTCCTAGGACAGGCGCCACCTAGTGGTTGTAAAACGCATGGCCTTGGAGGTTAAATACCCGTAATTCAAGACAAAATGTTACCCATGGGGTGTTGGGGAGCAGGGCTATAGTTTGACAACCGATTGATTGGATGTTGTTTCATACAGCCCACATTCATTCATTGCTTGTTATGATCTAGGCACTATGCTAGGCTAGATACATACTGCTGAGACAGGAGGAAAAAGGAGTTGAAAGAATGAGGGGAAAAAATCACCCCTGAATTGTAATCTTGTGTAATTTTCACCACATATAGTTCCAAGAGCTACCACAGCCCCCTCACTTGGACCTATATCCTATTCTGAGCCTATATCCTATTCTAGGACTGAAGGATAACTTTGAGGTACAGTTTGGAGTTTTCTGTCTTTCTCCTACACAGTACAAAAAAGTAGGAATACGAACCTACCTCAAATCTGAGCTTTGGTGCTGACTTTCCCTTATCTTACACACTTTGTGACTGAAAAACAGTTAATAGTTGCTCAGCAGGAAATGGAACCGATGCCCCAGGGAGGACAGACCCAGCAACGTGTGACTGACATGGCCACGGCCAGCAGAAGAGCGTGGCGGTAAAGAGTGTGAGCTTGTGGTGAGCCCCTGCCAGGCCTGCTGTGCTCAGCCCTCTGCAGCCTTGTGGGTAACTCACCATGCATGAACACAAACTGGTGATCATCACACGGCACCAATGCAGCTGCACGTATGTGATGCCTGTCCATCGTATAAAACCATGGACGATGGAGCAAGATGGTGATGGGGGCAAAGCAAGGTTAGGTGCCCGGAACCCTGATGTTAGATCCAGCAGACTTGGCTTGAGGAAGGCAGCTTTTAGCAGCCACATCAGGTACCAAAGCTGGAGTTGCAGGTGATGTGGGGCAAGTATAAGAAGCTTGGTAAACCCTCACTCAGGGCTTCCAATGAGGAGCTGAGGTGACTCAAGCAGCATCACTGACCCAATATCCCCCTCCCTGTATTCCTAATGTACTTTTCTAAGAATGCACTCTCTCTGTTTATCTTAGTGAAAGATTTCTCTAAGATTTATGTTTCATAATGCTCATTTTCTCCAAGACTCCCATTATGTCCTCAGCAGTATCTGGATTTGTATCCTAGATCTGCCACTTAATAGCTGTGTAACCTGGCACAAGTTACTTAACCTCTCTGTGCCTCAGTTTCCTTTTATGGTAAATAAAGATAATGACGGTACCTACTGGATAGGGTTGTTGTGAGAAGCAAATGAGTTCACGTGTGGAAAACTCCTGGCACACTGCCTGGGATGTGGTAAGGGCTCGATAAATGTTAACTAGGATCATTATCGTCTTCCACTTCTTGAGACTTGAGAAGTTAAATCCAAGATACACTTTTTAAATGGGTTCACAGTCTGCTGGTTTCTCCCATTTCACTGAGACAGAAAGTCCTTTAGTGACAGGCTTTCTAGTGGGATATGTTCTAGGAACAGAAGAGTTACAGCTTGAAGCAGGACTGAAAGACCTCCTGAAAAGCCCTACCCTCCTGAGCTGGGAAGGTGAAATGCAATTTTCCAATCTCCAAAGACAGTTTCTCTCAGGCCAGGAACAGCACACACACAGAGACCTGTCAACCCTTCATCTTTCCTTGTTTCCAATCCTCAGCCCTGATGTGTGAGGATGGCAGTACATCTTGCTGAGCCCAGAATCACACAGTCTCTAGAAGTGTTTATCTCAAGTTTGATGTCTCCAGCATGGAAAAGTCCAACTTCTGACTCCAGGGAGGCCGTACTCAGGGTTGTAGGCAAACAAGGCTAACAAAGACACTTTCTAGGGCAGGATGTGAACTCGGAGCCCAAAAGGGTACAGTGAGGAATTTGCATGAGCCCTCATGCTCAGTGGGACAAAGTCCCTGATGAGAGGGGAGGACACAGGCCTGGCCAAGGTGGGTCTGACCACCGTGCAGCACGTGCCTGGGAGAGCACAGAACTCAAAGTGAAATGTGCTGATGGAGTGCAGACAGCCTGAAAAGAGAGAATTTCATCTTTTTAAAAATCATGAATGAGAGAGAAAAAATCCCGTAGTTATATAGTAGAGAAATCAGGCAATGCCTTGATCAGATGATCAAAATTATCATCTCCACTAAAGGACAGATGGACATCTGTGGCTCCAGATACCCTGAGAAGAAAAGAGCATCACCTAGACGGTACTCAGGCCAAGAATGCCTAACCTCAATCTCACCACAAACTTCAGCTAAAAAAAAAATGAGGAATACTCTATTTTTAAAAAGGGAGGGGAGTTGAAAAACAAATAACTTGCACGCCAACGAAATTAAAAGATTTGTGATTCAAAGGACACCATCAAGAAAATGAAAAAGCAACCCATAGAATGGGAAAAAAGTTTTGCAAATCATATATCTGACTTGTAGCTAAATACATAAAGAACTCTTACAATTCAATAATAAAAGGACAAATAACTCAATTAAAAAATGAGCAAAGGATCTGAAGAGGTATTTTTCTAAAGATAAACGAATGGTCAATAAGCACATGAAAAAGATGCTTGCCATCATTAACTGTCAGGGAAATGCAAATCAAAGCCACAATGAGACACCATTCACACCCAGAATGATAGCTATAATCAAAGAGACAGATAATGGCAAGTGATGGTGCGGGTGTGGAGGCACTGGAACCCTCAGACACTGCTGGAAGGAATGTAAAATAGTGCAGCCCCCTTGGAAAAGTCTGTTAGTTTCTCAAAGGGTTAAACATAGAGTTACTATATGACTCAGCGATGCCAGCCCAAGAGAAATGAAAACGTATGTCCTCACAAAAACGTGTACACGGAAGCTCACAGCAGCAGTAGTCATGATAGCCAAAGGGTGGAAACACCTCAAATGTCCATCAACCGATGAATGGAAAAACAAAATGTGGTATATCCACACAACGGACTATTATTTGGCCATGAAAAGAAATGAAGTACTGATGCATGGCTACAACGTGGATAAACCTTGAAAACACTATGCTAAGGAAAAGAAACCAGTCACAAAAGACCATAGATCATATGATTCCAGTTATATGAAATGTCCAGAATAGGCGAATCCATAGAGACAGAACCCATAGATTACAGGTTGTCTAGGGCTGGAGAGTTTGGGAGGAAATGGAGAGTGACTGCTCAAGGGTACATAGTGTCTTTTAGGGTGATGAAAATCTTCTAAAATTAATGTAGCGATGGTTTCACAGCCTGTGAATATATTAAAAATCATTGAATTGTGCACTTTTAAGTGGGTGAACTCTATGGTATGTGAATTATATCACAATAAAACAGTTATTTAAAAAAGATGAGGACTGTATTCTTCAAAAATGTCAATGTCATAAAAGACAAAGAAAGCTGTGGAAATGTTCCAGATTAAAGGAGGCTAAAGAGACATGACAACCAAATACAACACCTGACCCTAGCCTGGCTCGGTGCTGGAGGAAGATGTCATCAAGACATTATTGGGTCAACTGACAACACTGAAACATGAACAGTAGTTTAGATAGAAGTATTGTATCAACGTAAGTTTATGAAGTTTATATCTGTACTGTGGTTATGTAAGAGAAAAATCCCTATTCTTAGGAAATACACAATGAAGTATTGGTGATAAAGGGTTATAATATATGTAACATCCTCAAATAGTTCAGAAAAAAATTTGTGTGTGTGTGTGTGTGTGTGTGTTGGGGGAATGTAAATGATACAGCAAATGGAGTAAAATGTTAATAATCTAGTTAAAGGATGTACAGGTATTCTTTGGATTGTTTTTATTTTGCAAATTTCTGTAAGTTTGAAATTATTTCCATATAAAAAGCTTCAAAATAATCACACATGACTTTTTTCTCTGGGCAGTGCAGAGCTGTGTGAAAATAGATCAATAGAGTGAATGCCGTGTGCGTGTGTGTGTGGTGTGTGGTGTGGAACATGTGCAGATGCCTGGGCATCTGCACATGTTCCATAGAGCGCTTGGCCTCTCTGCCATTTGTCCCAGGCCTGAGGCTTGCCCAGCGGGTGTGACTGCTCACCGCCACACCCAAGCACCTTTGAGGGAAGGTGGTGGAACTCTCCACGCTCCTGAGGTAGACCGAGGTAACCAGTGTGAGCTGCCCTGCAGGCTTTCTCGCCTCTGGCCGGGGGTCTGAGATAAAGAGCTTGGGAGCAGGCAGGTCAGACCCAGGCTGCACTGCATTCTGAGGGGCTTGCCACCTTCAGAGGTCTGTTTCCAGACTGAAGGGCCCTCCCCTGGCCTCTGGAGGGTGGCTCTTTCTCCAGGTCCTCTTCTTATCTGGGAGAGGAGAAGGAAAGAGGAAGAGGACTCATCTTTACTGAGGGCTCATTTTGTGCCAGGCTCTGTGCTCTACATGTTATCGCATTTAAACCACACGGAGCCCTGCCAGATGGGTAAACTGAGGCTCAGAGAGCTGCAGTAACTTGGCCAAGGTGCCAGTGCAAGCAAGGGGCAGAGCCAGGATTCAAAGCCAAGCCTAGACTCCCCTCTTTCCACCAGACACTCTTGCTTCAGATACTGTGATTTTTTTCCCCTTCCTTTCTCTCCTCTTTGCTGTCCAACTTGAGGTCACAACCCGTCCTCATCCCAGGAAGTGAAACAAAATAATTACTGACAGGAATGGATCCAAAAGACCCAGCCAACTTTGGAAAACACCAGCGGGGCTGCCATCAGCCCTGTTTTATGAGGCTATGGTGATGTTGGGAATCACTCTAAAGGAAGAAGACAGAAATATCTCTTGTCCTTGCTTTAACCTGGCAAAGTAGACACAATCTTCAGGGCTGGGTGCCAAGTCATAGGCACTGTGTAGCCAGAGATCCTGGCGCACATATGGCACCTACAGGGGACGGCTGTTTGAAGGCTCTTCCTGCCAGAGGGAGTCGGGGGTGGTGGTGAGGCTGCAAGAGGAGGAAGGGGACTCTGCAGCTACAAGGATGCGGGGAATGAGCGGATGGGAATCCCAGGCAGTGGCCATTACTTCCAGGGTAATGAAAGTATGGTTCCCGGGTACCCAAGGCGAAGTCAGAGCAAATATGCATGGGTGGCAAGGGAAGGGGGATAAAAATTCCTTGGCAGTCTCCCCTTTCTCCTCTGCTCTTTTTATCTTCTCTTCTGGCCTCCCAGCCCCGGCACTCATCCGGTACTCATGATGGCACTCTTCCCATTCTCAAAGGTCTCCCTGTTAGCTGAAGATCCAAAGGAGGGTTGCTGGGAGAATAGATAGTAAGCTTGGAGCTGCTGACAGCGATGAGACAGGAAGAGCCTGCCTACAGTGGCATTAGCTGAGAGCTGAAACATCATGATAATGTCATTTGAGCCTTTGCATCCAACCATGCCTGATATCCCTGCACTATTTAGAGGACCAAAAAGTTTGCATTTTTGCTTAAGATTTTCAGTTAGGCTTCTGTCACTTATAATAAAAACAACACAAATAAAATCCTAACTGCAATAGCATCAGCTTGTCTAGTACAATTTTCAAGGACAGATTCTCTACAACAGCCAAGGCAGGATGTACAGAACTTGAGAATAGAGCCACTTGACATGGTAAATTCAGAATCCAGAGGCATCAGGGAGAGGAAGAGGTGAGCCCCTTCCTCAAGAGGCCTCGGCTCCAGGGAGGGGGTCAGATGCTCAGGTCTGACTTGCGATGCCTGGAGCTCTGTAGGGAGGCCTGGAGGAGGCATAGGCCAGGGCCTGCTCTGAGACTTGGTGACCTACAGGTTTTCCTGAGGTGTCCCAGGTAATGATGGTAGCTACCTTCTGCTGAGTTCTTACTGCGTGCCACAACGTGCTATGTGTATTATCTCATTTAATCCTCACAGCAGCCCTGAGAGGTAGATGTGTTACTGGCATCATTTTCTAGATGAGGAACTGAAACTTACAGTGGTGAAGTAACTCACTAGTCACATAGCTAGTAAGTGGCAGAGCAGGGATTCAAACCTAGTGTGTTGGACTCCAAAACCTGTGCTTTTAACAACTGTATTATATTTCTTTCAAGATGGGTCAATGGGGCAGGGAAGGTTGGCTATATGGAGAATTAATGATGATCTTTTCTGTTGGTACAGCCCTCCAGAGCCTACAAAGCCCCATTTTATATGCAATCTCACTGCATCTACTTTACAGATATGGAAACTGAGGCTCAGAGGTTGGAAGTGACATGCTCAAAGTCATTTGAGCAAACTGAATAAATTGCCCAGAGGTGACGCTCCTCAAATGAAGCAGCCAGTCTGCAGGAACTCATAGTATGTGTGCAGGGGGTGGGGGTGGCCTCACCACACTGACCCATACTTCAGAGCAGTGATGGTATCAGTCTGGCTGAGGAAGAGCTCAGAGAGATGAGGGGACCCATCAGTGTTGTGGCCACAGATCCAATTGCAGAACACAAACTCCACCACAGCAAAGAGCTCTGCATTCAGAGACTCCCAGCTCCAGCCAAGGCCCTGTTTATTTTTCAGCAACACTTGATATGGACAAATTCCAGTTCGACCAGAGACATTCAGCTTTCTGGTGTTCCTGGGGGGTGAGGGGGATCTAGCTATGAAAAGAGCCCTTTTCTTTTGTTGGGCCATCCTCAGCAAAAAGGCTGTAAGACTGAGCTGAGCCGCCTGAGGAGTGGGGAGTTGGAATCTGCCTGCCTGGCTTCCTCCCAGAGGAAAGAAGCTGTCCCAGCCCGAGCCCCAGGGGCCCTCACTGTTGGGCCTGTCCTGATGCTTTGCCGAGCTCAGAGGCACCTGTCCTAGAGAAACAAGGCAAGGCTGTCTTTTACCGTTCCCTGGGCAACTCATGCCTGGAGGAGTGACCAGGCAGGGATCCAGGCGACAGGACAGAAGGGGCCAGGGCAGCCACTGTTGTTCACTGCTGGAAGTGTGTCAGGGGACTGGAAAGTGAGCTGCAATCCCACTCCCACTTCTCGCCCCCCCCTCCAGCAGACCCTACCCTCAACACGTGGAGCAGGGGTGGTGGGGGAATCCGGCCCGGGGGCTTCCTCGAAGCCAGGTGAGCAGCCTTCCGGCCTTCTGGATTTATTTTCCCACAAGAAGTCTGTGAGCTCTGAATCTAGGGCAAGAGATAAAGGCAAGAACAGAGGGACAGAAGCAGGTTCATGTGGTCAAACCCAGCCCTTCCAGGTCTGGGAAGTCCAGCACAGGTTCAGGAGAAAAACGTCTAGGTTTAAAATCCCAGACCTACCCCTTGCTTTCCTTGGGCAAGACCTTAACTCCTTGCCACACTTATACCAGTATTTATTGAGCACCTTCTATGTGCTAGGGATTCAATGGTAAGCAGAAAATGGACTCAGTTCCCTTCTTGGAGCTTACAATTAGTGAAGGAGATGAATATTAATCAAACAACCAATAACATCCCCACCACTACCACCAAAAAAAGTGAAATGTCCAGGAGAGATACATTGTACATAATTAGGGAGAATTCACGCAGTCTGGGAGTTCAGAGAAGGCTTCCCTAAAGAAATGATAATGGAGCTGAGGTCTGTTGACTGAACAGGGCAGGAGAGGCATTCCATGCAGAGGGAACAAGATATTCAAAGGTAGGCCATTTGGCAAGAGGGAGAACGGCTCCTCCAAGGAACTGGAAAAAGGCGGCTGAAGCACCGCGGGAAAAGGCTGGTGAGGCAGACCATGCAAGCGTGTAGGTCTTCATCTTAAGAGGAAAAGGAAGCCTTTTGTGGTGGTCCAAGCAGGGAGGTGAGGCGATCACACTTGCAGTTGGAAAAGATTACTCTGGTAGCAGCTAACAGCGGATTGGAAGGGAACCAAGGCACATTCAGGAGACTAGGAGGTCTCAGATATTTGATGTAAAATGGGGTAATGATAATACTATCTCGTAAGTTGTTGCCAGAATTCAACGAGATACTGCATTTTAAGTGTTTGTTCCAGTACCTGGCACATGGTAAAAGGCTCAGTAAATGTCGTTACTGTTACTTCTGTTGGTTCTCTTCAGAGAGCAGATGTTTCTGCTTCATTCCTGCTCCTGTGAGATAGTGGTGGTAGTTTCTAGAGTGGAAATGCGGTTTGTACTAAGTCACAACGTCAAAGCCAGAACCCAGGATGCCCGAAGGCCCAAGTAAAATGGCTTGAGAGTATGAAAGATTCACGAAGAAAACCGGGTTCCAATTCTTCCCAGGAGCGTGATAGAGAGACAGGTGAAAGACCCTCCCGACGGTAAGCCCTAGGGGTGGCTGAGAAAAACGTGCTTTTCTGGCCAGTGTTCCGAAGAGCGGGTGTAGGACTGGCACTCGCGTGCAGTCGCGCGGAGGCGGGACCCTCGCCACTCTTCAGCCCCAGGTCGACCCGCAGGCTTCCGCCCGGCCCCGCTCCCCAGGGGAAGCGCGGGTGCCGGCGCCGCGCAGAGGGTGCCAGCAGGAGGGAGGGTCCCCGGAAGGCCGGCTCCAGCCCGCCCGCGGGGGCTGCCCCCTCCCCAGTCACGTGGCCTGGTGGGTGGGGACCGACCTGAAGTCGGAGAAATCCCGAGCGATCCCAACTTCGGAGTGCGCCGCCAGTCCTCCCGAGCCCGGGCTATGGCGCCGGGGCTCCGGGAGGGGGCGCGGAGGTGGGAATTTGCGAAGCCGAGCAGCGGCGCGGACGGCGGGACTCGGGGCATGGCTCAGCTGTCGGTGATCCCGGGATCGGCCACGGCGTGGACAAGTGAGCGGGCGGCAGCGGCTGGGGTGGGAGAGGCTGCTCGGGCATTGGGCCCCCATGCCCCATCCCGGTCCGGGGGACGCACAGCACCCACAATGGGAAGGGGCGGGTGGGTAAAGCGGCTGACGTAAACCCTCGGCGCTCCGAGTCAGTGCGGCCTGCACCACGCGTCTTCGCCCGCTCTTCCCCGCGCGGGGCTGCGCGGAGAGGGGCAGCCGACGCGGACGCCGACGCGGGGGAGCCGCTCGCCGGACGGGGGCGCTGTCCCGGCCCCGCCCCCCGCGCGCGCACTGGCTGCTCCCGGTGACGTCACGCTCGGGTATAAAAGGCGCGGCGCGCGGCTCTCGGGGCGCTGGAGGAGCTCGACGCTGAGGGCGGTGGGGGAGAGGGGGTCCCGGGGACGCTGGGCTGCGGGCGCCTCAGCGATGTTTTACTCAGGGCTACTCACCGAGGGCGGCCGCAAGGAGACGGACATGCGGGAGGCGGCGTCGCTGCGGCAGCAGCGCCGAATGAAGCAAGCCGTGCAGTTCATCCACAAGGACTCGGCCGACCTGCTGCCCCTGGACGGCCTCAAGAAGCTGGGCTCTTCCAAGGACACGGTGAGCCCCGCGGCCGCGCCCGCCTCGGGGTCCCCGCGCGCCGCGCCCTTCGCGCTGTGCGGTCTCCGGGCCGCCCGTTGCCTCTTTCACTGAGTCACCGGCCCCGGCCCCGGCCCCGGCCCGCTGCTGTACGGCTATTGCTGTTTCAGGCTCCTCTCCATCCAGCATCCCCCGGCTTCAGTGTCTCTCGGGATTCCGTCGCAGCTTTTCTGGCTCGCGCGCCCTTCCGCTCTGCTTCCTCCCTTCGTGCCTCTCCCTCCCGAGCAGAAGGGACCCTGCCCTGCCCTGCCTTCTTGCCCTCCGGTCGCCTTTCCTCCCCGTTATTAGCGACACCGAATTTGATTGCGTGGGGCTTGAGCCTCACAGGCTGCTTGGCCGGTCCTGTGACCCCGACAGAGGTGACTCCTAATGGGAGGGAGAAGCAGAGAACGAAGTGGGAAGGGGGGGTTCGGACGGTCACCGCACCAGGTGACTTTGGTTGAATCCCTCTTCCCCCTGTGCAAAACCTACTTCTCCGTTTGATTTTGGTCTTAGCTACCATTGACCTTCTATCCTGAGGGAGGAGAGAGAGAAAGGGTCCATTGTGAAGGTTTTCTGAACCCCAAGCATCTCTTCATCATTCTCATCCCTCCTCCTGCCGCACCCCGACCCCCAAAGAGTGGGTAGAGGGAGGAAGCCGGGCTGCTCCATCTCACTGGCCAGCTAACGTGTGGGGCTGGGGCAGGAGCTGGCGCAGGAGCTGGCGCAGGCTTTTTTCTAGCAGGGGTGTTCTTTGCATTAAGGAGGAGAAACTCCAGCACTGGAGGTCTGGGTTTAAAGACCGTGCTAGCCTCTGTCTATATGAGAGGGATGGATGGCTAAGGGTTACTAGTTTATAGAACTGTATTTGACTCATCCTTCAGTCACTGTAGTGATGCTGGGCTAAATTTATCTTTAGCTTTGTAGTTTTAGCTGGAGTGTTCTTGTAGTTTACTTGTTTTCTTGAATTTCATGATCCCTTTATTCATCTGGGCATGTAATGTATGAAGCATTACTCATATGTCTTTTAAATGAAGTAGATGCTCTGTATAATTTTTCCAGTATTTTTCGAGCTTTTGGTATGTTTAATTTGGCAGGGAGAGGAGGGATGTCAGCCTAGTTTACTGAAATTGCCATTTCCAACCCCAAAATGACTATGAAGGGCAGAGCTTCTAAATCCACTTCCTTTTTTTTTTTAAACAACTCTAATGATGCACAGATACCAATATCAGATGTACTCTCCCGCATTGTGATAGAGAATCATTTTTAGTTTATGTGCAAGGGATGTCTACTCAGTTGTCTTGTTTTGTTTTTCTGAAGGAAAAAACAAGCCACAAGATAGTCAGTGTGATTCATGCTCCCTCAGAGTGGTGAGTGACAAATGTATTCCTAGAAAAGAGAGAACTCTCCTTCAGCCCTTCTTTCACTTCAAAGCAGTCTAGGTTCATTTAGCAAATCAAGTCCAAGTCTTCTTACCTTCAGGCCAAAATAATCCTAGTTCCTGGAAGCCTCAGGAACCAATAAAGAGGGAAGTATTAGGAAAAGAAGTAAAATGTGGAATATTTGTCCTCCCTTCATGCTGGATTTAAGATATGATTGACATTTTGTTGTCTTGTGCTGTCAAGGAGTTCCCTAGCCCTGAGGAACTACCTCTCCATCCTTCTGTCTAGCATTCCTAACTAATTCATCCTGTGTGGGAAGAATTCCATCTGCTTTTCTGACGCCGGTCTGTCTCAACTGAGCCACACAGCTGCTGATAGTATAGCACATAGGCAGTAGGCTGGAAGGAGGAAGCATCCTCCAGAAGCAGGTTATTGCCATGGATGTGACACACAGCAGTTTACTGTGAGACCCTGAACTGTGGTTCACACTTTCTCTCCCCCACCATTGCCGTAGAGCTGATATTCCTCTCTCACTATTCTCACACCTGTAATGTGCAAATGATTGCACAGAAGAGCTAGAACAGGTCACAGAAACCAAGGCAGACTGAGATAGGGCTAGGAGAGCTGTGAGTACTGGGGTGAGGTGGCATGCTTAAGCTCTGTTGCCAATCTTCCTCATTTTGTATGTGAGCTGCCACCACAGAATGGCCACTGACAGATGAGTGGTGTAGGTCCGCCCCCCAGGAACTGAACCCCGGCCACCCAAGCGGAGTGTGCCAAATTTAACCACTAGGGCACTGGGGCTGGCCTGCAAAGCATATATTTTTAACCACTACTCTAAGTCAGAGCTTGGCAAACTTTTTCTGTAAAGGACCAGATAGTAACTATTTTTGGCTTTGCAGGCTGAACAGTCTCTGTCTTAATTACTCAACTCTGCCGTTGTAGTTCAAAAGCAGCCATAGATAGTAAATGAGTGGGGTTGGTTGTGTTCCAGTAAACCTTTGTTTACAAAAACAGGCAGTAGGCTGGATTTGGTTTGTGGGCCATATTTGCTGAATCCTATTTCTTTTTTGTGTGTGTAAAGTTAAGAGCTCAGTTTTTTTTAAATTTATTTTTTAAAATTTTATTTATTTATTTTGTGAGGAAGATCAGCCCTGAGCTAACATCCATGCCAATCCTCCTCTTTTTGCTGAGGAAGACTGGCCCTGGGCTAACATCTGTGCCTATCTTCCTCCACTTTATATGGGACGCCGCCACAGCATGGCCTGACAAGCGGTGCATCGGTGCGCGCCTGGGATCCGAACCCCGGGCCACCAGCAGCGGATTGTGTGCACTTAACCACTGTGCCACGGGGCCGGCCCCTGAACCCTATTTCTAAGTGGTTCTATTTCTAGCTAGATACCTTGGGTTTCTCCTCTGGGAGTAATTGCTACAAAGAAGGCAGACTTCTGTCATTCCCCTTATTTTCCAGTCTGGTCCATTCTGTGGACCACAAAATTCCATTAGGTTGATTCTCTCTGAATTCAGTATAGCATAGGTAAAGGGATTGAGAAAATGGCCTTAGAAATTCTTGTTCAAGTCATGGTTCTGTGGCCTCCTGCAGTATAATCTGTTTCTTCTCACCTCACTTTTCTCCCCACTCTACAGCCTGATTAGAAGAGATATTTAAGCACACTGGGTGGCAGATTGAGGAACCTCAGCTATTTCCACTGAGAATACAACACTGCCCGTAGAACCATTTCCTTCAGATGCTCCTGATGATGATGGAGGCAGCATATTTGAGCTTTCCTGGTTAGGGTTTGGATGCCTAAACCCTGGTTAGGGTTTAGCAGCCACATTTCAGGAATAGTAGAGAACCAGGGACTGCTTAGGTTAGTAGTTTCCTTGTTGAGCCAAAGCATAAAGCAGGATCCATGTCAGGAGGATGACTTGAGAATTATGTCCAAAAGGCCACCAGAGTACTTGCAGTACCTATCTAGCTAATTTCTAGTGTGTATCTTGAAGGACATCAGGAAAGTAAAAGACAGCCCTTGGAAAGCCAATATTTCAATAAACATAAAAATAAACCACTTAAGCAAATTTACAAAGCAACAGTCAAGGAGTGGGAATGCAAGTAGTACAAACTATGTAATGCACAAGTATTGCAGGGATTCTGAGAGAAAGAACTAGGTGATGTTAATCAAGAAAGGCACTTTGAAGAAGTAAAAGGTACAGATTTATTTGTTGGGTACTTTGTCAAGAGCTAGGGATATAGCTGTGATCAAGACAATCAAGGTCTCTGCCCTTATGGAATAACACTCTAGTAGGGGGAGTGAAATAGTAAACAAGTAAATAAGCAAAATAATTGTGGGCTTATAATTACTATGAAAGAAATAGTGGGATATGTTAGTAATTACAGAGGTGGGGTACCTACTTTAAATAGTATGGTCAGGGAAGATGTCTTTGTTAAAGTAGTATTTGAGCTGAGACCTGAGATGAGAGCAAGCTAACTATTTGAAGTGTTAGGGGGAGAACATTTCAGGCAGAGGGAACAGCAGGTGCACAGGCATTGGAATGGGAAAGAGTTTTTGAGCAAAGAGGTGTGGATGAATGAAAGGGAGAGTGGTATATATATGGAGGTTGGAGAGATGGTCAGGGACCAGAGGATGCTGAGCCCTATAGACCATGGTAAGAAGTTTGAATTTTGTTCAAAGAACAATGGGAAGCCATTGAAGGGTTTTGAGTAAGGGAATTATCTGAATTATATTTTTAAAAGGTTACTCTGGTGACTCTGTAAAGTATGAATTGGAGAAGGGTGAAAGAACAGGCAGAAGACAAGTTAGGAGGCTGTTGCAGTACAGATAAGAAATGATGAGCCAGGATATGAAAACAACCTCAGTGTCCATTGATGAATGAATGGATAAAGAAGATGTAGTTTATATAGACAATGGAATACTATTCAGCCATAAAAAAGGAATGAAATCTTGCCATTTGTGACAACATGGATGGACTTTGAGGGCATTATGCTAAGTGAAGTAAGTTCAACAGAGAAAGACAAATACCATATGATCTCATTTATATGTGGATCTAAAAAACAAAACAGACGAAAAAAAAAAAACAAGCTCTTAGATACTGAGAACAAATTGGTGGTTGCTGGGGGGCGGGGGTGAAAGGGGTGAAGGAGGTCAAAAGGTACAGACTTCCAGCTATAAAATAAATAAGTCATGGGGATGTAATGTGCAGCATGGTGACTATAGTTAATAATACTGTATTGCATTTTTGAAAGTTGCTAAGAGAGTAGGTCTTAAAAGTCCTCATCACAAGAAAAAAAACAATTATAACTATGTGTGGTGACAGATGTTAACTAGACTTATTGTGATCATTTCACAGTGTATACAAATATGGAATCATTATGTTGTACACTTGAAACTAATATAATGTTATATGTCAATTATACCTCAATAAAAAGAAACAAAAAAACAACTATTGCCTTATATACAATGGAACTTAGAGGATGAGGACACTAAAGTTACATTGCATTTCTGAGGTCTAACTTTGAAACTTTTTGGTAAGCATGAAAAAAAAGAAATGATGGTGGCTTGGATTAGGTTGGAGGTAGTAAAGATGGGGAGAAGTAGATTGATTCCACATCTGTTTTGGAGGAAGCACCAACAGTACTTGGGATGGAAGACTGGAGAAAGAAAAGAATCAAGAATGGGTAGGCATATGGATGTGCCATTGTACCAAGTTGGTGGAAGGGGAGTGATCCAGAATGTTAAAACTGAACAGGAGTTTGGAGCTCAAACCTCTTTTATTGCTGATGAAAGTGAGACTTAGAGAAAAGTAATGCTTAGAAAGATTAGGGATTTGTTCAAGATAGTATGTGACAACTGGTCATTTGCTGAAAGTAGAAAGTCTTCATGGAGGACTAAAGATAAGATTGGGAGGGAGGATGAGCAGTAGTTAGTGGAAGATCTTAAATGCTAAATTGAGGATTTTGTGTTAGATACAGCTACAAGAGAACAACTGTAGGGGAAGGAGACCATGAGAGTAATGTTTTGGAGATTGCTTGAATTTAGCAATAACAGTAGAAGAGAGGAAAATATGAGGTGTTAAAGAGGCAGAATTTCACTCACCAAAATAGAGAATAATGGAGAAAGGACAAGTTTTCTGGGAAAGTTCAGTGGGACAAGTTAAGTTTGAAAGTGCGTGTGGAATATCTAAGTAGAGAAGTTCAAAGAAGCAGTTGGATCTATGGGTCTAAAACTCAGAAATGAGGTCTGGACATGAGATAGAGCCATCATTATAAAGATAGTAATTTATGCAATGAAAGTAAAGAAGATTGCCCTGAAAGGATGTGTAGAGTGAGAAAAGGACCAGAGATAGAGTGATGAGGAAAACTAACGTTTAAGAAATGAGCAGAGGCCACGGAACTAGTAAAAGAGAGATGCAGAGTAGGCAGACAGGTGGTTTTAGAAGCCAGTGGAGGAGCGTCAAGAAAAATGGAATGTTGAGTTTATTGCAGCATTGTTTCTAATGGCAAACATGTGGAAACAATCTAAATGTCCATTAGTAGTTACATGGTTAAATTGAGGTAAGTTGATACCAGAAACTCAGACATCTACAGAGGATGTGCTGTATTAAAATGCAGAAAGCAGGGCAGATGTAAGAAAATCAGTGCCAGGTGGTTATAGGGTAACCTAGCATTTTACCTGCCTAAGTTACATTTATGCACACACACACTTTAGTTTTTGCATGATTTGGCAGACATGTTAGCTAAATCATCACCCATTCTCAACCTTTTCTATCTGCCTGACTCCTCTATAGAGATTAGAAAAGCTAAATTCTCTCCCAATCCCCTTTGCACCTAGGAGTGGTCATGTGAATTCTGACCAAGAAGATATAGACAAAATACCAAGGGAACTTCTGGGAAAGCTTTGCTTTCCTGATAAAAGGGAGAGATGGCACATAATTCCTTCCTTCTTCCTCCTTCCTAGAATGTGGATGTAATACCCTGGAGCTGGGGTACCCATCATGTGACCATGAGGGAATATCCAAGAGAATTACAGAGACAGTAGCCCTGAAATTGTTAAGCTGCTGAATTATTGCCAGCAGCTGCCTACCTCCAGACTTCTTGTTATGTGAGAAAAAATACACCTCCATTTAAGCCACTGTAAGTTGGCTTTTCTTGTGGCTGAACACTTTCCTAATATATGGGGTATATTTTTTATTTCATTTTTATCAAAAAATACATGTATGTAACTTAAAACTTTAAAAAAAGTCTAAACTGTTCTTGTGTTAGGAATCTCCATATTTCTAAGTAAAAGATGATACTATATCTTGATTTATTGATTTTACCATTATCTATGGATTTTCTATTATAATAGATAAGGGTTTAATTCTTTTACACCTCTCCCCATTATGTCCCCTCTCCTATTATACTACTTTTCTGTTAATTAACTGTTTGGGGTCAAATCAGCATCTACGCTTACATTATTATGAATATGTTCATATTATTCACAGCTGAGTCAAATTATATACTGTAACTATGTTTCCTTTCTCATACAAATACTTATTTTTCTCAAAATTAATACTTGCCTAGTGTTTTTCTTTATTTAATTTTCTATGTAAAATTTAAATCTCCCCCAAATACGTTAAAACTGTAGAAGATCTAGTGGATCCATTTTCCTTTTTTCTTGGAGACAGCCTCCCTGGAACCCTCTATCCTCCCGTTGGGTTTTGTACTGGTTTCTCTCAAGACCTGCTGCACAACCTATATCTTGGACTTTTTTTTTTTAACACCATTCTCAGAATTTCCTTTGCCTCTCTTCTCTATTGGATCCTTTATTTCTTGGATCCTATGCTTTTTTCTTTGATCATTGGTTTCCCTCACGTTGGTGGAGCATATCCTTCAATAGCTTCTTGAGGATGCATGGGAAATAACTTTCCTAAGCCTTGGTTGATAGTTTGGCTAGGTTTAGAAATTTTGTACCGTCAGATATTTTAAAACTATTATTCCCTTGTCTTTTAGCTTCCATTATTATCATTGAGTAGTCGTATGCTATTCTGGTTCCTAGTCCTTTGTATTTGGATCATCTTTTTCTCTTTGGAAGCTTTTGGAATCTTTGTCATCTGTGATATTCCAGAAATTCATAGTGATATGAAATCTTGGTGTGTGTCTTTGTTCTTTCATTATATGAAGCTGTATTTGGGCCCTTTCAATCTTTAAACTCATATCTTTCAGTTCTGGCTCAGAATGGCACTCCACCCTCTCCCTTAGCTGTTCTAGAAATCTGATAGTATATAATTTCTAAGCCTAGCCAAACTGTCAACCAACCAGCGTCTTTTGATTTACTCTTACAAAAAAAAAAAAATAAACTTTTGGCATTCTTCCCAGCTGTCTGGGTCAAGTGGGAGTCTTATGCAAGCTTTATACTAATCTATTTCCAATCCTAATTGTACCCGCCAACTGTAAAGGTTATGATACCTCTAACTCCTCAGCCTTTCAGGGTTTTAGTTTGAGTAGGAAAACTGCTTTTATAGCTAGACCCCAAAATATATAATAGCTCAAAC
Source organism: Ceratotherium simum simum (assembly GCF_057802395.1). Taxonomy (NCBI): domain Eukaryota; kingdom Metazoa; phylum Chordata; class Mammalia; order Perissodactyla; family Rhinocerotidae; genus Ceratotherium; species Ceratotherium simum. The sequence continues at coordinate 20,558,832 of NC_141906.1, forward strand.
GTAATCGTTTATTTTTTTTCTTAAGTAACAGTAGTAGTGTAAATGTCAGCAAGACAGCCCTCTTCCATGTAGTCATTTAGGGATCCAGGCTGACAGTGGATCTTCTGACAGTGGCTCTGAGTGACGTCCGCGAAGGTTACCCTAAGAGTCATCTCCATTCCAGCCAGAGGAGGAAAAGAATATGGAGAAGTGTGCACGGGAGTTTTTTATGGGCCAGGTCTAGAAGTGGTGCATGTCGCTTCTAGTCACATTCTGTTTGCTAGAGCTCAGTCATATGGCCATGCCTAACTGCAAGGAAGGCTGGGAAACATAATCTAGGTGTCTGCCCAGAAAGAAGAGAAGAACATGGATTTTGATGAGCAACTCACAGTCTCTGCCACTCCAACATTCTGTGAAGTGGAACGGTCTAGGTCAGTTACCACTTTTCTGTCTGCTTTTCAGATTCCAAAATTTTGTCAACATCTCTCTTTTTGTTGTTGTTGTTTCTTTTACTGCTCTCTTTGTTCTTGTAGATTTAGGCCTTTCTTTTTCCTTGACTATCATTTTAGTGAAATTTTGGTTTGGAGCAGAGGTGAATGTACAGTTACGCTGTCAGTTGAAACATAAACATAATAAAATGACCACAGAAAAACATCTCTGAGGTTCATATGGGGTTATTGGCTGTGAATTTTCAACATCTGAACTATAGTATGAATACTTTTAGTTATAAAAATGAATGAAGAGAATTATATGTACTGACATAGAAAAATGCTTTTCATATATTAAACAAAAGTAGAGGCGGCCCGGGTTCGGATCCCGGGCGCGCACGGATGCACCACTTCTCTGGCCATGCTGAGGCCGCGTCCCACATACAGCAACTAGAAGGATGTGAAGCTATGACATACAACTATCTACTGGGGCTTTGGGGGAAAAAATAAATAAATAAATAAAATTATTAAAAAAAATAAAATAAACAAAAGTAGAAAATTTTAGAACTGTTATAGTATGATCTTAATTTTGTATATGTTTGTAAATGTATTAAAACTTTTTGGAAGGGTATACTTCTAAATTTAATGGTTGTTATTTGTCCAAAGTGGAACTGGGCAGGGGTTGAGAGGTTGGGGAGACTTTCCCTTTTAATTTTATATAATTCATTGATATTTGAATATTTTACATTGAGCATGTACTTTGTTGTTTGGTTACTAAAGAGAAGAACAAATAAAGGAATAGTCAGCAGGGCCCAATGCCCTAGAGAAGTCAAGTAAAATGAAGGCTGAAAAATATCTATCAAATTTGGAAATTAGGAGATCATTATTGGTGTTGTGGGATCAAAAGTAATCTCAGTGAAGATAATATAGCATATTAGGAAATAGACATAGTGATTTTGGCTTTTTTTAAAAAGACCATTCAAGACAAGGGTGTGATTGGAGGAGGATGTATAGGGTTGAGGAGACAGGGTCTGAGGTTATGTGGAGGAGTTTTCTCCCCAATATATGAGAACTTTGAGTATGTTTTACTCAAGGAAGGGAGGAAAATTCAGAAGAGAGATGACTTCCGAGAAAATGATTTCAAAACTTTCCTCATTTGCCTCATCTGTCCAGTGATGACTAGACTCCTCTGCAAGATTAAGAGTAACCAGGTAAAGTGATATTCAGCAAGATCAATGTGGAAGGAAAGCCCCAAACTTTTGGTGAGGAGGGCTTTGATTAGATGGTCTTTGAAGTCCCTTCCAATCTTCGTTCTACAAATCCAACTTATCTGAGTTGGTCCTGCTAAGCATGGACTTGATAGAAACAAACACTCTGCTTTAGTGTGACTTGAATGTGACTAAGAATCCAGGCTTATTAGTGAGAGACATAAGAATGAATAATTTCTGTTTATTTTGAGGAGCAAAGCATTCTCCCAGTGTCACATCAGGAAATCTAACAAGAGTTAGCACTTCCTCTAGCTCCTTATCAAGTTAAGAAGCTCCCATTTTCTTTTAAGTGCCTCTCTCTCTCCTTTTCCCAAGGATACTAATTTAGAATCTGCTTTGCTAAGACTCAGTGTATTTTGGGAATCCATTGCTTTGGCTCACCAGGGTTAGAGTGAGTCATGGCTCTGGCTCCATTCTTCCTCAGAAATCTGTAAGGTGGCAGATAATGAAGACCTTCTTCAGTTCTACCCCCTTCCCTGGGAAGGTTCTAGGCTCTGGGCTTCTACGAGTGACTCTCTTCCCCCTAGAATTGGAGGGCCATCTGGTATGTGTTACATAGAAACTTGGGGTTAGACTCTACCTTTGAGGGATGTTAAATGTTATTGTAAAGTGAGAATAATATGCTCATGTATAGAAATTTCTCATGTCAAATGACTTCTTGCCAAGAAGTAGCTTATACTTTCTGGAGGCCACCGTGGGTTGAAACAGTAGAGCATGGATATATCTGTCCCAGGAACTCTTCTAAGCTCTATGCAAGAGCAGACTTGAATTCATATTCCTCATTCTGCTTCCTAACATTAGATATCCTGGCACAGATACCATCTAATTATCCTGGCACAGATAAGGTCTAATTAAATCCCTTGCTTCTTGGTCAGTCTGTGCCCCTTTTATATTCCTACTTTTTGGCCCATTGAAGAGAGGGGGAATGGATGACAAGCATATAGCAAGAGTTGCTTTACACTCCTTGAGGTCTGGAGGATGTCAGTAAGGATGATTCCTGTGGGTTCTGCCAGGTTCCAAAGTGTTTCTCTGAGAGGTTTGTTCAGCTGGTATGAATTCCTGTCTTCCCACTCCATCTACCCCATGGGTGACTCAGCCCACAGGAGAGCCAGGCCACAAAAGCATATGCAGACGGGGTCCAAAAGATAAGACTGGAAGGGAGTGAGACTTGAAATAGAAGTAGGCAGAGCTTCTGACAACCAGTGCTGGGTAGATTTCTTCAGCCTGAGAGAATGAGCTGCCCCTTCTGTAAGTCACCTGGGAAGATACACTATTCCACATAGACTAAGGCAACTTTTCTCCTGAAATGCTCTTGTAAGGGGAGGGAAGGCAGCAGGCCCAGGTGGTCCAAAAAACAAGGGTCCCTCAGTTCTCTTTAGCCATAGAATATTCATTGGCCGTATCCACATTTCCCAGTGTCCCATCTTGCTCTTTCATTCATTCAGGGTGGCCTTCTGCAAATTGGTTTATAGTACCTGCTCTGACAATACCAGTGAAGTCCCTACTTGAAGGAAGAATAAATAAAAAGCAAAGGTAGAGCTCAGTTAGGCTCCTTCATTATTTCTGTGCACCTGGGGGACAATGGGAGAAGAGGGAAATGACCTGTCACTAAGAAGCTTTTGCTTTTTATTCCTCAAGCAACCTCATAACATTCTGCAGAGGCGCCTCATGGAAACCAACCTGTCTAAGCTCCGAAGCAGTCGTATCCCTTGGGCCTCCAAGACCAACAAACTCAATCAGGCTAAGTCTGAGGGACTAAAGAAGTCTGAGGATGAGGACATGATTTTGGTTTCTTGCCAGGTAATATTCTGAGAACAGCTTTTCCAGGGTTTTCTGGAGAGTAGGATTTGGGTCCATTATGATCCCAATAGTGGGGCCCTCTCCTCCAAAATGTATAGAGTGTGGGTCTTATCATGGAATTCATAAATGAGTTTTAAGGGGGGCACCACATGCAGCACAGGAAGTGTATGCAATATTTTGATGCATGTGCGTCTTTATGGGAAAAAGGACCAAAGCTTTCATCAGATTTGCAAAGTGGTATGTCATACACATACACACACATACAAAATTAAGAGCTACTCGGTATATAGAATGAAACACCCGAAGTCCTTTGGAATCCTCTGTCAGCTCTAGATTCAGCAAGGAAAAGAACCCCTCAAAGGAGACTCAGCAGTGAGTAAAGATGGGACACTAGCAACCCATAATTGTGAGGATGCTCTCCAAGCCTGCCTTTCATATGACAGCTGCTTGCTCTCTGGATGTCCCTTCCCTTTTGCTTCTCTGGCTCCTGTTGAACAATATGTTTCCTCTCCTCAGTGTGCTGGAAAGGATGTGAAAGCCTTGGTTGACACAGGCTGTCAATATAATCTCATCTCTTCAGCCTGTGTGGATAGACTGGGGTAAGTAGCCACTTGTGCTGGGTGGAAGTCAGATGCTAATGCACTCTTTTCCTGAATCTATTTTGAAGTCAGAGATGGTGAGGGCCTCCACAGAGGCTCCAGGAGAAGTGTGCAGGGCTCGAATATCAGCTGGAACCAGTCCTTATTAAAGGGGCAGAGTGGTGGGGTCTCCAGCACCTGGGAGAAATCAGTGAGCCAGGAAAGCCTCAGGCTTTCCGTTAACTCCCACCTATTAAGTTTTGAACAAAGACCTTTCGGCTCTGGAATGAGAGTGTGAGATCCTTGGCTCATTGAGTGCCATGCCCAGACAACAAATTAGAAGGAGCTGTCCTGTTGGTATACCCCGGTTGAGCAAAAGCAGGGATGTGGTTGGCCTTAGCTTACTCAGGGTCTTTCTGGAGGCCACACTGCCTATCCAAGAAGCATCAGTCAGAACTTGGAATAGTGCTGCTGTTGTTGCTGGGCCTGAACCATCATGGGGTGACTAACAGTAGTTTCATAGTGCCGTTCCTCTCTGTGAAGAACATGTAAATCAGATCTTACTGCTGCCCCTGCTGGGGATTTGGTGTGAGGCAGACACCTCGTATATTGAATGTCTTCAGTTCTCTAACAGCTGGAATTGGGTTCTGCCCCTGGGTTCTCTGTTAGAGAAAGCCATTTTGTATCTTTCCTCCCTTTCACTCAATCTGTACTTTTATTTCTTTCCTTCTTTCTTTCCTTTCCTCAAAGTACCAGATGGGCCCTGAGGTCTAGCCCAGAATTGGGAGGATCAACCCAGTATCCCTTTCCACTTTTCTATCCCTGAGTACAACAAATCATTCCCCAGCCCAAGTCTCTGTATTGAAACAATCACTAGGGTAGATGTAATGGCCCATTTTAAGCTACTTTCAAGATGTCCATATTCTTAAGTAGGGCTTGCACAAGGCTTGATTTCTATAATCAGTGACCTCTGCCACATGATATGTTCCTTCTCGTTTCTACCCTGTCCTCACCCCTCACCACCACTGTGACTCCTTGAAGCTGGCCCTGTGGGTTTTGTCTATTGCTATTTAGGGTGCTGGGGGTAGTCTAGGACACAAGTACTCTTGTGGGAAGAATCCTGAGCTTTATTATGTGGTGAAGAGAGGCGATATAGTGCACCATGATGGTTCCAGAAAGACTACTAACATCCTGGTGCATCATTAGGCAGCAGACTGCCATGATTCCAGAGGAATTAATAACCATCTGTAAAACTGCAATTATTTTTCTTTTGGATGGTCTGTGACACCAAAAGAGAGGAAATGGAGTAAAGCAGAAGTATTGGCACAGAAAGTACGTAATTAAGTATTTATCCACCAACCCATAATAGCTCAGGTGTTAGCTGTTCCAGTCAGCTTACATAACTGTGTGAAACCTTGGTGCTGTTCCTTTCCTCCCTCCCCTGCACAGACAAGTTAAATTAATTAGGACTTTCTCCCCGATGTTCCTTGCTGATACCAATATGAACGCACTTATCAAATAAGTACCTGTGTCCGCTAACCTTATAGCCGAAGACTAACTGATGAGGATAGACTGAAATCGAAAAGACAAAGAGAAAATTAGACGTTGAACAAAGCATCTTCTAAAATTAGGATTAACCTACCCTCTTTGATATCTATTACCCACAGATGGGTAAAAGGACATGTAAACTAAACTGCCTTGCACATAGGTGGGGGTGTTACAATGCAAAATAGGATACTCTGAGTGTGTCAACTCTCATCTTTCACCAGTGCAGGTAGTGACATAGCTTTTTGAGACCAGGAGCTGAATCTTTAGTTTTTCATATCCCCTGGCATGTTGAGGAAAAAGTGCTGAAACAAGAAGTGTAGGCTGGCTAGCACTTTTTTGGTAAATTAATCCCTGGAAAATTCCAACTGTGGGTCAGAAGGTAGCATTGCCACATTCCACCAGAAACCTCTGCCAAGGAGATTCTGGTATCTTCCTCTCTGGTACAGACTCAAGGAGCATGTTAAATCTCACAAGCATGAAGGAGAGAAGCTTTCTCTACCCCGGCATCTGAAAGTCGTGGGCCAGATTGAGCACCTGGTGATCACACTGGGCTCCCTCCGCCTGGACTGCCCAGCAGCTGTGGTTGGTGAGTAGAATTGAGGACTGGAGTTATGGACCTCTAATGTAAACCCTCTCCCTACATCCACCAAACCCTCATGAGATCTCATGCTTGTAAATATTGACTTCTTTAAAATCCCAGGTTTCCACTTTTCTGTGCTTTAGACCTTGTCCCAATTTTTGTCCTCCAAAGTACCAGATGGGCCCTGAGCTACATTCAAGACATGTTGAGAATCACACAGAAAAAAAGAGTGTGATTGAAAAAAAAAGGGGGGGGGGCAATAAAACAAACATTTTTGTTTGCCAGTGAAAATGGCCCCTGAGAGCTTTCCATGAACTAGTTGGAGGTAGAGGGCAAGATCCTCTTACTCCTTTGCCATAAATCCCTTCATAATTTGCCACCATCTCCTATATTTTCCCTCATGTACTCTATTCTAGACTACTCTAAGTTCCTGGTTTTTGTCTAAAGACCCTTGTCCTTTAGAGTTAAAAAGACCTGGGTTTGAATCTTGGCTCTGTTGCCTTTTAACTATAATGATCTTGGAAAATTAGTTAATATAATAGATGCTCAACAGATGTTTATTGGATGGATGGATGGAAGGAAGGAAGGTTGAATGGATCCTAATGGCGGTAAGGCTGACTTCTAAACCAGCATGGAAATGGCTAAATCTTAATTTTTTTTTATCTTATTAGAGGACAATGAGAAAAACTTGTCCCTTGGTCTCCAGACTCTCCGATCCCTGAAGGTAGGATTGATTCTATTTTCCCTTTGCTACTTCCTCTCTGAGGCAGGGCTCCTCTTACTTGGAGACCTCATAGTGGGATCATTGACAGTGACCAGTGCTTCTCCTTTGTTTTCAGTGCATCATAAACTTGGATAAGCACCGGCTGATCATGGGGAAGACAGACAAGGAAGAAATCCCTTTTGTGGAGACAATGTCCTTGAATGAAGACAAGTGAGTGCCCAAATGGGTCAGGTCGAGTCAAATCCATTTGTCATTAACTGCAGAGGTTCTCACACAGGATATTGGGCTGTGTCTTGCCTTTGGCCTTCAATCATACCACAAGTACCCACCTCCCCAGCCCCAGACTTCGCCATCCCACAAAACTCTCTAGCACACATTTCAGAATGAGCAGTGATGATACTGCACAGAGTAGTGGGGAAAATGAGTAGCTTTTAAACTAAAATTGTACTTGCCTTCAGCCTAACTACTTTGAATTTGGTATAATTTCTTCTATTTCTTTCTCATTTCAGCACTTCAGAAGCATAACTTCTGCACACACACCGGGTTGACAGATTGAGAAAACTGGGTTTGAACCAAATGCAGTAGCAACTTGCTGTGGACCAAGTCCTTCCCTTTAATAGAAGCTCCAGGGGCTCCTTCCCACCCAGACCTCTCTAGACTTTAGTCTGTGCTTAGAGATTTTATCTGGTTATAGCCATTGTTTTTTACTCCTTCAATCACTTAATTTATAGACCTTTTTGACACTGCCAGGTCTCACTAATGGCCTATTTCTCTGCTTCTTCCAGGAATTTGCTTTTATTAGTCAAGTTTAGGGGCTGCCAGGTTCTATTTCTTCCTAGATACACTTGCTTCTTTTCCTATAGCTAAAATGTATAATAAACAAGAACCCGACCTTTACCTTCCTTCAGCTGTTTCAAAGGGGTGCGGGATACCCATGTCTCAGAATTAGAGTTTCTTCTAATTCATTCATTGATTTATCAAGTATGAATTGATCTGAAAGAACCCAGAGAGATTATCTAGTCCAGCCCTTTCATTTAAATGTCCAGAGAGGCAAGTGAATTGCATAAGCTTCTATACTAAGTCAGAGGAAAAAGAGACCCAGAACTCAGACCTGACAAGCCAAGGCTATGTTCATTCTCTCCTGGTGCTTCATTTGTCTTCAAGCCATTAAAGGAGGACAAAGAGGGGAGGGTTTGTGAAAACACAGGGTAGGGGAAGAATATGCTTTGGGGATGGATGCTAGGAGGATCTGAGTAGCCCTGTTTCCTGTTTGCTAAGCCCACTAAAAGTCCCCTGCCTCAAATTGTCACATTTAGGCCCTTTCTCGGTGCCTTGAAGCCGAGAGTGCAAAGATGAGTGAGTTGGTTTCTCACCTTAAACTTCTTGGAGGTGAGGAGGGGGAAGGAACCACAGACAGAAGAACATTAATCACTCTCTGAGATGGAAGTAAAGGTTTCAGTGAGTAATCTGGGCATCATTGTCAGACATTGATACCCCCAAGATCCAGTCAGTATTTCTGCCTATCTTGTTTGTCTGCCACAGATTCAAGTAGCTGGGAACAGGAGTAAGGAAAGGAGTTGAAAAAACCCAGAGCAGGTCCAGAATAAAAGGGAGTCCTGGGTAGAATCAGTTGGTGGGAAGGCGTACCTAGGGAAGCCTTTCTGGGATGGAGGTCAGGAATGAAACTTGCAGACAGGAAACTGAGGGTTGGGAAACTCTTCAGTTCTGTACTTGTGCAAGGAAAGAGGCAGGGCAGGAGCTGGCAGTGTTAAAGATGACTTTTTCTGACTGCCCAGGATTTCCTGACCCATCTCAAAGGGTTGGAGGTCACAGGAGTTTCTTGAATTGGGGTGTCAGTTTGGGCCGATACCTGTAATGGAATCTCCCCTTCAATTTGGCCTTAGAAGTCAGAAAAATAGCCAGCTGTGGGTATCCCTTTAAGAGATTCCCAGGTCCACCCTTGGTTCATAGCAGTAGTTCCCAGAGTATTTAATGGATCCCACTTTGAATTTTGTCAGGTCCCACCAACAATCTCATCGAGTGTTCAGCTACTGTCCCTACCATACAACTCTTTGGAACTCTGAATGTTTTTAGCCTTACAGAAGCTCCCTAAAGACTAGGAACTTGGTGACCCCCATTTGAACAGCTAGGCAGCCACGCTGCAGCCAGTTGTCACTGGGTCATCCCCAGGCCCCCTTCTTGTCAACCTCTATAGAGGAAGCAAGATGGAAAACTAAGCACAGCCACAGTGTGGGGAGGCCACATCTGAAGCTCAGCAGGCCTGATCCCAGGTTACCAGCCTTCAGTGCCCCCTCCAACTTCACCCCATTTTCTTACCCAGGGGGGACCTGCACCTTTCCATTGAGGCCTTTCCACTTTCCTCCCCTACCTATCATAGCACCACTTTGGCCTGCTTCTTATCCTAGGACTGAGTTGAAATACTTCACAGCTTCCTTCCCTAGTTGAAAGTTCCACGCCAAGCCTTGACTCTTGGCCACAAGGGAAGTGTGTTGGAAGTTCCTTGGCTTGGTTTATCCTTATTTGGATTCCCTGTGGACCAAGTGAGGCCAGGAATTCTCAGGTGCTAGAAAGATACGACTGATTCTGGCCCTTTGAGTTCAGGATTATATGGCATCAAGAGAATGATCAGATGGCCTTTAGTGATCTTTCTGGCCTCTGAGAATCAGTAAATTTCTAATTTTGGAATAGAAACAATTGGGGCGATCTGAGCTTAAGGCATCACAATTTCACTAAATGTAGTCAAATCATTTGAATTCACTAACCAAATAATTGTGCGTTAAACCTCAGGCTTGATAGAGGTACCTAAAAATGTCTGAAGACAATTATGGGAAGTCTTGAGCTTCATTAATCTTTAAATACTGCCAAGTTGATTACTCTGATAGCCCCTATCTCCTTGATATTCATGAGGGAGCACTGGGTCTACTTTTCCGGGGCTGGCAAGGTAAACAGGTAAGGTCAGTTCTTCCCAGAATCCAAGAAAATTCTCTCTGGCACCTCTGATTGAGGTGGGAAGAGAGTGTCTACCCAGGTCACAGTTCCAAGGACAGGCAGTAGCAAGAAGTAAACCTGTAGAACTGGTACCTCTTTCATTCCTTATTAGATGTCCATCTCAAATACAGGGAGTTTGAAAAATATTGTTTTCGTCAATTGGTATTTCTATGCGTGACTTATTTGAGGAACAAGTGTTTTCTGACTTTTCTATTTCCTTGCCCTGCACAGACTCCACTTGGTAAGATTTTCTATTCTTTAGTTCCAAGTGTCTATAGAATGGATTGCTTGGTATGTCAGAGGCCCTCACTCTTGTATATTAGAAGTATCTTTCCAGGCTGGGGACATGGAGGAGGTGAACTGGATTCCTCCCTCCTTCTGTTGCCAGGCCTCTGCATTGGCACTTTATCTGCTCAGTGTTTCTGGCTGTGTTGGGTTTATTTGTGAGATTGATGTAACAATAAAGTGAAATCTTCCCCTCTGTGTGCTTGTCTGACGAAGTCTCTGTGTCAGGGCCCCTGGAAGGTGGGGGAGCCCAGGCACAGTCTAATTGTATCAGTGTTTCTCTCATGGAGTCTTCTGAACACAAGGCTTTATGCTCCTCATTTCCTGCATTGCTACTAGCCCTTCAGCTCCCTCTCACTGCCTGTATGTCCTTGGGCAAATTAGTGAGCCTCTCTGAGCGTGGTTTTGTAATGTAAAACAGAAGTGATAATAGTACTTACTTCACAGTATCAAACGAGATAATCCATGTAAAGTGGTTGGCATATAACTGTATATGAGAACAATGTTTTATGGAGAACAGTGTGTGAGAGAACACTTACTTCTAGAAAAGGAAATATTTATTTGGTTCAAACAAATAGGAGAGGTTTGGGAAGAGGAAGGGTTGACTGAACCTTAATATATAGTTAAAGCCGTTGTTTAAATGAAATTCCAACTAAATGCATTTTACAGATGGTAGAAACTTACCTTTTAAGTGTTAATATTTTTAATATTTAAACGGTATGGTTAAATAGTCAACAGAAAACATTCTTTAACTATGACAGTGGTTATCACAATATAGAATTTTGGTTCTACTTCTGTTATGAGAGGTTTGGGGGATTTGATCGGAGACATAAAAGGAACTTTTCACTCCAAACAAATGGACTGAAGGTATATTTTATTATATAGAGGAGAGTAAAGGCGATAGTCTGCAAACAGACCTGAATAGGTCAAATATTAAGAGGAAAAAACATCAGCCCGACTGAGGGAGAGGGAAACATCCACATCGACTGAGATAGCAGCAGATTTGAATAGATCATATAATGAGAGGGAAAAACATCAGATCGACTGGAAAGGGAAACATCCACATCGACTGAAGGGAAATGACATAAATCAACCGGAAGGAGAAACACCAGGTTGACCGAAAAGAGAACATATCAAGTTACTTATTTATAACAAATCAATTACTTTACAACAAATCAATTACTCACAACATCCACGCCTCGCTGCTGGGAGAGTCCTGTCAATCCACACGGCTGGGCGGGAATCACACGTCCTGGGCAAGGCGTCCCTTCCACAGGTGGAACTCTCACCAGGCCTCGGTTTTCAGCAGTTTATATAAGCAGTTACAGAGTTTACAGAGCAAGCGTTCAATGTTTTTATGCACAAATGGTTATCAGTGGCATACGTGTACCGAGCCTTCTGGCTATCATCCCAGCCCGGCACTTGTGTATGTGCATTGTTTTCCCTGGTTATCGTCCCCGGCAAAGATGGCCAATCTGCCCCAGGCTGCGGTGCCCAAGGGGACTTGAAATTTTTACACATTGCAACTGTCTCCATGGGAGAAGGGCCAGTTCCCAGCACGCAGAAAGAAGCTTTTATATTTCTTTGTGTGCTGGTGGCTGTAGGTCAATGGAGTGGCCAAACATGGCTGTACTCACGTCAAGACAACTTCTACTTAGGTGATACTACCATTCCACCTCAGAAGGTTTTCTCTTATTTTTGTCCATTTATTCTAAATATAAAAAAGTAAAAAGATGTACCCAAACTGTTAACCAATGAGTGACAGAATCAAGATTCATAATCATCTTAATAGAATGAAACCAACAAAATTAAGTTTTAAAAGAGTTAAAAAAAAATACATTCTGCTGATCAAAAAATGGGCGGAGGAAATGAACAGACACTTCTCCAAAGAAGATATACAGATGGCCAATAGGCACATGAAAAGATGTTCAACATACTTAATCATCAGGGAAATGCAAATCAAAACAACACTAAGATATCACCTCACGCCCGTTAGAATGGCTATAATCACCAAGACAAAAAACGACAAATGTTGGAGAGGATGTGGAGAAACAGGAACCCTCATACACAGCTGGTCGGAATGCAAACTGGTGCAGCCTCTATGGAAAACGGTATGGAGATTCCTCAAAGAATTAAAAATAGAGATGCCCTATGATCCAGCCATCCCACTACTGGGAATCTATCCAACGAACCTGAAATCAACAATCCAAAGAGGCTTATGCACCCGTATGTTCATTGCAGCATTATTCCCTATAGCCAAGAAGTGGAAGCAACCTAAGTGTCCCTCGACTGACAATTGGATCAAGAAAATGTGGTATATATGTACAATGGAATACTACTCAGCCATAAAAAAAGACAAAATCATCCCATTTGCAACAACATGGATGGGCCTGGAGGGTATTATGTTAAGTGAAGTAAGCCAGAAAGAGAAAGACAAACACTGTATGATCTCACTCATATGTGCAATATAAACCAACACATGGACAGAGAAAACTATTGTGGTTACCAGGGGCAACGGGGGTAGGGGGTGGGCACAAGGGCTGAAGGGAGACATATATATGGTGATGGACAAATAAAAATGTACAACCCAAAATGTCACAATGTTAAAAACTATTAAAACATCAATAAAAAAAAGTATCATTAAAGCTATATGAGCACACAGTTAAAAAAAATACATTCTGACTTTATTTTTCAAAAATCTATTACACTTACACAGTAGGGGAGAACTTGGATTAACAGAAGTTCATGTGAAGATGATGTTGGTGTTTTAGTTGATTACATATTCTATATTTAGAAGCATTAAGGACTCTGTGTGTGGATGTCATTTTATTTTTTTTGGTGAGGAAGATTAGCCCTGAGCTAACATCTGTTGCCAATCCTCCTCTTTTTTGCTGAGGAAGATTGGCCCTGTGCTAACACCCATGCCCATCTTCCTCTACTTTATATGTGGCACACCTGCCACAGCATGGCTTGATAAGCTGTGCATAGGTCTGTGCCTGGGATCCAAACCTGTGAACCCCGGGCTGCTGAAGCAGAGCATGCAAACTTAACCACTATGCCACCTGGCCAGCCCCAGGAGATGTCATTTTTAAAACGGATGTGTATACAATTTGTGGAGGATCCAGAAAAGGGCAGTGGCAACATGATTATTGTCTTCAGAGCTGTCATGTGGAAAGTGTTCTTTCTGGTACCAGAAGGCAAGCATTTCCAATAAGTGGAGGTTACAGAGAGGGAATCATCTACTGTTGGAGGGAAGCATACTATAAATCAGGGACTGTGCTAACTCCTGCAAAGCAGGTAGTAATATTCACAATTATGCAGAAGGAAAAGCTAAGGCTCAGAGTAGTATCATGATACAACTATTTAGCACAATTAAATGGATGGTCTCTGAATTCTCTTTCACTGGGAGCAAAAGATGGGATGATCATTTTCTAGCAATATTATGAAAGAGATTTCTGCATTGGGTAGGAGGTTGCATAAGGAGACCTCCAAAGTCATTTCTAATGCCAAAATTCTTTGATTCCAGGACATCTTTATTAAATGGTTTTATGAATCATTGTAGTTTCTTGTTGACTCATTGCCATCACACTACATAGACTTAGTAATTTGGACTGAAATTGTGAAATCAGAAAATATTATATCAGCATATGTCACATAAAAAGGAAATTATTTTGTGAAACTTTGGTTTCATACATATACACACATACACCCACATATACATATCATGTACTGGGTCAATCCCATAAAATGGGAAATAGTGACTTACCTAAGGTGATGTGGATGTATTGAGGGGTGGAGGAGGGAGAAATAATACATGTGTTTATGAGGGGACATTAGAGTATAAATACAGTTTATTTCCTATAGCAAGAAGTAAAATAACAGACCAAACTGAAAAATCAAGAACTAATAGTATAAGCATGTTATTAAGAAATATGGAGGGCCAGCCCCGTGGCTTAGTGGTTAAGTGCGTGTGCTCTGCTGCTGGCGGCCCGGGTTCGGATCCCGGGCGCTCACCGACACACTGCTTCTCCGGCCATGCTGAGGCCGCGTCCCACATACAGCAACTAGAAGAATGTGCAGCTATGACATACAACTATCTACTGGGGCTTTGGGGGGAAAAAATAAATAAATAAATAAAATCTTTAAAAAAAAAATATGGAGATAAATCCTGGAAGAGATAGCTAAAAGATAAGAAAGAAGTTGTCTCTGGGGAGTAGAACTTCAGCATATAGAGAGCTGGGGCAGGGTCTGCTGTGAAATACTATTTGATTTTCTTTAAATGTACTATATTGGTAAAAATAAAAATGAATACAAATAATGTAGTATGTCATTTATTTGAAAATCTTAGCAGTCAGAGAGGAGGGGCTGTTTTCCTTGAGTATTTCCTTAAGACACTAGGAAACCAACAATACTGATTTAGCACCCCTCTGAAAGAAACTTTAAAAATTCTTCCTGTTTTTGGTACTATACCTTGTGTTGCTTTGTTATTTTAGGGACTCTAGTAACTTGTCAGCAGTATGGGCGCCAGCATCTCTGGGAACAGAGAATATTCTGGCCCCATACATTATTATCATCATGGTGGGGACCAGCAAGTGATGGCATGGCATACTTCCATGGCTTTACAGGCAGCCGAGGGCAGAAAATCTCACTAAAGGGGGCCGAGTAGGAGAGAGCATCCTGGTGATGCACGCGGTAAAGGAGAAGGCTCATATAAGATATTGCCGGCTATGCTCAGAAATCACTAGAAGAACTTCCGGGGTGTGTGTGTGTGTCCTGCCATAACCACTAGAGCCACAATCCAAGGAAACCATCATCACTGATGCTGTGTGTGACTCCATTTGTTCTCCTGGACTGGCGTGGCCTGGCAAAGTGCTGAGTAGATCAGAAAGGGTCGGGCAGAGAAATAAAGGGGCATTCAGTGAGCTATTTGATCACTGGAGGGGAAAGGGGGTGAGTGGGCTGCAGACAGAGCTGGCAAAACCTTAGTCCCAGATACATAAATTGTCACTTCTGCTTCCTAACCTCCTGACTTACACACTTAAATTTAGAGAAGGCTCTTCTTACTCTCCTGACCATCCCCCACCAGGGAATTTTTCAGGCCTCACAAAGAAGTGACAGGGCCCAGTCCAGGTGGGAGGGTGCACCTGGACCTGTGTCACTCCTTAAAAGGAATGAAGTAGGGAAACCTAGTCACAGGGAAGCAAGGAAAAGGGAGAGGAAGAGTAGGTAATGACTAAGGCCAGTCTTGCCTGTAAACAGAACAACTCCGATGTGACCTGAGGGTCTAGGAAGACCCTAGGTCAGAAATGTCCCCCCTCCTGCCCACTGTGGTGCCCCAGATCCCATATGTACTTCTTGGGGCATCTCAGCATCGCCCTCTCATGGTCAGAAAGGAATCAAGTAGGGATTCAAGTAGGTACCTAACTCTGAGAATGACCAGAGGAGCCTCTCCCATTCCTTTTCCCTTTTCCAGGTCCCCACAAACATTTATTGGTTTTTACTCTATCCCAGTCTCCAGGCACAAAGATGTTAGACCAGGTCTCTGCCCTCCAAGAGCCTGAAATATTTTGGTGGAGGTTGGGAATATAGAGGCAGATATGAAAATAATTTTACCATAATGGGCTAAATTAGGAAAGAGATCTGCACAAACACAGAAGGAGTACATTTAAGTCAGGGAAGGCTTTGTAGCTTAGATGACCTCTGACCTGAGGAAAAAATAAAAGTTATCTGGGTGTGAGCAGGGCAGAATGAGAGGAACTGACCCCTCCACTTCTAGTGCATCACCTAAAATTACATTCATTTTTTTTTGGTGGACATATACCTTCCCCAAACCCATGGCTCTCACATGCCAGTTCCTCCCTGTTACCCCTCTCCTTACAGGTGAGTCCCATTCAGTCTCCAGCCAGGCAACCATCTTAAGTCACACGCCACTCATGGCAGCCACATTCTATACTCTAGAACAGTGATGCCTAATATAAATATTAAATTTTCTAGTAGCCACATTTAAGAAGTAAAAAGGAACAAGTGTTAATTATGTATTTTATTTAACTGAATGTATCCAAAATAATTCAACCTTAATCAATATAAAAACAGTATTGAGAATTTTTCTTGTACTAAATCTTTGAAATCCAGTATATATCTTACACTTACAGCATATCTCAATTAAAACTAGCCACATTTCAAGTACTCAATTGCCACATATGGCTAGTGGCTACTGTATTGGACGCTGCAACTCTAAAATTCTGCCTAGACTGAATGTACTTGGTGTTTCTCCATTAAAAGAAGAGCTCGTCAGACTGAGGCATTACTATATATTTCCTCTAAGCCTCTGTACCCCCAATCAAGTCCCTGAGAACAATTTTGAAGAAGATAAGGCCTATGAGGTTTCAGCCAAAAAGTGAGCAGTGCCTTTAGACGCCAGACCTAGACAATTAACCCTAAATTGATCCCAAACTTGCTGATGAGTCAGCTTTTAGCAATCACAGATCCACAGTGCCTCACAGACACATTTGACCCCAGATGTCTCCAGGTTGTCCTCTGGCTAGCAGAACACCCACTACAAACATAGATACGAGTTCATTCTCTCCATATTGAGCCAAGAACCAGAGGCCCAGAAAAGGGAAGTGTTTTGCCCAAGGTCATTCAGCAAAAAAACTGTAGTGGTGGTGATGAGCCCTGCATCCTTTCCACTATCCCCACTCCACACTGTCTCCAATAATTGAAAAATATTTTAATTGGAGACATTGTGCCATCTCCAGGGCTCTCCTAAATTACCTGCGGAGGATGTGCCGCACGGGAATGACCAGTCAGCGCTCCTCCAACTCTGACCTAGGCGCCAGCGGCCCTGAACGGGATTGTAGCGCCGCGATCCCCCACCTTTTGGAGTCCTGGGCGGAGGAGGCTACTAGGGCGGTTCTTTCGCCAACTCCACACCTTCCAGAGCCCGGCCCGGCCCAGCCCAGCCCCGCCGCTGTGGCCCAGTTCCTGGCGGCTGGCCGGGCCTAGGCAGTCAGCCCCCAGCGAGAGGCAAGCGGGGAGCCCCAAGCGGAAGCCACACCCGCGAGGGCAGCTCACCGAGGTTGCTAGAAACCCCACGGGGAGCGGTGTCCGTGGGCGGCAGGTTAGTACCGGGCCCAAAGTGCTGGAGAGGATTCCCGACGCTCTGACTGGGGCTGGCCTTCCCGGGAAGGGATGGCTCGGCCGGTCCCACACCCGTCTCCACGCCGAGCACCCGCCCCGCCCGCGCCGGCGGGGATGGGCCGCCCTCGCAGCCATTCCTGGGGCTTAGGCTCTCTCCGGCCTCCGGGCTCTGGCAACGAGCGGCTTCGGCCTCGCAGGGGTCGCTGGAGGCCCCCATCTGAATCCCGGGCTTGCTGGGGGTCTCCCTGGGTGGGAGGCCTGCCCAGAGCACTGGAGGGTCACAGCCCCCGCTGCTTCCGCGCCCGGGAGACGTATCCTAACGCCTGCAAGCTCTGCGAGGCCGAGGCTGCCCGCCCAGAAAAAGACCCCGTCGGTTCCGGAGCCCGAGGGTGGGCCCGGCCGGCACCGGCGCCGCGCAGCCTCTGGGCCCTTCGCGCCGGGAACCGTTTCCGGGGCGGGGGCCTTTTGTAGCTGACCCGGCGCGGCCGGTGACGCGAAGGCCCAGGCGGAAGTGCGGGCGCAGGAGCCGGAGCCCGAGCCGGAGCCCGAGCCCGAGCCGGAGCCCCAGCCGGGAGCAGGTCTCGGGGGCTCCGGGCCGTGGGGACTGCTCGGCCTGGCAGCGATGGCGAGCCTCTGGGGAGGCCTCCTTCGTCTGGGCTCCATGCTCAGCCTGTCCTGCCTGGCGCTCTCGGTGCTGCTGCTCGTGCAGCTGTCAGACGCCGCCAAGGTGAGTCCCGCCCCGCCGTCGCTCCAGACAGGACCTCCCCCCCGTCTCTGGTCTGGCGGAAACTGGGTCTGTCAACCTGCCCCCCTCCCTATTCCTCCCCCAACCCTGACAGCCCGACCCCTAGCTTCACAGCCCTGGCAGACCCCCCACCTGTCATCCTCCAGACTGCCTGATGGCACTCTCGTCCCTGGCCCTGACAGCCTGACAGTCACCGCCCCCACTCCCACCCCCAGCCCTGACTGTACCCTCCTCTTTCACACCCTGATACCCCGCCCCCAGCTCCACCCAGCCCTGACCGTGCCCACGGCGCGCACAGCAACTCCCCCACCTCCTCGACGTTTCCCTTCCCAGTCCCGACAGCATCACCTCAAACTTTACAACTTCTCCAACTCTGAGAGCCTTTAACTTTCCACCCTTACACTCTGACCGTCTACCGGCGCCCTCCACCAGCCTCACAGACCATCCCTCCCCCATTCCCCAAGCCAAAAGGTTAGGAAGCCCCCCATCTCACAGAAGCCTTCCCTCTTAGGAACTAACTTATCTCAACTCTACCCTGAACAGATTCCCTTCCCATTGCCAGAACTTGCCTCTCCTGGCCGCCTTCCTTCCCAGTAAGACCTAGAGTCTCTCTCACGAGCCTAATATCCTCACCTAACTCCCTCCAGGACCTCTTGGCCTCTTTCTTGCCTTCTATCTTCCTGATAATTTAGTGGGTAAGGAAGGATCCAAACTACAGGAGAGGTGAGGTTGTGGCCTTCTCCCCTGCTCCATTTCTTGGCCCTTCTAGTCCCCTCATGTGTTTTCTAGTTCACTTCATGCCCCTGCCCTCTAGACCTGCCCTGGCCCCATACACAGGTGTGCTTCCTCCTTGATGAGCTAGCTCCTTATTGGGAAAAACAGAAGGAATTCACATTAATGTGATGGGAAAACAGAATGATATTTGCATTTTTTTAAATAGGAGCTTTAATCTATAATATCTTTAAATATAGGGGCTGGGAAAGACAGGTTACAGGCAGACAGATCAGGGGGTTTTGATGAGAGGTTCTTGATCAGGGGTTCTTTCTGAAATCTTCCCTACCTTCCACCAGGAAGAGGGACAGCAGCAAGTCTCCTGACTTTCAAAACATTGCTGGCACCCTCTGCATATCTCCTGTCATCCCTTTGAGTATTGTAATCATGTGTTTGTCAGTCTCCTTTCCTAGGGTGTGTCCTAATTACAGGCAGGGACCTCCTCTTATGCTTATCTGAATCCACCACATTGAGCACAAGCTCTGCCACTGAGCAAATGCTCACTAAGTGGTTGCTGAATGAGTGAATGAATTGTCATCAGCTCTGCCAGACATACCACCGTACACAGGAGCAGTGGGCCTTGTCCTCTGGCGCCTAATGAGCGACTGCCTTCTCAGATTTCCCTTTGCCAGGGAACATCTCTATTCATATATTTAGTCTCTTCCTCCACCTCTTGAAACTTGCTTTATCAATAGTTGTCCTCTCTATCTACCAGGGATTAGAAGCAGTTTTCTGGGAAGGGTAGACCAAACTGATCTCAGGGAGACTCAGGCTACTTCCCTTGTGTACTTCCTTTCCAATTGTAGCTGTGTGCCTCTGAAACTTCATCCGTTCTATAGGACTCTGGCCCAGCCCCTTTCATCCGTATCACTGCCTTTCTACCAAAGGGTGGAAGGATGGTGGGTAGAAGAATTGTGACTTGTTTTGTGAGTAATTGTTAGTTTGATTCTTCCCCATCCTTTTGTAATCAGCATTCTTATTTGCAGGCACAGCTGTCTGTCTACTGTGTCTTTCTACTGGCAGGTAGATGGTGGTATCATTGGCACAATTTGATTGTCATCAAATTGTAAATGTGATTAATAAGTCACAGACCATGTATTAGGTATTATTTCAACATAATTTTATGTAATATATAATGATTCATTAGCATTACCAAAAAGAACTTGTGGCTTTTAAAAACGTGTATCTTTTAAAGTTATTTAACGTTTTGAATGAATGGTTTTGGAATATTTAGCAGGGGATGCTTAGCAAAATGTATATAGTCCAGTGTTTTAAAATATTAATGATAAACTGTCAACAAGCTATACTAAGTTTCCGTTTTGGTTACAGAATTTCGATGATGTCCGATGTAAATGTATCTGTCCTCCTTATAAAGATAATTCTGGGCATATTTATAATAAGAACATATCCCAAAAAGATTGGTAAGTATTCAGATTACTGAATTACCTGTCAAATTTATTTCTGTGGTTGTCACTGTTAGCCTAGAATGTTCATCTAAAGTATTGTTTTCTTTTTAAGTATTTCTTTTTAAGCGGAAGTGTTGAATTCCATTTCCATTTGAAAAAGTAAGAATAAGGCCCTGAGTGCATGATGTAAGCCTAAAGGAACATAGCGAAAACACTAAGCCCCAGGTAGGGAGGGTTTTATATGGGGATGGGACTGAGTTTGTGTCCCCTAAACCCATATAGGACCCATAGCTACCTTCCTGTGCCCACTTAAATTTTGGTTCTCCCTGTTGCTTTTTAATGGAGGGTAAGCAAGCCCCGTTTATCTGGGTTATAATTTTTACAACTTGTAGGTTTTGGTGATATATTGCCAAACATAGGAGACTATGTTTAAAAGTGTCAGAAGGCTCAGGAAGGATTGGGAATGTGTTATGCATAAGAGTTTCCCAACTGGTGTGCCATAAATAGGTTATAGGTGTGCCAAGATGTTGATCCCCTCAGCCCTTGGGGTAATCAGGCAGGCCTGTGATGACTGGGATCCTGACTGGCTAGCCACCAGCAGCCTTCTCTGTTTATCCCAGTGGACCTCACAAATGATAGCTTTTTCTACATGTGCCATAAAATGGTGGGGAAGCAGTTGTTTTATAGCAGGATGGATGGTCTCCTTCCTGTGGAATTGTGATGTTTTATGGTTTGTAACCATAGAGGAAGATTGCCAGGACAGGCATAGAAGAAAAATAGCTCCAAATACCTACGTATTTTCACATGTACCTGATTTCACAGCTAAATAGCCCCAAAAGTTTGAAAGCAAAATTAAATTCATTTGGACACGATATTCCAAGCTGACTTTGAAAAGGGCAGCCTTTGAGCATGTTTAGTTTTTCTGATGCCATTGCCTATTCTTCGCATGAAATGCATTTAGGGTCAATCTGATATTGATAAGTATGTTCTGGAGAACTTCTTGTGAACTTCTGTGTTCCACTTTAAATTGTTTCTCATATTACAAAGTGATTTAGCTACATTCTTACAGGTTTTATATCAGCAAGTTATTTTATATGATATAAGAATGCTCAAATAAGTTTTTAAGTTATTCCTATAAATTTTCCAAATATATTAAGCACTTACAATTAGTTTATTCTATTATCAGCAATAGAATGTGATGCCTATTTCTTGAGTGGCAAATGAACTCACTCTTTAAGTGTTTAGCACTAATCTTTTCACTGACTTTTTGTCATTCCAGTTTCAGACAGAACCATATCTCATTCATCCCTGGTCATTGGTCAAAATGGGGAGCTTTGAAAATAAACAGTTGAAAATAAGACTTGTTTGGGATATTTCTTCCCTCTCTCCCTTGCTTCCTTCCTAGAATTTAGCCTTTTACTGGGGATAGGTTCCCAGTTTCACTGAAAGTTTTTAACTGGCTTTAGGCAAGTTATGATTAATCAGGATGTTATCGCTTTACGAGGCCTCCAATATCTAGCTGGCCCTAGAAATGTTTTTACCTTCTGGCCTCCATTTTATCCAGTTGTTAGCCTTAGTTCTTCATTGACTTATGCTGTCTGACTTGAGAAAAGTTTGAGTTCTCTGGTTTCTTTGGGGCGTGATTTAAAGCTGATAATGTCCTCCTTTGGGCACTAGGGGGAGGTGTTGCCTAGTTCCTAAAGTGGTTGAGTTCTGTATCCGGGTTGTGTGTTTGCAATGACTGGGCAGCCAGAACCAACCTTCCTGCTTTTCTCTCTCACCCTGCACAACTTTTGCACAGCACTCAGTATCTCTTTATTAAACTGTATTTGCACTTCAAAAGAAACACTCAATACTCAGCACTTAGATTCCCAAGTAATTCTTAGGTAAGCCTTCTGAAGCTGAAATAGGAAACTAAATAGAAGATGTCTCGGTTTTCCTGAGGTTCAGAGAGAGACGGGGGGCTGATATGGAGGCAGGAGCCCTGGATTCTGGTCGTATCAGTTGCTAATTTACTCTGTGACCCTGTGCAGGTGTCCTCTCTGAGCGTTGGGCTGGATGACCTCTATGATTCTGAGATAGACAGCCCTGTAACGGGATTTAGCTTCCTCTGCCCATTTTATGCCTGCACCCAGCTGGATACATTCCTGGTCTTCTATATGTTTGGAACAGGTATCACACACTTGTATGGTGTGAGTTGTGGAACCTTACCCTTATTTGAAATTCTACCAGTTGAGACTTATTTTTTCATTACTACCTTTGTTAAAATTAAATTACCTATTAAGGATAATCGATTGAACTTTTATCATTTATGCCATTTGGGGTTTTCTTTCTTATGCCACAGCTCAGAGGGAAGGGAACACAAAAAAGTATGTTTTGATAAGGCAAAGGGAAAGAATCAGCCTAAAGCATTGGGTGCCCCCAAGAAGGATGGGGGGAGTGAGACAGGATGCTCTAGTAGAGTTCTTGAGGCAGCAGAAATGCCTAAGGAAGAGATGATAAAAGGGAAGAAAGCTGCCCAGCAGCTGGCAGGAGGACAGGAAGCTTTGCCTGGGTTTGCTGAAGGTGATCAGAGTAGGCTCTTAATAGCTGAGGAGAGTAATCATTTAATTATTTCCTAGAATTGACAGATTTCCGGGAAAAGATTTTTTTGATAGAATTGCTTTTTCATAAGCCATAAATAAGTAGCCTGGAAAATGGGGGAAAAATAAACAAACAACATCCAACAACAAAAACATTCAGCCTTTTATTATTTTTTATATACTTCTTCCGGGTAATCAGTTTTCATTTTTAAATATTTTTGTTGTCCTAATCCTACTTCTCCATGCTTTTTCAATAGACTTTTGTACATTAAGAAAAGTCATTGTTTCTTACTGTGGCTTTGAGTGTTCAGTTTTCAGAGTTTCAGAATTTACCAACTGTTAAATGTGATTAGCCATTCATATACCACACTGTGGCAATTAAGAATGAGGTTAGTTAATTCATAAAAGAGAGAATCTTATATTTGAACCATGCCCCAGGTCACTTTAAATCATTTAAAACAGTTTTGCTTGGTAACGGAACAAGTCTAAATATGATTTGATCTGCTAAGTAGTTTTCGATTCCATTTGGGATTTTTCAGGTGCATTTTTGACTGTTAACAGTAGCACCTTTGAAAATAGCTGCTACGTACGTCTTTATGATTTCTTAGCAAATTGCTAATATTGAGAGAGGAAATGATATCATTTTGCTTATTGATTATTTGTTCCTTGTATTCTTTCATTGAGTGAGTTCAGAGATTACTCTGGATTTCAGGAAAATTTTGATCAGTGCAAGTAGAAAATCCAGGTTGGTTTAGGCAGTATTTTCCCTTTGTTTCTTCAGCGATTGCCTTCATGTTGTGGATCCCATGCCTGTGCGGGGGCCTGACATAGAGGCGTACTGTCTACGCTGTGAATGCAAATATGAGGAAAGAAGCTCTGTTACAATCAAGGTAAAAAATAAAATCTATCTTTTGTACTTCTTGAATAGTTCTTGATGGTGTCTAGCCAGGAAGAAAAGTTTGGACATCTGAATTCTATTTTAGTTACCTAAACTACTGCTGTTCCTCCTCCTCCCCACCACCCCCTCACCTGCTCCTTCCTCATCCCCAGCCCCAACTCTAAAAGGATGGGCGTGCTTTCTGCCTGCCTCATGGAGGTGCTTTGTGGATTAATTAGGATGTGTTAGATAGGTGTGATATGTGAAACGCACAAAAATGTCCCACGTGTAATTAGCATATCACAGAAAGATATCCCAGCTTCTCTGTGGGCCATGTATGCCAGAGGCTAGTGAAAGAGCAGCGTGATGGGGCCTCTTCTTCTTGCCCTCTCAACCCTTAGAAAAAAATTATATAGAGAATGACTATTCTAGAAACATCATTTCTGGATTTTAAAGTTTCCTATAGGAAAAGGAATGTAGATTCCTCTCAGCACCATTTGGACCTCTAATGAGTTCAATTACTTTATTATGGTGGCTAACAGTTCTCCCCAGTTTTTTTATGTGGAGCTTTCCATTCTTTCCCCCAAAAAAGGCCTCATCGGGACCCTGTGGTGGGCAGCTGTAACAGTTACAAAGGTTTCTGTTGTGACTGACCCAGTGGGAGAGCTCCTGCTCCAGCAGGGTGCTGTCCTATACTGTACTGTTTTATTTTTTAACAAAGTTTTTTATGTGTAACTTATGTACCCTAAAAGTCACTCATTATAAGTGTACAATTGTGTAAATTTTAGCAAATTCAAAACAATTTTTTAAAATCCAGTTTTAGAACATTCCCATCACCCCAAAAAGTTCCCTCATGCCCATTTACAGTTAATCCCATGCCTACCCCCAGCCCTAGACAGTTGCTATTCTGCTTTGTGTGTCTACAGATCTGGGCATTTCATATAAATGAAATCCTACAATTTGTGGTCGTCTGTGACTGGTTTCTTTCACTTAGCATAATGTTTTTGAGGTTTATCCATGTTGTAGCATGTATCAGTACTTCATTTCTTTTTATTACTGAATAGCATTCTGTTATATGAATATACCACATTTTGTTTATCCATTCATCAGTTGATGGACATTTGGATTATTTCCAGATTTTTACTGTTGTGAATAATGCTGTCATGATTATCTGTGTACATGTCTTTGTGTAGATATGCTTTCCTTTCTCTCAGGTAGCTTCCTTAGAGGGGTAAGTTTATGTTTAAATTTTTAAGAGACTGCCAGATTGTTTTCCAAAGTGGTTGTACCATTTTATATTCCCACCAGCAATGTAGGAGGGTTCAGTTTCTCCACATTCTTGCTAACATTTGGTATTGTCTGTCTTTAATTACAGCCATTCTAAGGGGGGGGGGGTGTCACACAGTACTTTGTGACAGCACACGTGAATTAAGACCTCAAGAAAATCACTGGGGGGCCAGCCCAGTGGCATAGCAGTTAAGTGCACACACTCCACTTCGGTGGCCCAGGGTTCGCAGGTTCGGATCCTAGGCGTGCACCGATGCACTGCTTGTCAAGCCATGCTGTAGCGGTGTCCCATATAAAGTAGAGGAGGGGCACGGATGTTAGCCCAGGGCCAATCTTCCTCAGCAAAAAAGAGGAGGATTGGCATCGGATGTTAGTCCAGGGCCAATCTTCCTCAGGAAAAAAAAGAGGAGGATTGGCATCGGATGTTAGCTCAGGGCTAACCTTCCTCACAAAAAAAAAAAGAAAAGAAAAGAAAATCACTGGCCTAAAATGTATTTTTGTATATCTAAATTGATCTAAAAGTATTCTTTTGAAATTCATCTGAATTACATTTTCTGTTAGGGTTCCTTTAAGTTATCTTGACAGCAGTGCTGCTGAATCTAGGACACTGTATCCAGGTGAAAAAAGAAAACTGCTGTGCTAGCAGTGGTGACAAGTGATTAGCAGTAGGTGAAGACGGAGTTTTGAAGACTCACAGAAAGATCCCAAAGACAAAATGCTTGCTTGCTTCTTTTTCTTTAAATAGTGCTTTGGTGAAGAGTTGAGTATGTTTCTTATGTTGGAATCTGGTTTGTATAGAAATCCTATATGCTTAGCTTTACTTTTATTATACAAAATTCTGATTTCTTGGTTTGAACAGAAATGTAACTTATTTTGAATTTCCTTTAGGTTACCATTATAATTTATCTGTCCATCTTGGGCCTTCTACTTCTGTACATGGTGTATCTCACTCTGGTTGAGCCCATCCTGAAGAGACGCCTCTTTGGACATTCACAGTTGATACAGAGCGATGACGATGTTGGGGTAAGTTTTTCGCATGCCCCAGATGTTCATGGCCAGTCTGTGTCACCGTCTGAGGTCAAGTGCAAGAGAGAAATAGTCGCATCTAGATGTTCATGTGATGGAGCAGATCCTCAACTGGAGAAGCTCAAGACAGTTCTAGTTTTAGCATGTGCCTCTTTGTGAGGATTGCTCTGTAGAGCCATAGATGCGGTGGTTTAAACTGATGATCCTTGGTGTGTGTACTTACAAGGCCTTGCCCTTCAGTACCAAGGGCACAATTTTCATTGCCTTTCCCTTTTTACATTGAGAAAAGCATTTGAGCTAGTTCTCTCCCAAGCTTCTGAACACCTTGCTGGTCAGCATCACCAAATATTTCAGAAGGCGAAGAGGCTTTAGTGAGGGGAAGCAAGAAGACCGTGATGCTCTTTTCTTAATGAAGTGCAGCTTGATAGCCCACTGATGCTCTCTATTTCCTGTTTTCCTCCTTCTTAAAAAAGAAATCTGATCTTTAACTCTAGAGAAAAGTAAAACCATCACTGCCGATTCTCTTCCTATCTTTAAAACACATTTATATTTGTACATTTGGTTGGTATAATCAGTATATAAATTGTTTTTTGGTCTCCTTTTTGTGTTAACATTACTTTATTCAAAAACATCCAGAAACATAGTCCACAACTTGTTAATCAGTATAGGTTAGAGAATTATATTGTTTTGTTGTTATCCTGTTTGGGCTTGTTTCCAGATTTTCCACTATTTCATTATTATATATATAATTTTTTTTTTAGAAATTACTTTTTATTTTGGATTACTTTATTGGACTATGTTCCTTAAAGTGGATAAAACTCAGTAGAGTTTCAACAACCAATTCTAAAAGCGAAAGCCAGGGTGAGCCCTTGCCACCCATAGTCAAAAGTCCTTTTACTCTGGGATGGCTTGTGGACCTGTTGGTAAAAGATGGGAGAAGGGATCCTGACTGGATGGCTTGGGTTATAACTATAAACAGAGCCTGCTTTTTGAGCAATACATTGTTATCTTATGAATATCAGTTAAGAATATTCAGCTTATGTGGGCAAGATTTCATTTTTGTTTTGTCAAGAACTTTTATAGAATCACCTCTGTTTGCCTCTTTCCCTTGCTTCCTTTATTAATTCAACTAACACATAATGAGTAACTTTTTCATATCAGATACTGTGCTGGGTACTAGGAATAGAGATGACTAAAACAGAAACAGACATGTAAAAGAAATGATTAATAATAGTATGTTTCCACCTTATATTTCTAATCATATAAGAAATGCCTATTTATTTTTGAAGAATTCCAGGAGGGGACTGATAGGCTGGAGTTCTGATGTGGTCAAAAACCAGGCATAGTGGAGCTAATGGAGTGAGAGAGCTTAGAAGGACAGGAGCTTGTGCACCAGAAGCGTTAGTCTCTCAAATACTGTTCCCGTGTTCATTTTCATTCACGTATGACAGGTTTTCTCAGCCTCAACAGGATTGAAATTTTGGGTCAGGTAATTCTTTGTTGTGGGGCGGCGTCCTGTTCATTGTAAGATATTTAGCAGCATCCCTGACCTCTAGCACCTAGATAGCACCACTCATCCCAATCATGACAATCAAAAACAACCACAGACATTGCCAAATGTCCCTGGGGGGAAAATCACCCCCAATTGAGAACTAGTCACATATGAAAATGTTATGTATCAAAGAGCACATAAACCATTTTGTTATTGCCACATAGCTAGAAAGTCTGACTTAAAACTATATCTTTTGCAACGTTAAATATCTGGCTCCTGATTTTAGGAATAGACAATATAATACACACAGAACATAAAGGAAATGATGCACAAATGTAGGAAAGGCATTCGATTGGTGGGGTCATGTGCTTAGTAACCATTTTGTCCACCAGTGATTGATTCTCTGTGTATGTTGACCATTTGAGAACGTTGTCTCTGAGAGGCCTGGCTGACTCTTGCACATCTGTTAATCTGATTCTGGGCAGAGAGGTTTCCTGACCAGAGCTGAGAATTTATGATAACAACTCTAAACAAAAAGAAGATAAATTTAAATTCCTACAATTGTTGCTTATCCAACATGAGAGTTCTTCACTATTTATGGTTTTTTTTAAATGCTTTTGTTAAATTCTCAACTTCCGTTTTCATTTTTTTCCACTTTTGTTCAGCATAGACCATTTTAAATCAAGTGAGTTAGTACAAATAGTTAAGAAGCTCACTGCAAGTAGTCATAATATTTACTGTATCATATATCCATGACACATCATTGCTATTATCAAAGCATTACATTAAAACATGTTTTGTATTTATTGTAATTTTATCAGGTGTAAAAAGAACAAACATACAAAAGGGTAAATCTGTTTGCATTCTCCCAGCATCCATGACCATGAGCAGCTAGTTCAATCTTGTTCTGATAGGTGGAGAACAGACCAAAAGGATTAACTGGTTTGTTTAGTCCTTTAAATTTGTTCCTTAAGAAGATTTTTCTCCCCCTACCTTGAAGAGTAGATAATAGGACTATGAAATTGAGAGGTGTTCTGCTGGTAAAATACATCCTTCTTCCCAGACTTGTTTATGTCAAAACAAATCAATGGTAATAATATTTTATATACAAGTTCATTGGAGCACCATATTCTATAATGTCATTTTAATCTACCTGAACAAAATCAGTGTGTTAAGACAGTATGACCCCATGTCAAGGTTAGGTGAGCTAAGTCTTAGTGTTTGTGCTCATTTGTTAGATGGCCTTGGGTAGGTTTATTTCCTTAGGGGAAATCAGGTAATCCAACAACTTTAGCCTTCCTTTTTCCTCACCATCTTCCTTACATCTTTGAAACATTTTAAACTGTATGGAATTATTTTTATTATTTTCATTTGTAAAGTTAAAAATAAAAATAAATGGGGTTTGCACGAGCTGTTACTTTATTCAAGTGAGAAGTTGAGACGATTTTGGTAAAGAAGGCAGGGATAGATTCTTTATAGAAAACTCATTGATGTCTTTGAAATGTAGACATTGTATAAATGTCTTGCTATAAAAAGAAGATCAGGTGTTACAACACCATATAGTTATAGTGGTATATATAGTTATGTGGTGTGTGTAGCTTTCCATAGACATGCTGACTCCTGCCCTGGATATATGATAGAGCTTTTGCAAACATGCAGAGCAACACAGTATTGTTTCTTTCCTAGAGGCAAAGTTTAGTTTAAGAGGTACGAATTGTGACTTGGATCCTATATTGGAACATTTAGAAGCTTTGCTAACACAGGGTTCAGGAAAAAGGGATCAAGGAAAAGGCAAACAAAAGCAATAAATTAGTATTGAATGCTCTTTGTCATTTAGGCAGCTGTGTTTATATCTCAGTCATAGATTAGCGTGGTGGTTTCCTGTGTGATGACTACAAACATCCAATGGCATTGGTTTACTTTGCCTAGGATAGGTGTGTTTGCTACACAGATACCTGGATAACCCTTCAACAGCCTCTTTCCTAAGGCAGCAGCTAATATAGACGCCCCTGAGTGCTCAGCAATGAAAGGTTCGAGTCTTATTGAATAGATATGCTGTAGTAATAATTCCTGACTGTCCTTGGTAATAGAGGGTAGTTGTAGCACTTGAACTGTGTCTCTTTTCATTTCAGATTGGAGAAGGGAGGAAATGAGAAGGCTTTTGGAAACCAGTCCATTTAGTGTATGTGTTAAGAGTGCAGGGAGAGATTAAAACCAACCAAGATAAGATCCTGTCAACTCATTTCCCAGGGTGAATGTGGCCCCAAGCTGGCAAGTGTCAATTCTAATATAATGAGAGCCAGGAAATTAAGAGACAGGTTAGCTATATACTACTGGATAAATCAAGGAAAAGCCCTACTTTCCGTATCTGTAACATGTAGATATTAATATGAAAATATATTTTCTTTCCCCTACTCATCAGGGAAGGCTTCCCTTTAACATAAATGACCACTGTCTTTGTCTTGGTCTCTGCTTCTCAAGGGGAAATGTCTTTGGAAATGGTGACTCATGGGAACACTTCACAAATACCTCCTCATCGCTCATGCTACTTGAACCACCTATTTCTGTAGTTGAGTTCATCCTACTTCGGCAGTTGGGTGCCTAGGAGTGCTTGGCCAAGTAGATGGTCTGTGGTTTGAAAAGTCCAGCTGCTCCCATCTGTGTGGTTGGATAACTGCTGTTTTGTGTTTGTGTTTTACATTGATCACGCCATCTCTGATGTTCTCCATCCTTGGACTTTTAGGATCACCAGCCTTTTGCAAATGCCCATGATGTGCTGGCCCGCTCCCGCAGTCGAGCCAATGTGCTAAATAAGGTGGAGTATGCCCAGCAGCGCTGGAAGCTTCAAGTTCAAGAGCAGCGAAAATCCGTCTTTGACCGTCATGTTGTCCTCAGCTAGTTGAGAATTGAATTCAAAGTGACTAGAAAGAAACGAGGCAAACAAATGGGAAAAACTGACTGAGTTTTCCTGGGTTTTGTTTTAATACCCTGTTGATTTCACCAACTCTTGCTGGAAAGTTCAAAACTAGAAACAATAACGTGCTTGGCATTTTCTTTTCTTGTTAATGTATTAATAGAGACATTTTTAAAAGCACACACCTCAAAGTCAGTCAATAAACCTTTTCCTGTTTGTGACTTTTACTAATAAAAATGTCTGCCTGTAAATTACCTTAAAGTCCTTTACCTGGAACAAGTGCTCTCTTTTTTACCACAGTTTTAACTTGGTTTCCAAGATAATTTTCAGGTGGTTTTTGTTGTTGTTGTTGTTGTTGTTAGGGCAGGACAGGGATGCGTGGGAAGTGCTTAACATAACTTCTCTCGAGTCACTTTAGTAAACAAACTTTTGTAAATAGACTTTACCTTCTATTTTCAAGTTTCATTTATATTTTTCAACATAGCCAGCCTCATCAAAGCCCTGACTTACCCATTTGAATTTTGCATTGACTATATTATCTAGGTATCTGGTTGGCCTGTGACTGCACTTCATGGCAAACTGAATCTGAAATGCCTGGTGGCTCATCACAAAATGCAGCCTTTCTTCCTGTACTGTGATGTCTGATGCAATGCATCCTAGAACAAGCTGGCCATTTGCTAGTTTACTCTAACGACTAAACATAGTCTTGGTGTGTGTGGTCTTTCTCATCTTCCTCTAGTATCTTTAAGGACAAATCCTAAGGACTTGGACACTTGCAATAAAGAAATTTTCTTTTAAACTCAAGCCTCCCTGGATTGATGACATACACGTATTTGTCAGCATTTCCGGTCAGGTTGAGAGGCAGCTGTTTGAGTTCTGGTGTGCGCAGCTTTGAACTAGGACTGGAGTTCTGAGTGCCTCCCTCTGAAAGGTATAACAGTTACTGGATAACTGGCTTTTTCTTCCTCTGGCCTCTTTGGAATGTAACAATAAAAATACTTTTGAAACACCTACCCTTGTGTCTATGGCTCCTAACTTCTCTCTCTTTCATCTTTTGCTGTATTGTAAACTTGAAGATGCAAAAACATTTTGTATCCTCTTGTGAGACTACTGTTTTATACCAGTCTAATCATAAAACATCAATACTAAATTATCAGTGTGTACGTGTGTGTGGAGGCGGGGGAAGAGAGTGTATGGGTACTTAGATGGGTCTCTGAAAGTATACAAATGTTATTTTGATAAATTGAGAGATTTAAAATGCATGAAGGAGTACTTATTCTAAGAAACTCTTGGCAAAAATTATATTAGAATTAAGTTACATTAAATTCATAAGGATGAGGTTTTAGGAGTTGTTAATGGGTTTTTTGGTTAGTGAAAAACAATTTTTTTAAAATTCACAAATCCAACAAAATTATTGATTTTATTGTTAGTATTAAAAGATATGAGTTCAACTATAACCAAGTGGAATTTATCCCAGGTGTGCAAGGCTGGTTGAACATTTGAAAATTAATTAATAAACTCCATCAATAAACAGGCTAAAGAACAAAAATGACATGATCCTATCCCTAGATGCAGAAAAAGCATTTGACAAAATCCAACACCATGATAAAAATTCTCTGTAAACTAGGAATAGAGGATAACTTTCTCAACTTGATGAAGAATATCTACAAAACGTACAGCTCACATCATACTTAATAGAAACTAGAAGCTTTCCTGCTAAGATAAGGAACAAGGCAAGATGTCCTCTCTCACCACTCCTTTTCA
The DNA here is from genome assembly GCF_057802395.1 of Ceratotherium simum simum. NCBI lineage: Eukaryota > Metazoa > Chordata > Mammalia > Perissodactyla > Rhinocerotidae > Ceratotherium > Ceratotherium simum. Next base: position 20,591,035 of record NC_141906.1, read on the forward strand.
ACATCATAGTGCAAATCCTGACTAATAAGACAAGAAAAAGAAATAAGTATACAAATTGAGAAGAAAAAAACTGTCTTTGTTTACAGAGACAGTTTGTCTACGTGACATGATTGTCTATGCAGAAAATCCAAAAGAGTCAACCAAAAAAATAAACTAACAAACACTTGATTATAACAAGGTTGCAGGATAGAAGGTTAATATACAAAAGTTAACTGCTTTTCTATATACTAGCAGTGAACAAGTGAAATTAAAAACACAATACCAATTACAATAGCACCCCCCCAAAATGAAATATGTATAATTTAACAAAACTTAAAATATGTATATGAGGAAAACTACAAAACGATGAAAGAAATCAAAGAACTAAATAAATGGAGAGATAGTCCATGTCCTTGGATAGGAAGACTCAATATTGTCAAGATGCCACTTCTTCCCAACTTGATCTATAGATTCAACACAATCCCAATCAAAATCCTAGCAAGTTATTTTGTGAATATCAACAAACTGATTCTTTTGTGTGTGTGTGTGTGAGGAAGATCAGCCCTGAGCTAAAATCCATTGGCGATCTTCCTCTTTTTGCTGAGGAAGATCGGCCCTGAGCTAACATCTGTGCCCATCTTCCTCTACTTTATATGGTACGCCACCACAGCATGGCTTTGACAAGCAGTGCATTGGTGCGTGCCCAGGATCCGAACCTGCAAAATTTGTGCCGCCAAAGCAGAGCGCATGCACTTAACTGCTTGTGCCACCGGGCTGGCGCTGCAACAAACTGATTCTAAAGCTTATATGGAGAGGCAAAAGACCTAGAAAAGCCAACACAATATTAATGGAGAAGAACAAAGTCAGAGGACCGACGCTATCTAACTTCAAGACTCACCATAAACCTATAGTAATCAAGTCAGTGTCAGTGTGGTATTGGCAAAAGAATAGACAAATAGATCAATAGAACAAGATAGAGAGCCCAGAAATAGACCCACACAAATATAGTTAACTGATCTTTGACAAAGGAACAAAGGCAATACAATGGAGAAAATCTTTTCAACAAATGGTGCTAGAACAACTGGACATCCACATGCAAAAAAAATTAAGCTAGACCCAGACCTTAACACCCTTCAAAAATTAACTCAAAATGGATCATAAACCTAAATGTAAAATACAAAACTATAAAACTCCTAGACAATAACACAGGAGAAAATCTAGATTACCTTTGGTTTGGTGATGACTTTTTAGATACAACATCAAAAGTATGAATCATGAAAGAAATAATTGATAAGCTGGACTTCATTAAAATTAAAAACTTCTGCTCTGTGAAAGACATTGTCAAGAGAATGAGAAGACAAGCCACAGACTGGAAGAAAATATTTGCAAAAGACATATCTGATAAAGTAATATTATTCAAAATATACAAAGAACTCTTAAAACTCAACAATAAGGCAAACAACCTGATTTAAAAAATGGGCCAAAGACCTGAAAGACTCCTCAACAAAGAAGATATACAGATGGCAAATAAGCATATGAAAGATGCTCCACATCATACATCATCAGGGAAACACAAAATTAAAACAGCAATGAGATACTGCTACACACCTATTAGAACAGCCAAAATTCAGAACACTGACAACACCAAACGCTGGCCTGGATATAGAGCAACAGGAACTCGCGTTCATTGCTGGTGGAAATGCAAAATGGTGCAGCCACTTTGGAAAACAGGTCGACAGTTTCTTACAAAACTAAACATATGTGTACTATATGATCCAGCAATGCACTCCTTGGTATTTATCTAAATGAATTGAAATCTTATGTCCACACAAAAACCTGCACATGGATGTTTCTAGTAGCTTTACTCATAATTGCCAAAACTTGGAAGGAACCAAGATGTCCTTCAGTAGGTGAATGGGTAAGTAAACTGTGGTACATCCAGACAATGGAATATTATTCGGCACTAACAAGAAATGAACTATCAAGCCATAAAAATTCATGGAGGAACCTAAATGCACATTACTAAGCGAAAGAAGCCAATCTGAAAGACTACATACTATATGATTCCAACTATAGGACATTCTGGAAAAGACAAAATTATGGAGGCAGTAATAAAACCTGTGATTGTCAGGTATTGGGGGGAGGGAGGGATGAATAGGTAGAGCACAGAGACTTTTTAGAGCAGAAAAACTATTCTGTATGATACTATAACAGTGGATACTTATTATACATTTGTCAAAACCCAGAATGTGCAACACCAAGAGTGAACCCTAATGTAAACTTTGGACTTTGAATAATAATGATGTGTCAATATTGGTTCAGCAATTGTAACAAATATACCCCTCTGGGGTAGGATGTTAGTAGCACAGGAGGATGTGGGTGTGTAGGGGCAGGGAGTGTATGGGAACTCTCTGTACTTTCTGCTCAATTTTGCTGTGCATCTAAGATTGCTCTAAAAAATAAAGTCTATTTACAAAGGAAAAAATTTTTAATAGATATTTTAATAAAATATAGGTTCATATTAACCTTTCTCGTTATGGCCTTAATCTCTATTTAAAAGAATATTGACCAATATTTGCACATTATGAGACTATTACTTAAAGATATTTTCCATAAATAATTTTGACATAAAATCATAACTCAGATGAATGGGGGGGGTCTTTTTACATAAGAATTTGTTACAAGAGTTCAGTTTTGTAAGCAAACCTATTTAGTATTGTTATGTGTTGTCATATCTACATATTAGGTAGGAAAAACAGCTAAACCAGAACTGAGCAGTTCTGTTTAACCATAAGCCACTTTGCATATCGTTGCTAAATAATCGTCTATAAATCAGGTTAAGTCTGACTCAGCCCAAAGTACAGCATCTTGGTGACAAAATTCAGGTAAGAGACTCTTCTCTAGAGCGGTCCATGGGGAAGAATAAGAGCAGGGTTTTTAAGATAATCCCTAGGCACAGTTGATAAATGATGCATTTCATCAGCTATCTGATTATTCCATTATTTTAAACTATCAAATATGCCCCTATGTTGAAAGATCCAGATTTTGCCGACGCTTAAATCATCTGGAGGAGCGGAAAGGGCTTTTGGTGTGGACGTCAGGAGACTGAGGTTCTGACCCCTGCTCTGCTACTAGCTCTGCCACCTTAGCCAGGTCACAACCTATGGGGGAGCAGATAAGAGGATTTCTAAGGTTCCTTCCAGCCCTGACATTCCATAATTCAATTATACGCGCAGTTGTAGCTTTTTGTTTTACATGCTAGATATTTTTAATATCTCTGAAAGTTGAAGCTTTTTTGCTCAGCAGAGAATCTCAGGATTTTATCATTAAGACTTCATCATCTATTTCCCAGAAAAGCTCCAAGACAGAAACCTGAGATTTTCCCAAGATAGGTGCATGTGTTAGCTGTGCGTGTGTCTGGAACTTCGGAGCCCCAGCACTAACAGTCTGTGCTGCTTTCTTTTAAAAACTTGTAGGCAATTTCTGCAAACACGTCCAGCCTCCACCAGGCTTCCCGTCTCGATCCTCTTCATTCCTGCATTTTTCATTCTATCACTCTGTTGTGTTGTGGTTAAATTTTCTTCTTTGAATAAAAGAGAATCATATTTAAATGCTACTACATTATTTAAATGCTACTACATTAATTGGTGAACTTTTTGGAAATGTTCAACAGAAAAAGCTTCTCATCAGAGCATCTCCAGAGACACCAGGCTCTTTTTCCATGAATTATGCAAAGTCTTGTTAAAGCCGAGAAACTTTTAATCACCTGTGGCATATACAAATTACTCAGATTTCATCTGAGTCAAGATTTAAGATATTATTAAAATTATCTGTCAGGGGTAAAACCATACCCAAGGAATTCTTGTGTGTAATTGGCTTTGATGACATTGGCTATCCTTGTTGGTACCCTGTTGTATCAGTTCTGGCTTGTTAGCCATAGGCAGAAACAAGGCTCTGCTGTTCTCAGAGATGTAGTAATACCGGCTCCATACCCATTGTACCATCATTTTATAGTTTCTGCCATAGATGTCCTTTTTATCTCTTACCCTTTAGAATTCCTGGCTTGGGAATTTCCTAACTCTTTTCTCTCGGCAACTTTTTCTTTTTGACAGAATCTTGGCTAGTTTTTAATCTTCCAGAGATTTTTGTTTTATGTTAGTTATTTTAGGCCATTTGCTCAGTAATTTGGAATCTCTCATATCCTGTTCCTCGGTTTTGATTGTTAATTGGACCCATCGCACTTATCTCATTCCCCCACGCCCACTCCCTCTATTGGGAAGAGCATTTCCTGGCATTTGGTCCTTTTCCAGCCTGTTTCACCATGACTTCTTATAACCCTCCCCACCCCTCACTCTCCCTGCTCCTCACCCCTACCCCTCCTCCCCCACCCCCTCCTCCCCCACCCGCTCCTGTCCTTTCTGTTTCCAGTCATCGTCTTTTCAGTGGCCACGCTAGATAGGATAGGCTTTTCACAAGAATTGTAATAAACTTTATCGCTCTTGAATTCTGTTGCTTAAAGACTGCTCCTCTTGTTACATAGTGCAGCCTGCAGGGTTTTGCTGTGCTCGGTAGAGAAGCAAGTGCCAATGTTATCTAATCTCACCATAAACATTAGGGCTGGTTTTTGTGGAAAAAGAAAGACATATTTCCTTCTTTTCTGGAGGCCCACAATTAGATTTCGTGTTGCTTTTCCTTTTCTGTTTCAGGTGTGTTCTTCATCTCTCAGCAAATCCACTTTGGATAGATCAATGTTTGATTTTCCAGTGTGGGGAAAATATAAGCCAGGTTTTCTATAAGGTGCAGTTTAGGGAAGGATGCTGCACAAGTATTCATCTGTTAAGAAAGGAAAGAGGAAAAGAACTAATGCCTGGTGCATTATATATTTTTTCATTTAATCCTCACAACCACCCTGCAGAATGGTTAACATCTCAGCTGGACATAGGAAAAAGCTGGAGTTCAGAGAGGTTAAGAAACTTGCCTAAGGACACACAGCTAAGGAGGGGCAAAGCCAAGATTGAAACTTGAGAGTGTTCATGACTGAAAGAAAAATACTCTTTTCCTACAGCACTTCCCCACCTCCTAGTTAACTGGTTAAACTGCAGTGTCCCTGTAAAATGTGTTGTGACTACATTATTACAGTCAAAGGCAAAAAGTAATGGTGGTTTAATAAATGAGATGGATGCAGACCTATTCAGAAAGAGGAAATGTGTTGGTGTGGGACCTCTTGGGGTATAATACTTTATCCTTATGTTTCATTTAAAAAAAAAAAAACTAAATACAGATGCACTTTACTCAATATATTTAAAATTCTAAGTAAAAATATATAAATTGACTATGTTTTAAATGTGTTAGGGGAGTTTCTCATTTAAAGCAATCTTAGAGTGAATTTTTAAGAGCAAATGACTTCTTTCTCACTTTTATATTCAGTTTTGCCCCTGGCATAATAAGAAGGCTATGCCTGTGAGGTTGCATGATCACCAAGTAGTTTGTAATTTCTCCAACGTGTATTTGAATATTGTGGTGTTTTAGTGTTTCCCAAACTTCATTATTTGCATATACCTTCACAACTGTCATTATATCAGTATTCCACCTGTAGTAATATTTACTTACTATTTTTCTTAAAATAAATTCGCTTTTTTTTTTTTTTTGGCTGGGAAAGATTCGCCCGGAGCTAACATCTGTTGCCAATCTTCCTCTTTTTTATTTTCCCTCCCCAAAGCCCCAGTATGTAGTTATATATTCTAGTTGTAAGTCCTTCTAGTTCTTCTATGTGATCCACCACCACAGCATGGCTACTGACAGATGAGTGATGTGGTTCTGCGCCCAGGAACTGAACCCGAGCCGCTGAAGTGGAGCGCACCGAACTTTCACCACTAGGTCATCAGGGCTGGCTCTAAATTCACATTTTTTACTCAAGTAAATTTATTTTTAAAAGAAATTTTATATCTCTACTGTAAATGTGAAATCAGTATAATTCACAATAAATAGAAATTAACAGTAAAAATATTATTAAATTCTAGCTAGATACTATCTCTTGTTGAAGGCTTCCATCTGAGGGGGATTAGGAAGCATTATAGTAGCATGAAGACACATTCTCACCAGACTAAAGCTGTATCTTTGTCATCACAAGAATTGAAAGAAAACTGAAGGGGAGTAACTTTCTCACAAGGTGATTCAATGTTATTTAATGCTGCTTTTGTATACCATCAAAAATCTTCTCTCTTACTACCCACAGAATATTGTAACCCCATCTAGTCTTCTGAATGAGCTCAGAAACTATTCATCAAAGCGGAAAAGTCTTTAAAACATTGATCTCTGAGAAGGCCAATGAGATCTGTTCTCTGGCCAAATTAATAAGCTTGGTTTTGTTTCTAGGTTAAAGAGGAAATGATGGACAATAGAAACCACTCTAATCTGCCAGACAAACTGCCTGTCTTCACTGATTCTGCCCACTTGCCACTGACTAGGTCCTTCTATCTGGACCCCATGGTCACTTTCCACTTGTACCCTGAGGCCCCAGTGCCATCCCCTTACTCTGAAGAGCTGCCATTGCTGCCTTTTTCCAGTGACTCCTTAATCCTGGAAAATTATGGTGAACCCTGCCCCTTCTCCTTCCCAATGACTTATCCAAATTACAGAAGGTGCGAATACTCCTACGGGCCAGCCTTTATCCGGAAAAGGAATGAGCGGGAAAGGCAGCGGGTGAAATGTGTCAATGAAGGCTATGCCCAGCTCCGCCATCATCTGCCAGAGGAGTACTTGGAGAGACGACTCAGCAAAGTGGAAACCCTCAGAGCTGCAATCAAGTACATTAACTACCTGCAGTCTCTTCTGTACCCTGATAAGGCTGAGACCAAGAATAACCCTGGGAAAGGTTCCTGCATAATGGCAACCGCCAGCCTCCACACTGACCCCATTTTTAGAATCATTTGATTGTTTCCAAATAGAAACAAATAATTTCACAAAATGGGATCCCTTACAGCATCATTCAGTAGTTTTTCCTAAATGTAATCTCTGTGTAAGCAGATAACAGCTCAAATGCTAACCTATGCTGGATATTTCTTACCTGGGTTTCAGATGTACTAAACATTATCTTATGTAGATTGAGACAATGCTTCTTAAGCTTTGGTGATTTCTTTCAAGAACTTTAGGGGAGCAGGAGTCCCCAGGATTCCCTGTACCTCTCAGCTTGCCCTTCTCACCCACTTGGCTAGACTCTCAGCTGCAAGAAACTCTCACAAAAGTAAAGTATGACTAATGACCATTCAATGTTTGTTATGCACTTTGCAGACGCTTCACGCTAAGCAATCACAATGAACCTCCCCTGATTTGTCAAAGTTTGGTGGTTTTTATTATTTAGGGTTGACAAGAAATCTATACCTTACTCATATCATGATGGGAAAGTATCTCAGGGTTAAAGCAAAAGTAATTACCAAAACCTTGTGTCGTTTGAAATTATTTCAGAGTCATCTTTTTCCTGCACGCAGGAGACTTCCTCAGGTAGCTTAGTAGAGGCAGGTAGCTTAGTAGAGGGGTTATGGGGGCAGGCTCTGGAATCAAACTACCTCAGCTTAAACTAGGATTCTGCTACCTCCTCTCTCTGCCTTCTCAGTTCCTCATTCACAGAATGAGAATAATGACAGCAGCTATCTGTATGTTTATTATGAGGATTAACAGTGCCTGCCTGACACGTAATAAGTACTCATAACCATTATTAATTACTATTATTATCCTCCTCTTGTTCTGTCCATAGCGTCACCATTCTCCAGGTTCTCTAGGCCAGAAAACGTGCAGCTGCCAGGCCTTTCCTTCACTCCTGGGAAGGACAGTCACTGCCCCGTATCTTGGAGTCTGCCTTCAAAATGATTCTATTTTTATTCCCATGACCTAGCTTCAGCTCTTCTTTCTCTCTTAACTCCCAGGTCCCATCCATCACCACGCCCAGTCAGGACTTCCTATGCACTGTCACTGTCATGTCTCTGTGAAGTCTTCCCACCCCAGCCATTACTTGTTCCTTTAGGTAGTATACATATTTCCTTGCTGTTCCTATCCTGCTGTCTTTGCACGCCTTACACACCTATCTCTGTGTTCAGGGGACTGTAAGCTCCTTGAGGATAGGCACCATTCTTATTCATCCTATATTCCTAGCACCCAGCAAAGAGCCTCAAATCAGGGAAGTGTCAGTAAATATTTGGTGTTGTTATCTTCCTATCCAATCTTGTCACTTTGTGTCTGGGTCACTGTTAATAGTCTCCTCTCTGGCCCCTGGGCTCTGTTCTCAACTGGCTCCTGCCTCACTCTGATGTTCTTCCGTAAAGCATTTCATGTCACTTTGTTGCTCAAACCCCATGACGACTCCCTTTTGACTACCATGTTGTTTACATTTATCTGCTTGGTTTTCAAAGCTCCCACCGATCTGGCCCCTTCTCAAATATCCACACCATGATCTTCCCATGAGACCCCATTTCCCCCAAAAAGGAAAGTTACAGTCTTGCTGGTGCATCCTTCTCTCTTAGCTCTTGCTTCCTACCCAGACTGGATGGAATATTCTCCTTTTTCCCTTCACCATTGAAATCCCATCTGTCTTATTCAGGAATCCTTCTCTTACTGCCAGAGACTTCACTGGCCTTTCTTGGAGTCTAACTAACTTTGTGCACCAAATAACTCAGCCTTTAGGGCAACAGTCGTTCTCCTGACTACAAAGTTATGCTCTGTGAGGGCAGTCATCAGTTAGGATGCTTTTGGTTGCAAGTAATAGAAAAAATCCAATCCAAATTGATATAATCAATACAGGGAATTTATCAGCTCCCATAATGAAACTGCTAACAGTAATCCTACCTTCTGTCACCAAGAACCTGTTTTCTTTAGGTCTATCCTCTTTGCCTTTCTCTGGGAATAGCTTTAGTGTCCCAAAAAGTCTGTCAGAAGCTCCCAGAACTACACAATTTCTTATTTATCTATAGGAGGAAAGAGAAAATCTACAACCCAGGATTCACAACAAAAGTCTTGAGATGCATTCTGAATGGAGAGTCTCGGGAACGTGCCCATGCCTAACCAATCTCTGTGGCCAGGGCATGGGATGTGCCTATTGACACCTGTTCCACCCCGGGAGCTGGGGGTACAGTCAGCCTCTCCGAACCACATGGATCCACAAGCAGAAACAGAAACTGGAGGAAGAAGGGGAATGGATGTGGGAGAGACACCCACAAATGTCCCTAGATAGTTGTTTGGTTTTCTCCACTTAACACAGTGCCAGGCATCAGATGCCTCCTCCTATAGATGTTCAAGTGAGAGCAGAATCTAGGCTTCTGTTTCTTTGGTCACCATTTTCCACTCCCACCACCCCAGGTTGTCACCCCCACCTCTGCTCCTCAGCAGAATCCTGTCTGTTAAAGACAAACACGCCCACACTTTTGGTTATTTTGTTTTAAACTACTGACAAATTCTATCTTAGGGTGCCTAGGCCAGCCAGTGGCTCCCCCCACTCCAGCCTCCTGTCTGCACAGCGTGGAGGCAGATCAACAGACCTGAGTCTCTGCAGGGTCTGCTCCCTCCCTCACAGGACTCTGCGGGGATCCAAGAGGGCTTCCCACCGACCTTTGGGGAATTGAGGCTACACTGACTTCCTCTCCCCCTCTTCAAAGAGAAAGATGGAGAATAACCCCCACCTCCTCCCCCTCCCATGCCTCCCAAGGCCTCCTGTCACCCCTCTGCACATGCTCAGTACACTCACTCGGCCCACAGCCTTCCTGCTGGCTCGCATCCATGGCAACCTGCTTGGCAACCAGGAGTCAGTTGGGCAGAGGCCCTGAGCCCCAACTGTCAGAAGGGCCGAGGCTGAGGTGGAGGAGTTTGGGGGCTGTGGGTAAGTGCGCTTGGGGTCAGACCTGTGGACTTGGGCAGGGGCAGACTCTAACAGGGCGCTGGTGGGCTGGGGAAGCCGAGTGATCTTGGGCCGTGGGTGGCAGCTGTCACCTCTGAAGGGTCTCCGGAGGCCGAGGCTCTGGGATCTCAACTGGGCCTGGGGCCAGAGTTAGTCCCGGAGGTGACTGGGTTAGGAGGAGAGTCTGGGACTTGGGTTAGGGGTCAGTTTGTCACCAGGGTTAGGATTTGGGAAGGGAAGAATGGTCTTTCCCCCGAGAATCCCTGCTATTGGGGAGGAGGAAGGAGAAAACTAACTATATTGAGCTACTTATATGCCAGGTGCTTTCCGTATACTGTCTCTGGAGCGGTAACTGAAGCGCGGAGGTGAGGATTTACAGCTGGCTTTCTCTAATCGCAGCTCTGGCTCTTTCAACCCCTCCCCCGTTTCCTGAGTTGAGGTTCCCGGGGCGGGGGATTCAGAGGACACCCTGGGCGGCCGTGGGGGCGGCTGGGGCCCTGGGAGGCGGCTGACCGCCGAGCTGAGCCGGGCCCCAGCCAGGCGCCCTCTGCTGGGCGTGGGCTGCAGCTCAGTAACGGTGGTGCTCGTTCTCAGGTGGTTTCCCCGAAGACCACGGAATCCTCCGCAGGGCCTGGGATGTCTTGGCCCAAATACTGCAGCGTGGCCACGACCTTGAAGGCCCCTGCCTGGGCCGGCGCTGCTCCTCCCTGGGACCTCTCGTTCACCTGCCCCTTTGTCCTCCGGGCGCCCTGGCTCGCCTGGCACAACCCCCTCACCAGGTACTGGTCTCTGCCCCTCTGGCGGAAGTGGTGTGCTCGTTCCTTTTTCCTCTCTGCTCTTGGCTCTAGAGGGTGTACCATGAGGGAGAGAACTTGCTTCTTGGGAAGGCCGAAAGGGTCTTTTACTGTGTGGGCTATGATTTGCTTGGGGTATTATATTATCCCTGTTTAAACTGTGCTCCCCGGGGGCCTCAAGCGTTGATCTGGCTTTTGTCCCCCCTTGCAGCAGAGTGGCAGATGTCAGAGTTGGCAAGTGTGAGAGAAGGCAGTCAGGCATCACCAGTTATAAAGTTTCTAGATCATTTTACCATCACCTATGAGACCTGCCCTGGCACCACGTGAGAAATTAGGGTTTCTGCAACCAACAGCTAGGATGAGGTCTCCAGGCCCCTCCTCAGGGTCCCTCAGTTCCCTCAGTTATCCTGGCTTTTCCTGAATATAGTACCCTCAGTCAGCTGTCTAAAGTGTGGATACAAGAGGAGAAAGGAGACTCAGCCTGAAGCACAAGCAAGCTGTTTAAGTCCCGGGGATTCATGTCCATGCTACTCAATTCGTCTGCCCAGGTTAGGGACATGCTGGCTTGAACCCTTAATAGCCCCCTTTCTTGGTCCTATGTGGACCATCTCGTTCAAAGCCAGAGTTAAGCATCCCTGTATCCAGGCTTGCCCACAAATAAACACCTTCTTCAGAAACCCAAACCCTAACTCAACAGTTCCCACCCCCGCCCTGGCCTCGGCCCTGTCCGCAAAATTTTCCGGAACCAGCTTCTCCATTTTTCTGTCCCACAGCCCCTTAGTCAGCTCCTATGTACTACCCCTGCTCAAACACTTCCTTCTCCTTTCTGATCCCACAGTGCCAAGTGTTCTTACAATTTTTTTCATCCGAACCTCCACGCATCATCCTGGAATCCCACACACCACCTTAGGATTTTCCTTCCTGGTACTCTTTCGTGGTCTGCTGTCTAGTCTCAGAACCAGCATTAATTAACTTGACTATATCAAGGCTAATCACATTTTGATTATCTTTAAACAATTCCCAATCTTCAAACGATGGTTGCCTTCACTGTCCTCTCCTTCTGCCCCTTCTAATAGTTTACCTTGTCTTAGCGGAAGTCATAGATTGCCACTTTTTACATGGATTTCTGTTCCACATAGCCTTGTATGTCCTACACATGCTGTGGTGCTGCTCAGACCTAACAGTGAGAGATGTTTCTTGATGTTTTTAGGGCTTGGTCTTCTCCACTCCCTAACTCCGTGTGCTTTTCTCCAGATACGCATCTTACCACCCGTGTCTCCACGTTGCTGACCCAGCATGGCAGGGGCCTGGCTGGCTGGGAAGAGTTGGAGATGTTGTTGACACATGGGTCCTGGCAAGAAGGGAACCAGATGGCTTTTATTACCGGGCTCAGATCAAAGCTGCTCCAGAGGCAAGTCCCTAACTCCCCACATCTCCCGGGCGTGCTCCTCTGGGTGTGGGTGGCCCTGTCATACCTGATACGCCTCGGCTGTGTGCGCCCAGCAGTTCAGTTTCTTGGATGAGCACAGATCTTCCATGGCCAGGTTGTAGAAGTGAAAATGTAACGTCTGTGAGTGTACTGGTTTGCTAGGGTTGTGTAACAAAGTAGCACAAACTGAGTGGCTTAAATAACAGAAATTTGTTGTCTCTCAGTTCTGGAGACCGGAAGTCCAGGTGTTGGCAGGGTTGGTTTTTCGGAGACCTGTGAAGAGGAATCTGTTCCATGCGCCTTTCCTAACTTCTGGTGGTTTGCCAGCAATCTTTGGTGTTCCTTGGCTTGTAGAATCATCACTCTGATCTCTGCCTCATTGTCACATGGTGTTCTCCCTTTCTGTGTTCAAATTTCCCTGTTTTCTAAGGACAACAGGCATTAGATTAGGAACACACCCTACTCAGCCATACTTCAGTATGACTGTCTTAACTAATTATATTTGCAATGACTCTATTCCCAAATTAGATCACAATCTGAGTTATTAGGGGCTAGGACTCCAACATATGAATTTTCAGGGGACACAGTTGAACCCATACCAGTGAAGAAAATGTACAGTAAAAGTACTTTGTTCAGGAAAATTCAATGTGTCAAATTATGGGCACCAGGCTATGGAAAGAGGAGCAAAATGTGTTTGTCCACGTGCATGCCTGTGTGCCGGTATACACAGAAGCAGGGTCCCCCTCATGCTGGGAGCCAGGCCGGGGCTTTACTTCAGTGGCTGCTTACTTCTTTGGGATTTTTCTCTTCTTTTCAGAGTCAGACTTTATAAATATGGATCCACAGAGGGAAGACTAATGTGAATTCTAAAAAAACATGAATAATAGAATTTGCAATCAGAAGTCATTTTGTCATTTTCAAGTAACTAATATGTGAATTCAAATGAAATATTAGCAGAGTTTTGCTCGAATATAGGTTCTGTCTAGTGATTTGATAAAAGTAATTTGTAACCAGACTTTCTCTTCAAAATCATATTGAGTTCTCAAAACAGCTCATACTTTAATTAGCGTAAGTACCTCTTTTGCCCTCTCGTTTATGCTGTTCACTTGCTTAGCCAAACCTTTCCTCACTGATGTAACGGCAGTGCTGAGACTGCCCTATCGGCCACAGCCACTCCTTGCCCATGTGGGCCTGTGGATGAACACGCCATCCCTAGTTGGTCTTGACACAGGGACAACACTTCTTGGAAGTGCTGGGAGGAGGGGGAATGCATTGGGGAAAGATCCAGAGGACCCAGGTTACTCCTGGGAATTGCTGGCCAAAAATATAGGTAGGAGAAAAGAAAAACAGGAAAAGGAAGCGAACAGGAAGGGAGAGGCAAGAAGTGATCAAGGAGAGAGGCCCATGGCAAGAAGAGGTGGAGGGAAGAGCATCCACACCACAGCCTGCCTGTCTCTGCCATAATCGGCGCTCAGCAGCACCTGTCCCTGCCCCTTGAGGAACCCCCTGGGCCTGATTCTAGGGCATTATAGGGAACCCTGTGCTCCCTGTTGTACCTCCTCATGCAGGTCTCATTCTAAGTGTTTTCCTTCCTACAGCTGGAGAGGCAGGGGGCCCTGCTTGTAGAATTTGAGGCTCCCCTTGTCACAGGCCCAAAGCTGCCAGCCCAGCAGCAGAGCATGGTCTTAGAAGAAGATGTCATTCTGTTCTTGCCATCCGTGGAATACTCACTGCGACCTGGGGACAAGGTGCTGGCACCCTGGGAGCCAGACCGACAGCGGTATGGCCCTGGCACTGTTCTCTTGGGCTTGGAGGCAAGAGACCCCGAGAGAGGTAAGGGAAGCTTCTCTGACTTACCAGTCCCCAGAAGGAGCCAGGCTGGTGATCAGGCCAGGGGAGAGAGCAAAGGGTGTCTCTATAGCCTAGGGGTCTGAGAGGCATTAAAAAAAATCCTTACCCCCTCATTTGCAGCTTAATCCTGGGGGTGGTAACAGATATATGAACCATATCTTTAAGATTATAAAATATTTTTTATCAGGGCAAGATAGCCTAAAACTACCATGTCTATGTTAGTTAGCTAACCTATGGTGTGTGGGGTTATCCTGGGGTCTCACCAGTATTCATGAGCTGTCCCCTACCAAGTTGTCCAGGCACTGGGACAGTCCCATTCTGCATGGCTGGCCAGTCAGCATCGTCATTGAAAGAATGACAGAAGGAGGCTTCTCCTTCCCTTCCCCAACCTGAGGATGCATTTTGGTTTTGACGGGAAAATTGAGACAGGGAGGCAGGTGCAAGTGCGCTGGGAAATGGTAGTAAATATGGAGCAGGTGAGGGAATGTTCCCGGCAGGCTCTCCAGGGAGAGGGGTGCATGACGGGGCAGGCAGAGCAGAGTGGCTCACTGAGGCTTTGCTTTTGGGCATAGGAGAACCCTTATGCCATGCTACAGAAGAGGTAATTGTTACAAAATGTTGATCTTTTCTGTCATGTAGCATCAAAAGAAGAAGAAATTACTGTTCACTTCTGGAATGGCAAGATAGCTACAGTGCCTCTAGGTGGGGCCTGGTGGGTGCCCCCAGCTGTCTGGAAGAAGGCTATGGAGAGGCTGCACAAGCCTTTCACCAGGGAGCACCCCAGTCCCCTTCTCTGGGCCCCTTGCTGCCCTCTGCTGGGGCCAGTTGCTGGGTATGTCACCAACGGGCTTCCTCTGGGCACTCCATTCCTGTGCCCTCCCTGCTACCCCTATGCCTGCTGCCAGCTGCTGTGCCAGGGCTGCCTCTGCTGCTCCCCTTTGGTTGGACCCACCTGGTGGCCTCTCACCAGGACCTCAGGGGTCACAGCCACAGAACATCCAGAGGCCGAGCTGAAGCCCACAGCACAGCTTTTGCCCCTAGAGGGTCCTAAAGAGGAGGAAGTAGCAGTGCAAGCTCCCGTGGCTGTTTCTTCCTCCTCCTCCTCTCCTGAAGAGGATTTGGAGAATGATCTGGAGATGGGCCTCCCCCAGAGGCTGATGGTGGACAGCACAGTCAACACAGACCCCATCCTTCTTGAGAAGTCTCCAAGGAGACAGAGTGGCTTCTGCCAGCCTGAGTGGAGGTACTGGAAGAGAGACAGGTCTGAGCCACATCCTGGGAAGCCAGGTATTCTTTCTTCTAAGGCAGGGCAGAGGCCCCTGCTCCTTCCCTCTCATGTGTCCCTTAGGAATCTGATGCACACATCCACTGTGCCGGGATTAGAAGTAACACTTAGGAGTGTGGTCATGTCGAAGGGAAGGCTGTGATAAGAAGGAAATGGTAGTTTCCACTTAAGCAATAACACCCAACAAGAAAGGACAAGCTGATCTTTGTGCTAAGGTTTGCATCTGCATTTAACGCCTGTCTTCTTCCTCACTAGTCTCCACTGGCAGGGCACTGCCACTGTCTGTTCTGCTCCCTCCCTTTTTTCTTGGAGGCCTTGATTTTTCTCTAGATGAATACTCAAAATGCCTCCAGGTGTGGATTAGTCTTCAATGCCCCGAGAAACACAGAAACTGGTCTTTAAACATTGGTCATCAGGCCTTCCTCTCCAGGTGGGCCCTTCAGTAAGTCAGAGTGGGAAGAACAGGGCACTGCATTGTGCTGCTCATCCTGTACAGCTAAGCGGGGAGGCAGTGTTATTGTCCTTGGCAATCTGCAGCCGTCCCCAAACTTCTTTAACTTAAAGTGGGAGAGGTTTCTGGGCTTCTGTGAAACAGGTCACTCCCATCTCACAGTGGGAGTTGTTGGCAGAAGCTACTTGGAAACAGCTGTTTCAACTAGATATGCCTGCCCAATAAATGATGATATAAAGAAAATAGTGCCCAAATCTGGAGTTTTCATGCTAACTTCTCCATAGCTTCCACCACCTCCTGCTTCAGCACGGACTGGAGAAAGAAAAGCTGTACCTATCCAAAAGAGAGGAGTCTGTGGGGAGCAACTGAGAAGCACCAGGCCCAGCCTCAGGGAGAGGAACGCCAGTGGGTAACCAGAGGGACCCTGGTGGTCAGACATGCCCCAGACAGCAGGCCTGCCTTCCTGCTGCCATGGCTTGCTCCATAGCATTCTATCTAGACTAGTTCCAAACCTGATTCAGTCCAAACAAATTTTCCCTGGCCTTGAGCATACACTGCTCTTATCTCCATTGCCCAGTCACCTACATTTAACATTCAGTCTCTCTCCCCATCACCATATTTAAACAGACACTCTAAATTTTTTCCCCCAAAATAAATTCTAATAATTGGCTATAAAGAAGAGAAGTATAGTACCTTCAGGTACTTGGTCTGGCTTTCCTTCAGGTACTGGATCATTTGTTATGCTTCAGGCAAAGGCTAATTTTTGGAGCTAAACCCTGAGAATCAGTGGATCTGCCCTCTGGAAGGTCCCAACCTTGTGCCCAAAGTTATGGAGAATATGCCCGAGATGGGGTGTGGAGAAAGGGGCCACCCCTAGCCCTTGTCACAGATGGGGTATCGAGTGCCACTAGTGAAGGGGAAGTGCGTAAAACCACGTGTGCACCAAGGCTGGAAACCATGGCAAATACCAGAGCTGTGCTCGTCTCCCCTCCAGATTTTGTGTCCTTTTAAGGCAGCGTGCTGCTCTGCCTCTCCTAACTGGGCTTGATAGCCATCAAGTGCTGATGCCTGACCATCAGCTTTAGGCTCTGCCTCTTGAGAATCCTGCTGTGTGGGGCCCTCTGTCGTCCACACTTTCTGCTACTTTTAGTTACAGGCAGTGAGGCTACTGTATGATCCTAACCTAACGATCCTAGAGAGGCCCGACTGTTGGCTGCCAGCAGTCATGTTGCTCTCCTTCCTTCCTTAGGACTGAAACAGGATTCAATCTGTAGTTTTAAAAGTCAGGGAGGGGATGGATTCTTTTAAAGTATTCCTTCCTTTTTATATTATTGTCCTTTTCCTCAGGAAGTCACATCTCCCATAGTTTTGTTTTGCCTCATTCAACCTGTGGGAGATCAAAATTGTCCACCTCAAAATATGTCTCTTTACCTTATGTTTTCTGCTGGACATTTGATCTTCCCCACTAACTGCCTAAATGAATTTAACTCTGGGGATGGATAGACTGGCAGGGTCCTCGCTAAGCCCATTCTTATCAAAGTTCTGTTTACCAAACATTTACATTTGTAAGGGAAATCTCCATTTGTTTAGGTATCTCCCTCTCTGTACTGGGAAGGGGGGAGGGGGGATGACCCTATCTCTGGAAACTCTCATCAGTACGGAGAAGACTTAAATCTGCATACTCTTGATTGCTGTGCTTTCTGGTAATGTCCCATAGCTGTCTCCCTCTGCACCCCCAACATCCTCCTTTGTCTACCTGAGTATGCTATTTAAGGTGAAAACCACCATTTGTCGAGAAACTCAGTTTCCCTGGTTTCTCCCATGTATACATGTTATTAAACTTTGATTTTCTCCTCCTATTCGGTCTCATGTCAATTTAATTTGTAGCCCAGCCAGAAAGGACCCAGAGTGGGTAGAGGATACTCTTCCTCCCCCTTCAAACCTCTTAAAATTTGTTTTTCCATCAGCTTACTATCTCTTTGTGATCAGTGTGATTTATAAGCTCCTTCGACTGGTGGCCGTTGGTTACCTTTGCTTCCCCTACTGGCTGTTTTGAAAAACACGTCTGATAATTTCTCCCACCCAATTCCAAATCTGGTTATCAGATATAGCCTTTCCCAAAAGCATAATGGCCAGAAATGACTAACAAACTTTATTTCTCTTTAAAAGCAGAGAACAATGCTTGGAGCTTACAGATAAGAGATTCTGTGATCCCTGATGTAGTTCTACTTAAGTTATCGCGACTAATCTCAACGAAATGGTGGCATACTTAACATAACTAACTGAATTTTGGGTTTAGGAACAAGATGTTGCAACATCCAGAAAGAAAAGGGCAACAAACCACAGCGAGTACAAACTGTAGTCGTGGGGAACACCAAGGAGCTGATCCTGGAAGCAACCAGCACGAAGCCACTGCAGATCCTGCCAGAAGAAGCTGAACGCAGAAAACTGAGCCAGGTACTCTGACACATCAGAGGGGCCAGAATTCCCCTTAGACTAAAAGCCCTGAGGATCTAGATAAAGCAGAGTGACTGGGAAGGAGCTTCTAAGGACTCCTTACATGGTTCTTTGACCTTTTGGGGTCACACCCCTTTTGAAGATGATAAAATCCATGGCCACTATTCCCAGGGAAATGCACATACCCACAATGTTGCATACAATTTCAGAAGGCTTCCAGAACTCATGAAGTTCATCATAGACTTCCTGGGGGTGCAAGGATCCCTGTTTAAATGGCCCTCTTTTGTGGCCATTTGATAGGCATGGGTCTGCTTTACTAGGCCCTCTGTCGGTGGGAGTCTTCCTCACTAGGAATGCTAATATAGCTCTATTTATAAAATCATCATATAAAATACTGGTATTTTTCCTGAGGAAAGACTTGTTATGTTCAAATGAGATGAATCAATCACCAGTCAACTAAACTGAGAGATGCAACAAGACTGTGGGTTTGGTAGCTTAAAGAAGTTCAGGACACATCAATGACTTTTTAACATCAGTGACTTTTGATCCTTAAAATTTTAGTCAGCATAAGACTCTCAGGATGTTTTTCTCTTACAGGAGGCTAAAAAGTAGTGGTGGTAAATACCTGAGGAGGAGTCACACAGTGGCTGACAAGACCTCTTCAATGGAAGGAGGTAGCGTACAGGCCACAGATGATAGCTGAATAAGCAGCAGCATCTTCACCCCACTGGGACTTCCCTGCAGATGAGCGGCAGGAAGGGGCACAGGAGCGTGGCGGCCCTGGCCAGGGCTCCCTGCCAGGAGCCTAGTCAGATCTGCTTGAGGATGCCTCTTCCACAGAAGCTGCAGGGTGTGGTCAGCCTGCTTTGGACAAATGTGTCCCCAGCCTCTCTGCCATCTTTTCATAAAGCCTACAGTTGTACATGAGCGATGTTTGGTTTCACCTCTTAATACCAATAAAAAGGAATTCTTGGGCCAGCCCTGATGGCCGAGCGGTTCAAGTTTGGCGCACTCCACTTTGGCGGCCCGGGTTTGATTCCTGGGTGTAGAACCACACCACTTGTCTGTCACTAACCATGCTGTGGTGGTGGCTCACACAGAAGAACCCGAAGGACTTACAACTATGATATACAACTATGTACTGGGGCTTTGGGGAGGGGAAAAAAAAGAAGATGGCAAGAGATGGTAGCTCAGGGTGAATCTTTCCCAGCAAAAAAAAAAAAGGAATTCTCTTTATTTCCAAATCTCTCCCTTTATTATCATAATTAACCTTTACTTGGAAAGCAAGCTGTAAAAACTATTCAGACAGCATCATTACATTATTACTTTCAGGCAAAAGAGGGTGGGGGGACTTCTACACTTTCAAGTTAAAATAGGCACCGAAAGAGATGAACTCCAGGTCCCAGGAAGGCTGACCCTCTCCAGTCGGCACTAAAAGCAAGATTAATGTGTAAATATTATGAGAATCATATAGTGGCTTTATTCTTCTTGCTACTTAAAAAAAAGGTGATGTGATGGCTGTGATGGTCAACCTCACACGGGGAAGACCAAGTCCACACTTTGTCCTGAATCAACTGCGACCACATGAGTCTTCTTGGTTAAGTCATTTGCACCCACAGTGACAGAATAGGTCCCTGGATATACTTCTATGTAGAGGTCCTTAGAGATGTTCTCAGCCTAGAAGGAAAAGCAGATATTAGCAGTTTAAACATTTTATATCCCAGTGCTGTCAGGACACCTCCACCAGGCTACCTTTGTGTGCCAGAGGTGGGATGGAATGAAGCACTCATGGGAGATGGAGGTCCTCCTCGAAAGCTCAGCTTGGCCACATAATAGGACTGTCATTTGGGTAAGTCTCAGCCTCTCCTTACGTTTGTTTCCTTATTTCTAAAACTGATAATACCTACCTCACAAATAAGCATGTATGTGAAAACACTGTAAATGCCAAAGTGTTATAGGAACATGAAAGGTCATAAAAGGAGCACTCTAGTTGGAGTAGAAAGATAAGAATTAGGTAGAGGGAAGGGCTAATGACCATCGTTTTGGGGACCAAAAGCAGACAGTGGCACTTGTTAGCACAGATTAGCAGTAATGGCAAGGCACGGTGGAATAACGAGAATCATTCTTTTTAACTGAACTTCGCTAAATTCATTATTAGGAAGATGAAACACTTCTTTTCTCCTAAAGCTGAGACGACTAAGAGCAGATTCCATTTTATCATGCAGCAAGACAGCTGGTTGGCAAAAACTTTCCCTTGGAGGATTGGTTCTGCTATAGTGCAAAACTGGAAGCTGGAGCTATTGGAAAGATGTTTACAGCTGAGCTGAGCACAAACCATCCTCCAAGGACAGACTTCACACATGGCTGGGAAGTAGGTCATGGCAGGTGTGCAGGCAGAGGAGTTCAAATGGGAAAAGAGAAAAGTCTCAGACCAGAAAAGAGCCTGTAATTAGCCAAAGCTCCTACCCCACAGCTAGGATACCACTACGTGCTTACTCAATGCTCAGGAGCCACAGGCAGAAGTTGTCGTTTCTACCACCACACTAGGGGGAAAAACCAAACTACTGGCCAGCAAATTCCACTATGAGGAATAAATGATAATATTTATACTGTTATGAAACTTCCTCCCCTTTCACCTTGCAGATAGATCTGAAGCCATTTTTTCCAAAGCTGCTTCATGTTATATCCTTTCATGCCCAGTTACTACAAAACTGGAGGTCTACTATCATTTAACTAACATGAACGTAAGTAACAATACCACAACTATTTCTTGGTCATCAACTATGAAAGTGAACAAAAGTAGGTTTCAGAAAATACAGCTATATCAGAATTGCAGAACGCCGATGCTTCATTTGTCTGCATAAAAGGAAACACTGGAGGTAGGACTGGCATCTGTGACTCCAATACCATGAACATCAGGAAGATTAGCATGAGCAAAATCTAGCACGTGTTGGAGGCATCTAAGCCTAACAACTTACATTTGTACTAGAAGCAGAATATTCTTAGTTGCTATTAATTCTAGTATATTCTGAATCCTGGCTAGTAGCACACTGCATACCAACAAAAATTAAGCAAACTACTGCAGCAACATGCTGGAGTTCCTTTCCACAGAATTCCAGCCCTTCCAAGTTCCAGAAGATTCCCTGGGTTCATGAACTGATAAGTACTTTATCTTAAAAATGAAAAACTCATCACTATATGTTTTTATAGAGAAACATTTGTGGAAAATGGGAACAAATTCCTTCCAATGTTTTGGAACCCAATCTAACCAAATGTATATGTTTCAGAATTTCAGCAATGGTTTTCACTTTGTAAGCAGGAAGGTCAAGCCCCTCCTGCTGCTTGAACAGACAGTGGAATTCCAGCAGGACCCAGTGCCAGCCCAGCTGAGCTGTAGGAACTGAGATGTGAATACTTCACATTCTTTCCAACCACAACTATGAGTTCATGCACAAAGAGTATCCCTGAAGCTTCAAGCGAAGGAAGGAAAAACATAATTTTACACTGAACCAAAATGTCATACACTCTCCCCAAGGGTAAAAACATCCCAGCTTAAAAATACTACAGATCCAGTACCAAGAACCCTATAAAACCAGGTCAGCTGGTTCATGGAATTGCAAGGGTGGTGAAGCCCAGTTTAC
The DNA here is from genome assembly GCF_057802395.1 of Ceratotherium simum simum. NCBI lineage: Eukaryota > Metazoa > Chordata > Mammalia > Perissodactyla > Rhinocerotidae > Ceratotherium > Ceratotherium simum. The sequence continues at coordinate 20,612,805 of NC_141906.1, forward strand.
TAGAAGTTCTGTACTCACAGGCTGGGATGCCTCTGGAGCACACTCTGATGCTTGATAGATGCTTCCAAGACCAGAGGAGGTGTCTTTTCTCTGGAGAGACAGAAACACTGATTAGTGTCCAAGCTTTGACTGCTGGATTGTAAAGAGAAATTTTCTCGTACCTTATTAGGAACAAACAATTGTTCTGTCAGTTTTTTCTAAGTTGTCACCTAAGTTATTAAGACTTTTAGTGAATTCTGTGAAGTATTTTTAGTCAGATGTTTACCATAATTACTTTTTATCCTTACATGGGCTTTGCAGTCAGACAGACCTGAGTTTGGATCCTATCTCTGCTATTTACTGAGAGGGACAGATGAATTTCTCTAAGGCTTGGTTTCCCGCCCTATAAAATGGATATACTAGATCGTAGGGAAGATTTAAAGGACAAAAGTGACTGACACTTTACAGACTCTCAGAAAATAGAATTCTCTTCTCCTGTGCTTCTCCCAGGAGTGGGGGTACTAGAGGGAAACAGGCTGAACTGATAAAGTCAATTTCCCTTAGAGGCACCAACTTATACTTATAGGAAGGAATGGGAGGGATGGGAATGACTCTAGCCCACATGTAACCCCCTTAGGGTCAGGCGAACCTAAGAGAGCCCTAGGCCAGGCCAGAGAACGGAACCCAGGATTCGGGCTCTGGTGTTGCTCCTCATATCCCAGGCCAGGGAAACAGGAGGGACTTCCAGCATGTGTCCAGCCCTTGCTCACAGCCCTGTAGCCACTCTCCCATCCTCTCCCTGAACCCACAGACCAGAGAAGTCAGGAATCCAACTTGTGGATTAGACTCTGGACTTAAGTTTGTTCTCTTTGAGTACAACTAGAGGAGTTTAAAAACAAAAAGAAAAACATCTCACAAATAACAACAATGAACAACTCTTGTTGAACCAATTGAACAAGTAGAATCTTTGGCTTCCCCAGAATGACATGTGGCAAAAGACAGGTAAGTTTGTAGTGAGAGGCCTGTAATTGTTATTATCTTTAGAAAAAGTATTTTGTTAAAAGAGACCCCCTTTGCACTATCTTTTTAAAAATTACCGAAGACATGTTATCACTACCTTAGAGTAAAATGTGTGATTATGAAAAATCTCTTTCCTATCCTAGATGTAGAAGAGGATATTTGAAGCTCTTTTCTTTAAGCCTGCCCAAGAATCCTGTGGCCCAGGATTGCAGGTTCAACCAAAGATCCTACAGTGGTATAAATCTTATACTTTGGACAAACTCTTATTTCATGTTCATTGCTGTAAGTTCTCCAAGGCTCGGAGTTGATACATTTCCATTGAGCACTGTGATGCTGAGTCATGCAGGCATCCAGTAATACAAATCCAGCAGGAGCTCCCGAATATAGACTCTCATATCTTGGGAGGCTGAGGGCACAGCACAGGACAGTTGGGGATACATACCTGACCATTCAGCTCTGACTTCCCTCTGTGATAACGATAGACATGGGTTGCCCCTCCTTCCTCTGGCACAGATGCATAATATTTCTAGAGAAGTAATGTGAAAGATGTTGAGTAGCCAAATAGTCTGGCCAAATTTTCAAAACACTCCATGTTACTTGGGCAAAGTGTGGCTCAGGCGGGAGGCAAGAGAGCAAAGGTAAGTTACCTGCCCTCTTGACAGACCTATGAGTCATATAACAAATCTTTGCCCATGTAAAATCTGCCCAAGAAGGAAACTACATTTAGCATTACTTTGCTGCCATCTGCTGCCTCTGTAGGGCAAGAACTCTGGCCAACTAAAGCTGGGCAGGACCATGCTCTCTGCCAGGTTAAATAATTTTCACATCTTCGCCCCAATGTCAAATACACATGCCCTTTCATCTCCTCTCATGACAAGCAACAGTTCCATGTTTATTGTCCAAGTCTCAGACAAAGACAAGGGAAGAGAGGGGTGCATCTCCTTGAGATTTAGAAATACAACAGGAAATGTAACATACACCCAACAGCTATGCAGCGCTCTCCCCATGTGGAAGAAGGCAGGGAGAGGCCTCCGATTTAAAGAGAATAATCCAAAGGATCAGAAAGCAGTTACATTTTTCTTGTCTGCTTCCTTCCTCCCCCCCGAAGTTAACCTTAGACTTGCCCTTGATTGTGACTAATGATGAAAACATCACAAGCCTGCTTGTTTTTCACATAGTGTGGGGACAGTGTTTAAGGCATGAGACTGAAAGAATAATAAGCTGGGGAAGGAAAGCACTTCAGGACATGGATCTAATGATGTTTTTAGGGGATCCTTCAAAACTGTGAAGGCAAACTCAGAACGCTGTTCTTAATTCTATCTTTAGAAAGCCAAGGGGTTCTGAGGCTCCATTCCATGATGGAGACTTGAAGCGTGAACTGAAAACCAAAATGAAGAACACCAATCTGCTAAACCTCAAACCAAAGACAAATATTATTGCTTTTACTGAATCATGAATCAAAGTGTTTAAGTTGATCACTTTACAGTAGAGCCAAAGTTATAGATTTTTCTAAAACCATTTAACAGAATAAGAACATAAAAATATTCTTTGAACCATATCTCATTGGTTGGAATCCTGTTCTTGGAGTCACAGGGATTTTATAAAAGATGTAGAAAGATTAGAGATTTTTTTGAAATCTTAATATATGAAATTGAAAAGCAGGACAGAAACAAGGTATTCTCTTCCTTCACCCTTACAGAGCAGCATCCTTACAACCACATAAGAATCACAAAATGTTAAGGCTGGAAGAGACAACAGAGTTTGCTGTAATTCCTAGAAGACAGAGTACCTTCCATGCAAGTGATTTCCTTGAGTGTTGGCTGGCCTGCCTTCAACATTCCCTCCAAGTACTTAAAGATGATCTGAGTATATGGTTTTGAGAAGAGGGCCCTTAAAACCTTGTTCACCCACTTCAATGAATGGTACCAAAAACCTCACAAAGGTCCTTCATGCTACAGTTTATGACAATTTTCTGGGATTCATCTCTCAGTGGAAACCAAAGAAACAGACTGTAAAGGCTGGAAAGGACTTGAGAGATCTTCATTTTACAACGGGGAAGGTAAGGCTGAGTGACTAACGGGCAGAAGGCATTACAGCCAGTAGGTGGCAGAACATGGGTCTGCTTCCTGGGAAGCTGCTCCTGCCACTGAGCCACACCACCTCCAATGAAGGTGCTGCATCTGTTCCAAATAACCACCTTTGTGGCCAACAAGTGATATGGACCCACAGGGACATACTTAAAAACTACATTCCCAGCGACTTGAAACTACAGTTAAGATCTAATGTAGGGATTTTGTTTCAGTTTTTGTTTCAATACATTTTGAAAACAGAAAGGCTCGGTTCCAGCTTAGAGTGACCCTACTGATTTTTTGAAAACTTTAGTCCAGTTCAAAGTTTAAAAAAATCCTAATATTTGGACTTGATTGTTTTGGAATTCAGCAAATAAGTTTTTTTTCCCCCCACTAGTCTGAAAACAATAGTGAGGGCAGAGACCTTTTCTGGCTTGTTCACTGCTGTATCCTCAACAATACCTAGAGTTAGGCATTCAATAGATATTTGTTGAATGAATTCTAACTTGGATTTATCACCTGGCTTAAATTACAATCTGCCCACAAAGGCAGGGCAGAGAAAACAGGTAGTCTCTAGCTTCTCCCTAAATCCCACAGAGATCCACTTTGTGACCCATCTGCAGGTCGATCGGGGGCATGGCTTTGGCTCACACAAACTTACCCCACACTGACGTGAAGTATAGTCCATGAATTCAGCCATTGTTCTGAAGGAAGCACTGAGGGTTCGGTATCTTTCTTCTCTCTATTTGAATAAACAGCAAGTCACTGGTGAGATCTGGCATTCTCTACTGGAGAATGAAGTCATTTTGGGTACAGCTTCCTTTTTACTTTTCGAAAGGCCTCTGCAAGTTTAAGTCACTAAGAAGGATCTTACTGAGAAAGAATTCCAACTCTAAAAGGAATACACAGACATATAATTTATCTAGGACAAATAAAGGTTTGCAGGCTTTCCTCTAGTATCAGATGGTAGCATGTAACAATTTTTTTAAAAAGTAACCAACCAGGGCCGAGCCCTAGCAGTATCCTAAAGCTACCCAATAAGAATCTGTCAAATGTCTAGAGTTTTCAAAGGGCTTTTCTACACTGTCCTGATACTTTAGAGCTTCCGCCAAGGTCAGGATCCCTGAGATGCTTCTGTGTGGCGTGCCCTGGTTCCCGGCAGGCCACCGCTGAGCGAATGAATGGGCTGGTCCCCCAGCACAGGGCCCTCACCTCTCCCGGGAGAAGGCGCCGGGGGCCAGCTGCCGGCCGTCTTTCTTGGTAGGGCCGTTCCCGGCAAATGACCCCCACGCTGCCTTTGGGAAGCTCCAGCGAACGCCAGTCCACCGCCCTCCTCCTGGCCCGCTCCAGCACTTCTTGACCCAACCTAGCCGAGCGCTGCAGAGAATGACGGTCCACGCCGTTCAGCGCCGCGGCCACCAAACAGGTCTCCATGTCTCCCTGCGCAGGCACATACACACACACACCGGCGGGTCAGCAGGCCGCCGCGACCCTGCCCCAGCTCGGGGTCTGAGCCTGGGACTCGACCTCCCTGGCGACCACCGGCCCCGGCTCCGCCCGCAACCCGCTCTCCAGCGGCCACGGGGTCAGGGGCGAACCGGCGCGCCGTGACCCCTCCCCTTTCTGTCTCCCCCTGCCCTGCGTAGGGGGCCCTCACCCGGCCGGCCTCTCACAGCGCATGCGCTCAGCTCTCTGACGGAGACGGACGGCTGGGCCTGGGGCACCCGGCGCCGGCGCCGCAGGCCATTGGCGGGGGGGCGGGAGAAGGGGCGGGGCGGGGGAGGTGCGTGGCCTGCGCCGGCCACGCCCCGGGCGAGTAACTGCTGCAGAGCAGGGCCCGGGGCGGAGCGTATGGCCGTACGGGGCGCGGGGGCTGGTGTCTCGGCAGGGGTTGAGGGCACCAGTCCGCGCTGTCGGAGGAGGCCCTGGGCCCGGGGCCTGACCTTTAGAGGTCATCTCCGCTGCTTAACGTGACGAGCCTGGTGCAGTCAGGTGTTCTCCAGTTGGGCTACGAAACTGTGGGGAATAAGACAAGTGCGCCCAGGCGCCTTTTTCTGCATGGTCGATATTTTGGGATATTGCTACTCTAAAACCTCTTTTGTTTGAGGAGGTGACTAGGATAGGCTGCAACAGTGAGCTGCCAAGGTGGCGTTTGCAGAAGGGAGTCTGGCCAGCAGGCTGTGGGCGGTGGGACGCGCGGCCCTCCGCCAGAAGGCAGGTGTTTCTGGCCCACAGGGCTTGAGGGGGGACTTCAGTTGTCTGTAGGGTCTCTCGTAATCCCCTCGGGGCAGCGTCTTCACCCCTCCAGTGCGAAGTACAGACTCACACATTTTTGGAGGCCTCGTCTCTGGGGGTTTGAACCCACTTCCAGAATAGTTGCAGCACCTTTAAGGAGCTGTGCATCGTTACCTTCCACTCCACTCCGCTGTGTTATTTGATATGAGATGGCGCCCAGGGTGTCACTGCGCTTTAGTGACTCCACTACACCACCCTGCGCGCAGCAAAGCGCTGATGCTCAGGAGGGACCACTTTAAGGGACACAAGGAGATCCTCAACGCTGAGCTAGTTTCCTCCGCAGAAGGCTTGATTAGCAGTGCTGAGCTACCAGGTGTGTATGAGGATACTCCCACAACCTCCGTCTGCACTTTTGCTCATTTCCTGCTTTCCTCTCACAGAAATTGAGTGAAAGTCTTCATTCCCAGCTACCCTTGGGATATTTTTCATTGTAGGAGTATTCTAAAACTTTTCCTTCAGTAAGTGCTTATCAAGTGCCTCCTTTAGAACATAGTGGTTACGGTGCAAAGGATCCCCAATATCCGAAGAGCTGAGTTCCAGTTCCGGCTCTGCCACTTTTTTGCTGTGTGATTCTGGGCAAACAAATTTCTTAACATCTTTGAGCCTCGCTTTTTCTCATCCCTTCACTCAGGGCTCCAGCCTCCCTAGACTGTGAGCTTCTTGAGGGCAGGGACCGTATCTGTCTTGTTTACTGAGTTTAAGGTGCATCTAGTATTTTATCTGTCCCAGAGGAGCTAAAAATAGTGATTGAATGGTGAATTGGGTTACTGTAAGGATTCTGAGAGAGAATTCCTGTAAAATGCTTAGCACAATGCCTTGCAAAGAATAAGTGCTGCATAGATTTAGCTACATTATTATGTGCCAGGCACTGTCCTAGGAGTTGTGGAGAATTGAAACTGGATCAGACTGAAGGAGAGTAAAAGGAAATGACACATAAAATCTGTAATGCTAGAAACAAAATATTAAGACTTTGTTCATAAGCTGTTTGCTGTAATATTGATACAGATCAAGTTCTATGAAGCTTAGAGGAGAAAGATATTGTTCAGTTGGGGGGGATCAAGAAAGGCTTTGTAGAGAAAGAAGCATTTGAACTAGGCCTCAAAGGGTGGCCTAGGAATTAATGAGAGAAAGGGTAGTTAAGATACCTGTTAACCTATCTTATAATGAGTGTGGTTGGGGGGAAGACAGAATTTGTTCTTTTTTTATTATTTATGGATTTCAAGATCCTGGCTCCATAAGTTTTAGGGTGTCTGTGTAACCATGAGCAGATTACTTAACCATTCTACACCTCAGTTTTGTCATCTATAAAATGAAAATAACAGTAGTACATTCCTCATAGGGTTGTTGTGAGGATCAAGTAAGTTAATAGGTGTAGAGTGCTTTAAATAGTACTTGGCACATGGTAAATGCTCAATAAATATTAGCTAGTAGTATTATCTTTGTCAGACTTCAGCCTTGTCTCCCGATATGTCCTCACTAACCCAATACTACAGCCACATGTCACCTCACTTAGCTCTCTTCCCTAGGATTCTATTACTACCCCCACCCCCAATTCCATTCCAGTTGAAGTGTTACTTTCTTTTTGTCAGGTCAACTTTTTGAAATCTTCTCCTATTCCCAGATGCAGCCTCTGTTTCTATGGCTTTTTTTTTTTTTTTAAATATTGTGGTACTTATCCCAATCTGATTTAAATTATATGTAGTTATGGTTCATTCTCTCCCACCAGTTTATGAACTCCTTGAAGGTAGAAACTGCTTATTTGTCCCTAAATATCTAGGGCCTATTAAGCAGTAGGTGTTATATAGACATTTGTTGAATTTACTGATTTAATTTTTAAATTAAATAGATCCTTGTTAGGCAAGATTAGAGTTGGCTTCTTTTAAAAAAAATCTACCTATGTACACTTTAATGAATGTAATGAATATTCAATTGTAATTGAATTTCCTAGAATTTAACACTTAGAAATATATGGGAAGTAAGATGCTTGGAATGCAACTGAAGCCTAAAGACTAACACGAAATTAAATCTCTGTGTTGGGGCCAGCCCCATGGCGTAGCGGTTAAGTGCGCGCGCTCCGCTGCTGGTGGCCCGGGTTCGGATCCTGGGCGTGCACCGAGGCACCACTTGTCAGGCCATGCTGTGGCGGCGTCCCACATAAAGTGGAGGAAGATGGGCACAGATGTTAGCTCAGGGCCAGTCTTCCTCAGCAAAAAGAGGAGGATTGGCATGGATGTTAGCTCAGGGCCAGTCTTCCTCACACACACAAAAAAACTCTGTGTTTATTTTTATATATAAATATATTTATTTGTACATATTTTTTTTTTTTAAAGATTTTATTTATTTATTTTTTCCCCCAAAGCCCCAGTAGATAGTTGTGTGTCATAGCTGCACATCCTTCCAGTTGCTGTATGTGGGACGCGGCCTCAGCATGGCCAGAGAAGCAGCGCGTCGGTGCGAGCCCGGGATCCGAACCCGGGTCGCCAGCAGCGGAGCGCGCTCACTTAACCACCAAGCCACGGGGCCGGCCCTGTACATATATTTTTAAAAAATAATTTCAAGGTTTGTACTGTATACCACAGATTGAGAGAAGCTTTCTTCTCTTTTTTACGATTGGATGGGACTAATGATGGAACATGATCTACCATCAGGGCCCTTGTGGATTAAACACCCCCCAAGCCAGGTACTTCTGGAAGCCAGTGGTGAGACTGGGAAATGGAACAGCAGATGGAGGCAGGGCATATTATCAGAAAGGTACCTGGTCATCAACGGAGAGAGAAACTGTTGGTGTAAGTCTGCTGTGATTTCTCACTTCACAAGGGTAAATTCATTCCAGAGAACACATAGAAGTTTTTTGTCTAGGGTGTGTTTTGGGGAATAGATGAGTTGGGGGAAGTCTTTATTCCTCAGATCTGAGGAAAAAGATTGGTCCTATGTTTGGGACTTTTTGAGGAGAAAAAACAAGTCTAGTGAAGAGCAATGTAAATTATTTTTCTCTATGTGAAGGGTACAAAAAATGGTTAAAAACCTAGGATGCAAGAGTAGGTATCATGCCAGAATTAGACAATGATTTATACTGTGCATACCAGACAATGTATAAATCATTTCATTTGACAGGTGATATTTTTATTTCTTTGGCAGACTTAGGGAGCTTTAGACTCATTACAGCTTTGTGAAGTAGTATTACAGTCTGAGCCATTAGATCATTCATTTTGCCTGATTACATCAACTCATTGGGTTATTGGGGAATGAAAGACACTCATCAAAATTGTCATCTTGATTATATAAAGAAAATGAATCAAACTTCTGAGAGTTAGTTTACAACCTGTTAAAAATTGACTGGAAGTTAAAAAATTGGTGGCAGTGCAGGAATAATTAGGGAAAAGTGTTTTCATTTTAAAAACTATCAGAGGTAAAGGAGTACTAATTTTGGAAGATAAAAATACCAGTTGGAATCCAAGTAGAGTTTTTTAAAAACTGCTTTATTGAGGTATAATTTACATATCATAAAATTCACCTGTTTTAAGTGTACAATTCAATAATTTTTAGTAAATTTACAGAATTATGAAAACATCACCGCAAGCCAGTTTTGGAACATTTTCATTACCTGAAAAAATCTCTAGTGTCCACCATATGCGTGATTCTCAGCTCCCACCCCTAGACCCAGGCAACTACTATTCTGCTTGCCATTTCAATAAATTTGCCTTTTCTGGACAGTTCATGTAAATGAATCATGCAATATGTGACCTTTTTTTGTCTGGCTTCTTTCACATAGCATAATGTTTTTGAGGCTCATCCATGTTGAGCATGTATCAGTACTTCGTTCCTTTTTATGGCTGAATGATATTCTATTATATGAATATACAACATTTTGTTTATTCATTCAATTGATGGCCATTTTAACTGTTTCCATTTTGGGCCTATTATGAATAATGTGGCTATGAAAAGATCAGGTTCAAGACTTTGTGTGGATACAGGTTTTCATTTCTCTTGGGGAGATACTTAGGAATAGAATTGCTGAGTGGTATAGTAAATTTATGTTTAACATTTTAGGAAACTGCCAAATTGTTTTCCAAAGTGGCTGTACCATTTTACATTTCCACAAGCGATGTATGAAGTTCCAATTTTCCACATTCTCCCCAATACTTGTTACTGTTTGTCTTTTTGATTATAGTCATTCTAGTGGGTGTGCAGTTAGTATCTCATTGTGATTTTAATTTGCATTTCCTTGATGACTAATGATGTTGAGCATGTTTTCTTGTAGTTATTAGCCATTCCTATTTCTTTTTTCATGAAATGTCTATTCATATCTTTTGCCCATTTTTAAATTGTTTTGTTTTGTTTTTTGTTTGTTTGTTTTTTTTGTGAGGAAGATCAGCCCTGAGCTAACATCCATGCCAATCCTTCTCTTTTTGCTGAGGAAGACTAGCCCTGAGCTAACATCTATTGCCAATCCTCCTCCTGTTTTCCCCTTTTTCACCCCAAAGCCCCAGTAGATAGTTGTATATCATAGTTGCACATCTTTCTAGTTGCTATATGTGGGACGCAGCCTCAGCATGGCTGGACAAGCGGTGCATTGGTGCGTGCCCGGGATCCGAACCCGGGCCACCAGTAGCGGAGCGCGCACAATTAACCGCCAAGCCATGGGGCCGGCCCCCTGTTTTTTTGTTATTGAGTGATAAGAGTTCTTGTTCTGGACAAGAATTCTTTATCAGATGTATGATTTATAAGTATTTTCTCCTAGTCTGTGTCATGTCTTTCATTTTCTTAATGGTGTCTTTTGAAGCAGAAATTTCTTAAATTCTGGTTAAGTCCAACTTAATAATGTTTTTCTTTTATGGATTGCATTTTTGGTGTCATAGCTAAGAAATCTTTGCCTAACTCAAGATCCTGAAGATTTTTTTCCTATGTTTTCTTCTAAAAGTTTTATATTTTAATTTTTATATTTAGGTTTATACCATTTTTCATTCATTTGTGTGTGTGTTACGAGATAAATGTTTTAATTCATCTCTTTACACTCAGATGTCCAGTTTGACATCAGTAACATTTGTCAAAAAGACTATACTTTTCTCACTAAATTGCCTGGGCACTTTTGTTAAAAATCAATTGACTGTAAATATAAGGTTTAATTTTTGGACTTTTAATTCTGTTCCACTCGTCTATACGTTTGTCCTTATACCAGTACCACACTGCCTTGATTATTATAGCTTTCTAGTAAGTCTGGAAATTGGGAGCCACCAGCTATGTTCTTAATTTTCAAAATTGTTTTGGTATTCCAAGTCATTTGTAGTTCCATAAAATTTAAATTCAGCTTGTCAACTTATGCATAATGATTATTAGGATTTTGATAGAGATTGCATTGAATCAGATCAGTTTGGGGAGAATTGTAATCTTAACAACATTGAGTTTTTAATTCATTCTTATTTTCAATATTTTTCGTATTAATTCATTATTTTTTATGCTGTTGTGAATGGAATTGTTTTCTTGATTTCATTTTCAGATTGTGTACTACTATATCGAAATATAGTTGATTTTGCATATTGATATTGTGTCCTGTGACCTTGCTGAACTCACTTACAACTACTAGTAGGTTTTTTGTGGATTTTTGTTTATTGTGCTTGAAGTTCATTGTGCTTCTTGAATGTGTAGATTAATGTTTTTCCTCAAATTTGGGAAGCTTTTGGCCATTGTTTTCTTTAAATGTTTTTTTCTGCCCCTTTCTCTCTTCCCTCCTTCTGGGACGCTCCTTACACATATGTTAGTATGCTTGTTGGTGTCGCACAGGTGTCTGAGGCTGTTCATTTTTCTTCATTCTTTTTCCTTTCTTTTCTTTAAATTGGATAATCTCTGTTGATTTATCTTCAAGGTCACTGATTCTTTTTTCTGCAATCTCAAATCTGCTGTTGAGCCCTTCTAGTGAATTTTCATTTCAGTTATTGTACTTTTCAACTCTGGCATTTCTGTTTGTTTTGTTTTATAATCTCTTTTATTTTTTATTTTTTTAATTTTTTTTTAAGATTTTATTTATTTATTTATTTTCTCCCAAAGCCCCAGTAGATAGTTGTATGTCATAGCTGCACATCCTTCCAGTTGCTGTATGTGGGACACGGCCTCAGCATGGCCGGAGAAGCGATGCGTCAGTGGGCGCCCGGGATCCAAACCTGGGCCGCCAGCAGCGGAGCGCGCGCACTTAACAGCTAAGCCACGGGGCCGGCCCTATAATCTCTTTTAATTGATATTCTTTATTGAGTCATTGTTGTCATACTTTTCTTTAATTTTTAAAACTTGTTTGTTTTTTCAGTTCTTTGAACATATTTTAACAGCTGCCTTTGAAATCTTTGTTTCCTAAGTCTAACATTTGGGGCCCCTGAGAGCTAGTTTCTAACTGCATCTTTTTCTGTGTATGGGTCTCACTTTCCTATTTATTTGTATGTCTCATAATTTTTTGTTGAAAACTGAACATTTTAGATCAGGAGCAAACAAAATTTTTCTGTAAAGGACCAGACAGTAAATATTTTAGGCTTTGCAAACCATGTGGTCTCTCTTGTAACTACTTAACTCTGCTGTTGTAGTATGAGCAGACGTAGACAATATGTAAATAAATGAGTATAGATGTCTTCCAATAAAGCTTTATGTAAAAAACCAGGCAAATGGCCATAATTGAGCCATGGGCTATAGTTTGCCAATCTCTGTTTTAGATTTATATTATACCAACTCTGGATTCTGATCGGCAGCAGCCCCCCTTCGCCTGAGGGTTGTTGCTGCTGCTGTTATTTGTTAGTTTATTTGTTTGGTAACTTGCCTGGACTAATTCTGTAGAGTCTGTCTCCCCTCCAGTGTGTGGCCACTGATATCTCTCCTCAGTTTTTTTTTCTCTTAATTCTTGCTTTTATTTTTAAGCCTGACTTCCTAGGGATTGTCAGCATAGCTTAGTGGTCAGCTAATAATTGGCAAGAGACTGTGTTTATATATCTTGAGCCTAGTAAGCCTTCTGCCCTTTGCGGATGGAACTGTGTATGGGTTGGGGAACACATTTAAAGTTCAATCAAGTCTGCCATGACTTTTATTTTCTGTGTGTGCAAAGCCTCACATTCAGCCAGTGCCTAACCTTAGACACGTGCAAACTTTCCAGACCACCAAGGATTTGGGAGAGCTTATCAAGGTCCACTATGGCTAACTTGTTCCCTGGATCTCTGTGTTAAATTTATGGCTGGTCTATTGTTTGCCCCAACCAGCGCTACAGTCTCAACCAGCTGTGATGTTGATTTTTCCAGATTGTTTACCACTTGATCTCTAAGATCACTTGTGTCCAAGAATACCTTGGGCACCAAATCAAGTCATCACCCTCCAGCAGCAGAGCTGCTGGGTTTCATGGCTTGTCTTATCCTGACAGGATTACCATATTGGAGCTGGGGGTGGGGGATAGGTAATGAGAACAGGCTCTGATGCCCCAGATTCCTACTTTTCTTACAGAAGTTCAGTAGTTTTTTGTTTTGCTTTTTTTTTTTTATAAATGCTTTTCAATTTGTTGTGTACCTCTGGTCAATTTCCAAAAAAAAAAAGAAAAAATCCTGAAATGATTATTTTGACTATTTTGTATAGTTTTATTGTGGCTTATTGGATAGATGATTTGCCACCCTCTTCACTCTGTCATTCTGGAAATGTCCCGTATGTAGTGTTTTAATGTCCTAAAAATTGACACGATACATCCTGACAGATGCAGCAGCTTTTTAAAAATTAATGTATTGATCTTCCTGTTCTCTTCCAATTTTATGTCCCTCCTAACCTCTTAAAACACAACTCTTGACTCTCTTAAGGTTTACTTTTATACATTCTTTTAGGATGAAATTTATATTTATTCCTGTCATCAATATTTTTTTATTTATTCAATGTTCATTTATTCTTTGTTCTGTATTGATGTTGGATTGATGTTCCATTCCAGGAAGCTCTAACTAGTGGAGTAGGAAACCAGATTTCCAAGGTTAGAATTACACCAGTTCTAGAGAAAACGTTAGTTATATCTCCTTATCTGTACTCAGTTTACCTGATTAGATGTGTACCTCATTGTAAGAAATAGTGGAAATAAATTTTAAAATTTAAGAAATCATAGGGTGATTATATTATTTAAAATATACTGTTTACATTCAACTATTTGCATCTTTCAGTTTTGTGACTTTTTTCCAGTCACAGACCATCCCTTTCACATTTTGTGCAGCGAAGATAAAATGATTACACACAAAGTTTGTTTATTTTCCCCACGATGCCCAATAGTAACTAAGACAAAAAGATGTCCTGTTTGGGAGTGAGGGAGCAGATTGGGTGGATATTGGAAGTAATGGCTGGTGGTTGTGGAATATGGAGAAGTAGTCAAAAGTTGAGGTGGCTCAAAGTGTTATCTGAGGAGCTGTGACTCTAGGATGAAGTGTGGCAGGTAGACAGTTATGCCACCTTCTGTATTATGTTGTTCCTTGGGCCAGAAAAATTTTGCTCCTTTTGTGGACTGGGCAAGATTGGGCATAAGGTGAGTGAGGCAGAGGATGCTTTCAGTGTGAGAAAGGAGGAAGAAAAGATGAGTGATTGGAATTGTACCCAAATAGAACAGGTAGGCTAGTGGAGAGAGGAGGTGCAAAAAGGTTGACTAGGCTTTACGCAAGGCAGAAGATTTCTCTGGCTGACAGTAGGAGTTCTGAGTCAACACCTGGATTGTCACCATCCTTTTTGCAGTTTAAGAAAGTAAAAGTGAGGGGGCCCAGCCCGGTGGTGGCCTAGTGGTTAAGTTTGCGAGCTCTGCATGGGGTGCCCAGGGTTTGCAGGTCTGGATCCCGGGCGCAGACCCACGCACCATTCATCAAGCCATGCTGTGGAGGCGTCCCATAAAACAGAGGAAGATGGGCACAGATGTTAGCTCAGGGCCAATCTTCCTCAGCAAAAAGAGAAAGATTGGCAAGGGATGTTGGTTCATGGCTAAGCTTCCTCACACACACAAAAAAGAAAGTAAAAGTGAGATGAGGTCAAAGGATTATTTTAGTAAATATGATAGTAGGATTTTTGGATCCATTATCTGATAGTAGGGACAGAGGGAAATGTACTCGAAAATGTTTCAGAATAATTGGTTTTAGGTCTGGACCTCTAACTAACTTAATCTTTGACTTAATTTTTGTACTAACATCTCTTTTTATAAGTGCTAGCTTAGCTCAGTGCTAGCATTTATAAAATGAGATGTTAGAACAAAAATTAAGATAATGAATGTAAAATACTTCGAAAATTTCATTACTATATAAATGCAAGAAAATAATTATCATTGTATAATGCTAAAATGTTAAGAGCTGCTGCCAAATGAAAATTTCTCATAAAGCTCCACCAAGATAATGATGAAAATTTATGGAAAGATTTAATTTACCACAAAATTTCAACAAGCACGTATTGAGTATACACTTGTTGAGCAGCGAGGTTCCTGTGTGTTAAAAGTGAAAGACAGGGGCCGACCCTGTGGCTTAGCGGTTAAGTGCGCACGCTCCGCTGCTGGCGGCCCGGTTCGGAACCCTGGGTGCGCACCGACGCACCGCTTCTCCAGCCATGCTGATGCAGCGTCCCACATACAGCAACTAGAGGGATGTGCAGCTATGACATACAACTATCTACTGGGGCTTTGGGGGGAAAATAAATAAATAAAATCTTTAAAAAAAAAAAGTGAAAGACATCACTTAATCGTCATTGATTCATAGGTACCATCATTTAAAAATCCTCTGTGCTCTTTCTGCTTATTGTGTTTATGATGCTAGTTAAACTCAGTATATTTGCTTTGTAAGAAGTCAAAGGAGAATATTTTCCAAAAAAAGATGATAGTCTGTTTATCTAGGCCCTCCAAAAGCATTTCCTGCCAGGCAGTTGACATGTAGCCTTGGCACAATTTCAAGAAACTATTTGCTTCTGTTTACCCTTTCCAGATACAGCATCTCCTAGGAATTGGAATGAGGAATCTCCTTTAACTCTTGTGAATTTTAGAAGCATACTTTATATAACACTTTAGAATCTACTCTTTATACTAGCACAATGAAAATTCTGGTGTCTTTAAAAGAAAAATGCGTGTGTTTTAGTAATTTGTTAGCAGAAAAGTCAAAGCCTTAAAGTGAGTTAACCCAATAAAATGTACTTAGAATATTCCTTTCCCATAAGATTAAGATAAGTTTCTTCTTCAGAAGACTCAATGAAATTATATGTGAATATATAAAACTTATTAATTATGGTAAAATTGTTAACATTTTCAAAATCTTTCTTCCCTAAGAATCCACCACAGAGTTTCTTTTGAAGAGTTTGCTCTACTTAATTCATTTATAATATTTTTCTTTTTATATAACATTTGAGAAATGTTTTGTGAAGTGAGGTAGATACTCTATTTAAAAAATAAATTACTCAAAATTCTTATTCCTGGGGCCAGCCCAATGGCGTAGTGGTTAAGTTTGCACGCTCTGCTTTGGTGGCCTGGGGTTCACAGGTTTGGAGCCCGGGTGTGGACCTGTGCACTGCTTATCAAGCCATGCTGTGGTTGTGTCCCATATAAAGTACAGGATGATGGGCACAGATGTTAGCCCAGGGTCAATCTTCCTCAGCAAAAAGAGGAGGATTGGCAACGGATGTTAGCTCAGGGCTAATCTTCCTCACACACACATAAAAAAAATTTATTCCTTTTAGGGAGCTAATTTGTTTTTGTGTGTGTGTGTGTGAGAAAGACTGGCCCTGAGCTAACATCTGTTGCCAATCTTCCTCTTTTTGCTTGAGGAAGATTGTCTCTGAGCTAACATCTGTGCCAGTCTTCCTCTATTTTGTATATGGGATGCTGCCACGGCATGGCTTGCCGAGTGGTGCGTAGGTCCGTGCCCGGGATCGAACCAGCGAACTCCAGGCCACCAAAGCGGAGTGCATGAACTTAACCACTGCGCTGTGGGGCTGCTAATTTGTTTCTAAATGTTTTTAATACTCATAGTTAGGAAGGCAGTAGCATGTTATAGCTTTATTGTAATCCCAGAATGCATGTTATTTTAATTGAGTATAAATATATCTTTGAGGGAATGTAGTGGCAAATGTATTAATTTAAAGATGAGAAACTTGAGATACAGAAAGATACAATAACTTGACGTACATACTACAGTTAAATGTGAAGGAATTTAGGTCCTCTCTGCATACTGTTGTTAAATAAACTAATTGTTACTTATCTCTTTGTCCTACCAGAATGAGCTAAAAAGGATTCTAAAATTCTAGCCAGTACCAGAACTATAGGCGGTCATGGATGGGGAAGCAGGACAAGAAAGCGTGATGAGACTGAAATCAAGGGCATGGGAACAGGTGGCGAGAGAAGAAAGTTTGAGATCAGGCCTGGGCCAGTATCTGGAGCCAGATGAGTATTTCAGATTGAGAACATATCCATGATCCAAGATCAGAACAAGGCCACAGATCAGAACCAGATGACCGCTGAATGGCAAGGATCAGGGCAAGCAACAGATCAGAGACAAAAAGTACAGGAGATTGGCATATAAACACCAATGGGATGGGTAGGTGGGGAATGATGAGCACATGTGCAGAGTTTGGAGTCTCAAATGTAAGGTCTGCCATTAGAACCTGGTCCCTTAATACTTCTGGACAACATAGGTCTCTCACTTCCCACCCTCTGTTTCTCTCTGTAATTTACAAGATTTCAGACTTAGTTGGAAGACATGACCTTGCTTTCACACACTGATCCTGGAGGCTTATGTGCTGAGGTGAATGGCTCCCTGCTTTAGGGGAATCAGAAGTCAGCATAGCTTGCTAAGGTCCAGAGAGTTCTGCCTTAGAGGCTGGAGTTGTAAGGGCAAAGAGATTCAGCAAACCTAGGGACACCACTGGTATCATGCACCACTGGTATCATCTTGGTCTTGTGAATTGGTGACTTTGGTCCCTTCTGTGACTTCTTACTTATGTCTTGAAACCATACTGACTCCTGGACTGCCTGGCCTTGTAACCATCTGTAACCACTGAGCAACTGCCTTAATCCAATCCTGTGCATCTACACTACCTTAATTTTTAGGACTTTCAGCTATATATTACAGAGGAATTAAAGAATAGGAAATCCAGAGTCACGGTGAAACAAGCAGAATGACTGAGACAATCCTTTCTTCTAGTCAGGAAACGAGTATCACTGTCCTCTTAGGGACCAAGCTCATCGCCACCCTCGCTGCATTGCCTGTCATGGAGTAGGCCCTTAATAAATGGTGGCTGAATATTGAATTATGGGGTCTGCAAGTGATGGAAGTAACTGAATGGGGGGAGGAGTAAGGGAGTAACTCCTGAGATAGGCACAGAGCCTGAATGCAGCTTTCACATGTAAGAGAGATGGAACTGTGTTGCTCTACTGGAATGTCTTAGAGATAAACTAAGGCACAAAGAAATTATTGACCTATCCAAGGCTATTGAACCATTCAGGCCAGCACTGGACATTAACTGAGTGTCTTCATTCCTAGATTTATGCTGTGCACACTAAACAAATGGTTTGTAAAGATTCAAAACAGTGCTTAGACCAGCAAAAAAAATTTTTTTTAATTAATATAAAGTTTGAGTAAGTGAAATTTTGAAGATGATGGAATCTAATTGATAACTTCCTTACTCTTTAACCTGTAGATAATCTCCTTTTGTAAAGGGCTCATTATAGTAGTGATTATGCAGAGAAAGAGCCTGTGATGAAAATGTGGTATAAAATTGTGTTCTTTGTTCAGCAAGTTAAAACAAGCTGGTCTGTAAGCAATTATTATCTTCATCAAAATTCCTAGCTCGAATGTTTTGGCTTCATTCGCCCAGCACGTATGCCTTCTCAAACAATTGGATGGATTTAAAACACTTAGGAGATGTTTGTGCTTATATCTTAACATAGCATCAGTTCAACAGGAAAAAGAAAAAAATGTGAGATTTGGCATTAGGGCATAGTTTAAAAAGAAAATCAAACCCAAACTAAAGTAAACACAAGCCCGCAACAGTGCTGAATCCCCGGCATGCAGATGAACATTCCTTCTTCCGCCTCGTAGTGCCCGAGTAGCCCCGCTCTCGTTAGGGCTCAGGGATGTCTTTCTTTTCCTTATTCTTTAATCACTTAACATTTCTGGAAAAAATTACCAGAGGGTTGGCTACCCATTACTAACATTTTTATACGGGTGATACATTCTAAAGAAATCTCTTTTTATCTTCTTTTTTGTTTTTTGGTTATTCCAAACAACAACAACAAAAATGTGTTCTGTATTCTAAGGAAACTGTTTAGGTGCCTGCTTGGCTGAGCAGATAATTTAAAAGTGAATTTACTTTTTTTTTTTTTAAAGATTTTATTTATTTTATTTTTTCCCCCCAAAGCCCCAGTGGATAGTTGTGTGTCATAGCATCCTTCTAGTTGCTGTATGTGGGACTTGGCCTCAGGATGAACGGAGAAGTGGTGCCTCGATGCGCACCCGGGATCCGAACCCGGGCCACCAGCATCGCAGCGCGCGCGCTTAACCACCAAGCCACAGGGCCGGCCCGTGAATTTACTTTTTAAATTCTGATTTTGCATATGTGTGAGTGACTATGAAGAATGTGCCTTTGGATAAGATTGGGAATATTTGGTTAAAAAATAATAATCTTTTGATAAAAACTAAACTATTGGTGGTGAGCGTGATGCTGTCTATACATAAAATTGAAATATAATAACGTACACCTGAAATTTATGCAATATTATAAGCCAATATGACCTCAATAACATAACTAAAACAATAATAATAATAATCTTTTAAGATTAAAAATATCCACAGGTACATTATTTATTTATTTATTTTTGCTGAGGAAGATTTGCCCTGAGCTAACATCTGTTGCCAGTCTTCCTCTTTTTTAGCTTGAGGAAGATTAACCCTCAGCTAACATCTGTGCCAGTCTTCCTCTATTTTGTGTGTGGGTTGCTGCCTCAGCATGGCTGACGAGTGGTGTAGGTCCGTGCCTGGGATCCAAACCCAGGACACCGAAGCAGAGCGCGCCAAACTTAACCACTATGCCACAGCGCTGGCTCCCCTACAGGTGCATTTTTAAACTTATGTAATTTTTTCTAGTGGGTTAGGTTTCTGGTTATATTCTTTGCTTAGTTAATGACTACATAGTCAAATATTTATACTATATATTCATTTGAAATTACTGTAATTCAACAGCTATTTATTAACTGCCATTTGCTAGAGGTTGAAGATGGAGACAACTTAAAGAGATGCACATTCTGGTAGAGTCAACAGAATGGGTCTTGGTGAACGATACTTGTGAACAGGTGTTATGGGCTGTGAATTGTGCCTTGGGTGCAAAGAGAGGGAGTAATTCATTCTGCCTAGGGGTGGAAAGAAATCAGAGATGGCTTTATTGAAGAGGTGACATTTGAGTTGGGCCTATCAAAGGTGTTAACTTTCTTGATATTTTCTGGGAATAACAAGTTATTTATGAGATTAGAGCATAGGATGCCTGAAGCCAGCAATAAGATGTAAAGTTTGGGGTGTCTTTGATACACCCAGGTGCAAATATCCACCAGGTAATTGTAAGTTCAGGTCTAGAACTCAAGAGAGAGAGGTTGGAGCTAGAGATAATAGTTTGGAAATATCAGCATATTTCATTGAAACCATGAAGCAGATAAGATCCCTAGGGAGAGGCTGTATGTAGAACAGGGCCAAGAAAAAAAATCTTCCAATTAAAGCGTATGCAGAAGAAGAGGTAGTAGTAAAAGACACTGAAAAAGAGTGGTTGTAGAGATAGGGGAAGGAGTTGATGGTAATGCTGGGACTGGAGAGAATGTCAAGAAGGGAGCTCAAGATGCTACAGAAGAAAGGAAGAATCAGAACAAGAAAGAGCATTTGGAAAGTAAATGTATAATAGTTGAAGTAAAAAAAAATGATAGAAGAGTTAGAAGGAAAAATTTACAAAATTTCTTATAAAGTAGAACAAAAAGACAATGAGATGGATGGACAATTGGAGATCAGTCTAGGAGGTCTAACATATAAATAATAGGAGTTCCCGAAAGAGAAATTAGAGAAAATACAGGGGAGGAAATTTATCAAAAAAATAATATAGGAACATTTATTGGAACTAAAGGGACATGAGCCTCCAGATTAAAAGAGCCCACCATGTGCCTTTGAAGAGTGTTTGAAAAAGTACCCATACCAGGGGACATCATCATGAAATTTCAGGTAGAAAAGATCCTTCAAGATTATAGAGACAAAAAAATATGTGTTATATTCCTCAACCACAGTATTAGAAAGTATATGACAATGCCTTCTAAAATCTGAATAAAAAATATTTTATACCTAGAATTCTTTACCCAGCCAAACTGTCAATTCAGTAGGAGAAGAGTGTTAAATCATTTTCAGCCTTGCAAAGTATCAAAAAAAAAATTCACTTCCTACACACCCTTTCTCAGAAAACTACACGAGGAAGACATGAGGTGCAGGAAACTGGAGATCTGACATAGTAGAGGCCATTCTTCAAAGGGAATAGGCATGCTTCTGAGACAGAAGATAGGAAAGGAGATGCATTTTTGACAATAGAGGAATGTTGAGGGAGTCACACCTCTGTTTTCTCTTTGGTGATGGCAAGGTTACTTGCTGACAGTCAGTAGTTAGAAGTTTTGAAAATAGGCTTGTCACAGTTTCTGTGGGGAACAAGGAAAGGATCTAAATCACTAAGAATTAGTAAAAGGATTGTTGAGCAGTATTCAGTATTGGGAGGAGGTTTGTAGTGAATCCTGTCAATTTCTTTTGCACCTTGCAGTAGGGTTTCAGAGATGATAAAGGCACTTTTTCTGTGAGTCAATTTCAATGCTTTTATCAGAGATCACTTTTTTTTGAGATACTCTGAAGATTTGTTTTTCCAACACAAACTGACTTATGGTCAGCAAAGGATGTATTTCTTCACAGTATTATAATCTCGATACTCTAAGCTGAGGCTCTTAGCAATTACATATAATAATCACATTTGGTAGTAAAAACCAAACACACACACACAAGAAGTTTAGAGTGACAGCTTCCAATGCATCGGTAACCGAGACTTTTTGAGCCCTTAACTCTTGGCTCTTCAAGTCTTGATAAATTAAAAGCTGGCTGATTAGATACTCAGTTAGGAGGAAGGAACTAAGGACAGAATGGAATGCTAGTTATCCTAAAAGAAAAGAAAGGAGGAATAAGATAGATGTAAGTGCTGGGAAGAGCTTGGCCTTCCAGGAGACTCAGGATGGCTCTGTCCTCTGATTCTAGTGTGTCAACCATATTTCCTAGCATGACAGAAACGTTGGAGTAGGCTACCACTTAGCAATAGAGTAGATGCACGCAAACTGCCATCCTCATCTTACCAATGTTTAAGTTTTCAAAGTCATAACTATGACTATACAAATGTTAATGTGAATAACCTTTTCATAACTTACTATTTTAACAGAAACTCCATAAGCATTTATCATTCCATTTATCAAGAAAATAATTATTTTATTGTACTGTTTATTTGAATCCACTAAGCATGTAAATTTGATCATCTCTGAACTAGACATCTCCTCCTTGAATCTAACCTGTATTCTAGAATTTCCCATTGAGTTTTTTCAATTACAGGTGCCTAGACCCTGGTTCAGATATCCTGAACCAGAGCATTGCATTTTGAAAAGTTCCTCAGATGACTTTTTTTTCCAGAAGACAAATATTTTATTCTTTACAGAAATATAAAGGAATTGGAAGATGACTACAGTTCTCCTCAGGTGATGTCTGATATTCACCAAAGGTTGAGGATTACTTTTGTTTCCAATTTACTCTGCACATTGCATCCAGAATTATTTTCCTCAAATGCACATCATGTTACTCTTCTCCTTAAAAAAATTATCTCTCCACACCCTTCAGAATAAAATTCAAATTTCTTAATATTGCTTTCATGGCCTTTCTAGATCTGATCCTATATCAGTTAGAGTAGGCTTAGCTTATGGTGCAATAACAACCTGTTAAATTTCAGTGGCTTTAGACAACGTAAGTGTATTTCTTCTCATGGGTCAATAGGGAGGCACTAGTTTATTCAGGGATCCAGTCTGCTCCATTGTCTCACATGGCTTTGGATCCATGTGGCAGAGAACAGAGGCACGGATATCTCTCACCCATTCTTCAGTACTTTGACCAGGAAGTGACGTGTCACTTCTGCTCACAGCCTGTTGGCTAGAACAGTCATATGGCCCTGCCTAACTGCAAGGTGACTGGAACATACACACTTCTGGGGATTGGGAAGGATATTAGTAAGCACTGGTAGTGTCTACAATAGACTAGTGATCTACCTTTTTAAAAAAAAATTGAGGTGGAATTCATACAACATAAAAATTAACCATTTTAAAAGGTGCAATTCAGTGGCATTATCAAAATATCTAGTTCCAAAACATTTTCATCACCCCCAGAGGAGACCCCATACCCATTTCTCCCTCCCCCCGGCCCCTGGCAACCATTAATCTTTCTGTCTCTATGGATTTACCTATTTTGGATAGTTCATATAAATGGAATCATACAATATGTGACCTCTTGTTTCTAGCTTCTTTCACTTACATAATGTTTTCACTGTTCATCCACATTGTAGCATGTATCAGTACTTCATTCCTTTTTGTGGCCAAATAATATTCCATTATATGAAAATACTACATTTTGTTTATCCATTCATCTCTTGATGGACACCTGGGTTATTTCTACCTTTTGGTTATTGTGAATAGTGCTGCTATTAATAATCATGTACAAGTATTTATTTGAACACCTGTTTTCAATCTCTGGGGTATATACCTGGGAATGGAATTGCTGGGTTATATGGTAATTCTGTGTTTAACTTTTTGAGGAACTGCCAAGCTGTTTTCCACCTAAGCTACCATGTTAGCCTCTGTTAACTCTAGACAAATGAGGACCAGTCATTTTTCTTAAAACTAGTATTTCACTTTCACAGCTCAGGCAATTCCTTTGGTTTTGAATTATCTCCCCTTCTTTTCTATTTATTGCAATAGAAATTCTAACAATCATTTAAGGTTCAGTGGCAACCCTCCTTCCCTCAATTCTCAGTAAGAATCTCTACTACTTCTGCAAATTCCCATATTTCCTCCTCTTTATCTCTTTTATACCACTTATTTTATTCTGACTAGTTTTTTATATATACCTTCCTCAGTAGATTTTAAATTTGCTTGTATGACTTATTTCTCTTTTATTCCCCATGATGACATCATGACCCCATGATGTCAAAGACAGGTTTTTTTTGCAGATGTTTAATAAATGCTTGGTGAGTGAATAAAGAAATGAATAAATAGCTATAGATATATAATCATTTTTTTCTTATTTGCTATAGCTCTATTTTTTTGGCAAATAATACGGGAAATGACTAGAAGATATTACATTCTCACAATTCTTATTTCAGGGATGCTTGTTGGGCAAAATTCCGTGACTTTAGTGACAAGGGTAAATCATTCTTTAATCTAGAGCTATTTGATTAGATCTAAGGCTGATCCCAGTAGAACAAAGATTGATAACTAGTGTTTCAAATCAGTAAATTTTTAGACGTTAATTTCTCCCAATCAAAAATTATTTTCCAACCCCTGAGAGAAGGAGAAAGGACAGATGAATAAGGAGACCTTCCAGGCTTAGTGAGCCTTTCTGAACCTGTTCTTGACTCCTCTTCATCTAAAGAGCACCTGGCATCTCATCTTATTCCCTCCCAGGTCCAGCCTGCCCAGCATCTTCAGTCAAGCTATCCTAATACTTTCTTTAAATAAATAATAAATAGCCTAGTATTTGGAATAAAACCCCAAACAGCATTACAGATCAAAAAAATAAATGGACCTACATCAGACTGAACCTTTTTGTAAGCTGATCATAGAAAAAGAACCTTGCTTTTATGTATTATGTTGTTCATGCACTTTGGCAGGGAGAGTGAAAGGTACAACATGGTATTCAGGCAAGGAAATAGATTCTACTATGAAAACAGGGATGAGTGAAGCAGTTCAGTTCAGTTATCCCTTAAATACTTTAACAAACTAATAACTTATTTGTAATTTTACATTAAAATCCCAATTATAACACTTAAGAAATTAATAATCATTGAAATACAAGTGAAACTTACCATCTTGATAAAATTAATGTATATCTTAAAGGATATGGTTCTTAAGATCTTTATTAATAACCCTGTAACTTATGTTAATTATTTCTACCAGGAGTACTAAGTTAATTTTCCCCCTTTAAATTCTGTGTAGATATAAATAAAATCTGTCTTTTATCCCAATAGAAAATTTTCAGGTTGTGAGAGAAAAATGTCTACTTTCTTTGCGTATGTATATACCAGAATTTTCCTACAGATTTTCATTGTCAGCCAGTCAACACAGTAACAGAAGGAACTATTCATTGGAGGGATCGTTTGAGAAAACCATAAAAATCAGGAAGTTATTTACAAACAAGTGTGGTATTTTATAACTACATCTGCATGTTAACATTGCTTGTTGAAGCTATTTTGTAGTCTGGAATTGTGCATAGTAATACTCATAAGCAAAATAAAGGTTGCAATTCTGCTAATCCTACGAATGGACTAGGGCAGAGTGTGAACCTTTAGCCTTGTTCTAGAATGGTGATTCTTACCTTTTTTGAGATCACGAACCTCTTTGAGAATCTGTTACAGACTATGGATCTCACCTCCCAAAAATACATTATGTGCACATAAATAATTTTGTGTTCCCTTTGAACATCTCTGCAAGAATATTCAAGAAACTACAATGATTGCCCGAAGAGAGGGGAACTGGAGGACAAGAGTGGGAAGGAAGACTTTTTCTGTATACATTCTTTTATATGGTTTTTGAAGTTTTTAACCAGGTATATATCTTACCCATATATATGTATTTTTAATGTGTTTTTTTAAGTCACAATGTCAAAAGTTTTTGTACACAATTTTGGGTTCTGTGCTTCTTACTCCCTACAATTTTTAAAATTAAGTAGCTTTTAATAGACTATACATTTATACAGTTATTATTATGGATTATTTTACTTGATTACAAAAGATACAAAACTGATCCATAGTTTTAGTAGCCTATTAGTGCTATTACGTTTGTATAACAAAGGTTGCTGATTCCTCAGTGATCTATTTAAACATCTTATTAAACTTTGTTTAAACTTTATTTAGTTGGAATAGTTTTTGTTTTTTGTGCTTAGGAAGATTTGCCCTGAGCTAACACCTGTTGCCAATCTTCCTCTTTTTGTATGTGAGAGGCTGCCACAGCATGGTCACTGACAGACAAGTGGTGTAGGTCCACGCCTGGGAACTGAACCTGACTGCCAAAGTGGAGTGCGCCAAACTTAACAACTAGGCCAGCGGGGCTGGTCCAGGAATAGTTGTTTTTAAACATTCAGTTTAAGGATTTTTCTTCTTTCAGAGGTAGTCTGTAAATGTAGTTGTGCCCAAGTAAGTTGATTATTGTGAAGGAAAGAACTACATTATTTTCTATGCATATATCATGCTTGATTCCTTTTGGGAAGCCTGTGTGAGAGTGTGGTTACAGAGGGGCTTTCTTCTAGGAGAAAACTGCCCTATGTAGAACTGACAAAGTAAAAGGCTTAGAATTAATTTAGTCTAGTGTTTCTTAACCTTGGAGATTCTAATTCAGTAGGTCTGGGAGTAGGGCCAGAAGCTGTGTTTCTGCCAAACTTCTTAGATGATTCTGAAGGGCTATCGGATTTAGGAACTAGTGACATACTATTACGCTTTACTGACCGCAAAAACTAGTCACGAGGATTCATACTACTGACTTAGTTGCATCTGTGTGAATGTAAGCCCCATTTGCCTTTTGAGGGGCTTGGAGAAGGGGAAAATAAAAAGTCGAAGGGAGTAACATAGGTCATCCCTTTGTGCTCCTGATAATTATTTCTGAGGTATGCGTGGCTCATAGAGATTACAGATCAGAGGTGTGTTATGTCAAAGCTGGCCCCAAATCTTAGGCTTATGGAAAAACTTCAAGGGTGAATATGAGGTGCTTTAGAAATGAAGTTCTACTCAAATCTAGGGAGAATGGAAAACAGGACTGGATTAAATAGTACTTGTTGAGGTTATGGATTAGTGATTAATAATTATTTTCTTTAAAAATATCTTAGGATGATTTCAATCTTTAGCATTTAAGTTTATCTGTTTAAACAAAACATACTATTTTTATTAAAAATTAAAAAAAGGTAATGATATGTGGAAAAGCATGACCTAGAAAACTTAAAGGTCATCTGGGCCAACTATCTTTCCCAGTTACATGCTTCAGAGAAACCTGGTTATTTGGATCATGAGGCATAAATAAGCCCCCATTGCCCCTTTAATGACCACATATAATATTACAGGCAGAGTACCTAGGAAGAAATAACTGCTTCATGAGTACTAGACCTGAAAATCTGAAAGATTTCCTTGAAAATCTTGACTCCATTGTCCCTCAAAGAAAAAAAACATACCAAAGCAAAATCCATGAACCAGAAAACCCAAACTACTCACCATGCTTAAGTGCAGGATTTAAAATAGCAAAAGGAAGTAAAGCCCATCTCCGTGATGTCAAGTCTATTTTGGTATATAACAAAATAGTGAATTATAAGTCCCCCAAAGTTAAAATATTAAACAGACCCTTAGTTATAAGATGTGTTGCCAGGCATCTGTATGGAATATAACCATGTAATCAGAGTATATTGTACTTCTCCACACAAAGAGAACCGAAGCTACTGCTTCTAAAGATTAGGAAACTTCATTAGACTGACAGAAGACAGTACAGAGGAAATGGCTTGGGGGTGGAGGAGATGTATGAGAGAGGATGAAAGGAACAGTATTCATACTATCCAAATTAGAGCCAGGATGTTTATGCTCAAATCTTGTCTTGGCTCTGTGTTGAGGGGACTGAATAATGGGGACATGGGAAGTGTATATCTGAGATCCCTAAATTAGGCACCAAATACACCAAATTCCTGCTATAAACGTTTCTTATTTGCAGCAGTCTCTGTACATTTCTGAATATATATCACGATTCAAGTCCAAAGCCAGCTAATGCTAATTACCCCTTCCTCTTTTTTGTTGCTAGTATCCTTCCTAAAGCTGTTATTTTATTCTGGTGTTTACAAGTCGCATGCCTCCACAGGACTGTAACTTTATGAGGAGTGTTTTTATTTATCTTTCGTTTATTCAAACAGCATATATTTATTGTGTACCTGTTTCATGCTGGGCACTGTGCTAAGCACATAGGATGTAATTATTAGCAAGATAGACCTGGTCCCTGTCCTCATAGAGCTTACATCTCCTCTGGCACCTTATACATAGTTGGCTTTGTGTGTCAAATGATGTGAACATTAGCTTAATGCAAATTACTAAATTAGCACCATTGAAAATAGCATTAAAAACATTTGAGATGTTAGTGTCTCTAATAAATCTGGCCAGTATTAAGATTAACTGACTAATACTGACATCAGTAGAGTTTAGACTCAAGACTATATTTAGACTATATTTAGAAAACTTAAGGGATGTTAATTTTCTTTCTGAAAAAGCAGATCTAATTAAGGTTTTTCTTAGGAATTAAGAGAGTTCCTAATGCATAATTTGCAATAGCATTGGCAAACAAAAAGAACAACTATTTATGTCTCATTATTGCCCTCTCACATTGCTTTAGCACACATAAGAGGCAGCAGCACGGTCCTGGGTCTTTTTTTTTTTAATTTTTTTAAACAGATTTATTTATTTATTTATTTATTTATTTATTTATTTATTTATTTATTTATTTATTTATTTATTTATTTATTTATTTAGTGAGGAAGATCAGCCCTGAGCTAACATCCATGCTAATCCTCCTCGTTTTGCTGAGGAAGACTGGCTCTGAGCTAACATCTATTGCCAATCCTCCTCCTTTTTTTTTTTTTTTTCCCCAAAGCCCCAGTAGATAGTTGTATGACATAGTTGCACATCCTTCTAGTTGCTGTATGTGGGACGCGGCCTCAGCATGGCTGGAGAAGCGGTGCCTCGGTGCGCGCCCGGGATCCGAACCCGGGTGCCAGTAGCGGAGCACGTGCACTTAACCGCTAAGCCACGGGGCCGGCCCTGTCCTGGGGCTTAATAGAGAAAATCTTGATGCTTTCTGTTGAGTTAGCTTTCTTAACAGATGTCACTCAAGAAAAACAGAATTTTAATAGAAGTCTTGGAAGTGGGATTTGGAGTAGTTTGGAAAGTGGGAAATTTAAGAACCTCCTTAGAGAGCTTAGGGAGCTGCAGGTGGAATTTGCCTGGAGCATTGTAAAATTCTGTGGCTTGTGTTCCCTAAGGATTCTTCTACAGGAGTTCTCTTGTTGCTTGTGGAGGGTAGAACCACCCTAATTTGAGATTGGAGAAGGCTAGGTCCATCCAAATATGGCCTAGGTCTCCTGAAGGGTTCTGGGACTGCAGTGAGCTAGAGTAGAAACTCACTGTTAGATTTCGAGTTGGTGTAAAACTTATTCTGATTTACCTGGTTTCAACTTGTCTCCTGTGTTTTCCAGTTTGCCTCAACAACAATGGAAATCTTGGTTTTTCCTAATGTAGAACCAATTCACTCTACCAAGAATTGATATATTTTTCACACACAGACAACTGTGTCACACTGTATATAATGCCTTCTGCTATAAAGGCCAAACATCCTCTGGCACTAGTATTAGTGAGATAAAGAGTTAATAGTAATTCACTTAATGATTCATATTAATATCCTTTTTTGGCAAAAGAACAATAGATTTTATCAGTTTGGTTCTTGCTGCTATTTCTGTTTGATCATGAACAAGTTAAATTATTTCCAGGATATATCTTAAACTCCCTATCATTTTTGATGCTTGCCCTGCATTTGAGTAAATACCTCTTTAGGATGTATGACAATTGAATTGGCTTGGGCTTTGAAAGACGTCTTAGTTTTAGAGCCTGTTTATGTTCATTCATACACATTTGTTCCTTCAAAATGTAACTAGGTTTGTGAAAGTCAGTTTTGTGCATTTCAATATCAAGGTCTATTTATAGGATGAGAAACTGGGTTACATGGCTTCCTAACATCCCACCAAGTATGTATGCGTTTGGATTTTAAGTGAGTTGCATTTTTCTTTTCCAAGTGGATTGTCATAGTGGGTTACCAATTTCTTTCAGAATTCTACCAATAAATCATAGATTCTCACTGCTAGTATTCCATTGCTTCTTATTTAATGACACCCTTTTCTAGTTTTTGGTTTTGCAAACTAATGGAGTATTTAAAACAAACTCGCAGAATGCCCTTGGAACTTTCGGTTCAGACCAGATTACTTGGAACCCTAGTGCTTTCAGAGTTCCCCTGCTACTGCTGCAGTACCAAATGCAGCTTCTTTAATGTCTGTTGGGTTTTGCAGGGCTCCCCCAGGCCGCGGGCTGGGAGAACGGAAGGAGCTCATCCGTTTGTTTGAAGGCTGGCTGCACAGACAGCTTTTCCCAGACTCTCCCAGCTCCGGCTTTTCATGCATACCAGTGGAGCCGCTTTTTTCCTCCAGTGATTGAAACCATCTGGACTGCAGGGGGGTCACGTGTGTATGAGAAAATGACATAAAGTTTCAGACCTCCTTGTGCTTTGCTCCAGACCCAGACAATTCTTGGTCGGACGGTGCCGAGGTGAGGGCCGTCCAGTTTGAGGGGCAACTCCTCATCCTGCCCCCAACCCCCATCTTCCCAGCCCCAGTCCCCGCCCCCCTTTGCGCACTCTCAACGCGGTTTTCTTGTTCCCTCCAGTGCCTCGGAGCACACCCATCGCCCGGCTCCAGCAGCCCACCCTTTCAGTCTCGGGTGGAGGCACACCTCCTCCACGCCCCCCTCCACTCAGATCCGTGCTCCCTCCCTTCTCTCTCCCTCCAGCCCGGCCGCAGCCCCGGGCGCGGATGCCTGCCCGACAACCGCCCTCTCTCCCGGAGCGGCTCCTCCTCCGGGCTGCGAGGCTGCAGGCAAGCCCCCATCTGTGCGAGCGCCCAGCCTGGCTGGGGAGCGCAGAGGTAAGTGCCTCCGGCCACCGCCCTGGCTTTCCCTGCCCGTCTTCCCGCCGGAAGGTCGCCTTTTGCCCCAGTGCCCTTGCTCCGGGCCGGTGGCGGGCAGGAGGGGCGCTGGTCCCCCCCCCCCCCCGCCGCTTTCACCACTCGTAGCCCCGGGCGGTGTTCCAGTTCTGTGAGTATTTGCGTCCGGGCGCCCAGACTCTTGGGGGCCTCTGAAGGCGCAGAGGAGCAGGGCGGAGGGGTAGCTCTACCGCGCTGGTGGGGACTGCCCTCCGGGCGGTTGTGGCAGGCTCTGCTTTCCTGCCCCGGCTGGGGCCGCGCAGTTGGGGGCGGGGAACGTGGAGCCGAGGGTCTGGGGAAGTGCAGAGCGGTGGTGTGCGGAGAGGAGACTGCAGTCCCTGCGGCCCTGGGAGTGGGCAGTGCAAGCCGCCTTCTCCCCTGGACGTGCCCAAGGTGCTCTGCAGGCTGTCGACCTCTTACCTGGAGGTGCGGTCGCTTGTATGTAGGCTCCTTCGAGAACACACACACACACACACACACACACACACGCACGGAACTCAAACAAAGGAAAATCAACTTTGCACTCTATCACTTCAACAAATTAAACTGTTTATTGGTTAATGATTGCCTTTCCTTTTTTGCCTTTTTTCCTGAAGTGCACTAATTATTAAAGATATATTTTTTAAGTGACCCGGGACTGAAGGAACACACTTTAGTCAACGTTTATGCTGCCTTATCAAAGAATTTAGTAATTTAGTAGAGTTCAAGAGACTGAACATTTTAAAGTGTTTCTAAAGAGAGATTATTGCATTTTCCTGGGATCTTTATATGAATGTGGTTTATAATTACTTGAATGTGAATAAAACAACTTCACTGAGAGAATTTGCCTTAATGCTGCCTTAGTCCTGCTCTTGCTTTTATCCCCATGCAGGTGTTTCTGCTGTTTGGACAGCAGGGTCTTGGGAATGGTGACGAGGTCCTTATCCCATCTCCAGCACTGTGTTGAGCCAGTTGAACCAGTCTAGGATCTCTTATATGCACACACTTCAACTGGCCATCCTAGGATAGGGCCACAAGGTTAAAACTCAAGTGACTGCAGGATTGCTTTTTTTCTGCAAGTAATATTTTCAGAAGGTGAATCCCTTCATTGATGAGATTTTTCAGAAATAGGGGTTTCCTAAGTATCAGAGATAGGCTAGGTTCCAGAAAGCTAATCAGAGGTAGAGGCCAAATTGCTGATTGTCTGTCTCCCATGCTGAATTAAGGACAGCACAAAGCAAGAGCTCACGAACAGCTTGTTGAATGCATGAGGGAAGTGAAGGCTTCCTGGGCTCTGCTGACTTGGCAGACGGTTCCCCTGTGACTGCAGACATTTAGGCTTCCTTTTCATTTACAGTAAATATTACCCTTGGAAAAACTCCCCAAGATATGGTGGAGATTTGTTCAAGTGTACATGGGAAGTGGTATTATCCCCTAATTGGGCCAGAAGGGGTGTTGGTAGACAACTCTAAGGCAACTCTATCTCCAAAGTATTTTTTATTGAACACAGATTGTGATTGGCTTCACAATTAGTAAAAACTTTGCTCATAGGTTTGTGGATTCATTGGGGAAAGATGAGTGACACATAAGAAAAGAATAAAAATTTCAGATTGATTGGTTTAGAATATAAGAATTATAGAAGCTCAGAGGAGAAAATGGTTATGAACCAGGGAGACTTCATAGAAGGAAAGGGATTTCAGTTAGGCCTTGAAGCAAAGTGTGGTTCTGAATGGGGAGAGTTTTAAAGAGTGAGAGAGTAGACCATTTGGATTGGAGCTAAGGAGAAAAGTAATACTGAGCATCTACTCTGTGCCACATGCCATGCTGTCTCTCTTCCTCTAGTGTTGTGAAGCAGGTATTGTTATGCTTGTTTTAAAGAGAGGGAATTCTTGTTTTAAAGAGAGAAGATCAGAAAGATAAGTAACCTGCTCAAGATCATACAAGCAGTAAGTGGTGGAGCTGGAATTCCAGCTCCCCATCTCCTGATTCTAAAACTCATGCTTCCACAGCTGCCTTCCGCAGTGGAAGCTTGAATTCTGGCTCAGGAGCTGGAACTTATCCTAGATACCTTGTCTAGCTTTTAAAGATTTTTGAGAGAAGGAGCGATTGGCAAAGCAATGTTTTTAGAAGATTAACATGACATCTGTGTACAGGAATGTGACACACGCTCATCACAGGTAATGTGCGAGATGTAGTTCTTAATGAGGAGGTTAAAAAAAGTGAATATAGCCAAGATGTCTGGGTGTTTAAATTCCTGCCCCATTGACCATACCGTTCAATAGCTTGGTTCACTGGGTGAGAACTAGTTGCACTGACCACAGGGTTATTGGGGGTCAGAAAAGAGCTGGATCTGACCAGGCGAACATTGAAATGGAATGTGTATGTGGAGCAGCACGGCTAGTGGTTTGTCCTCTATGGTCCCCACATGTTTCGTAATGCTTTGGTGAAAGTTTTCTTTCATGACTACCCTGGGACATAGATCAATGTTGTAATTTGTTTAAGAGTCTTTATTAAGTGGCAAAGTTGAGCTCCAAACCAGGGCCTTGCCCTAAAGATCTCGTTTAAGTTGACGTGCCATTTTCCTCTCACGTTCCCTTGTTTGTTAAAAATGCTCAACTTTAAAACTTGGTACTGGCAAGGTAAAAATGAATTGAGATTACCTTTCTTAATCATAAGACCAATTAAGAGAAAATGTACATTTATTTCACTTTCTGTTATGGAGGGAGCAGTAGGATGCCTTTGGAGAGTTACTGTGTGGGAATTTAGAAGGGATGTGAAAGCAGGGATTTGGAGATGTAGAAAGCTCTTCTCACCCTTCCACATTTCTTACCAGTTAATTGTGTTGTTCATATATACAGCTAGGGAGCTTACAGGGCCATTGAATACCCAAGTTTATAGCCAGACCCTTTGATTCTCTGCAGATAATGGGCTCACGAAGACCAGCAGTGGAGCCATTTTACTAGAATTGTCTCCCACTTTGAATGCAGTCTAGATTTCTTGCTCTTCCTTGTGCAGCCTCTAGGCCTTTTCCTCTGAACTTGTCAGCGCTCTGAAGACTTGGTACCTTTTTTTTTTTTTTTGTGAGGAAGACTGGCCCTGAGCTAACCTCTGTCAATCTTCCTCTTTTTGCTGAGGAAGATTAGCCATGAGCTAACATCTGTGCCCATACTCCTCTATTTTGTTTATGGGATGCTGCCACAGCGGGGCTTGATGAGTGGTACATTGGTCTGTGCCTGGGATCCAAACCTGAGAACCCCCCCCCCCCGCCCCGCCCCGAAGCGGAGTGCGTGGACTTAACCACTACAGCCTGGCCGAAAGACTTGGTTCTTAGGCCAAGGACTTGGTTCCCAGGTAGCAGGAGGTTGTGCAAAAAAGGGCAGCTGACAGGTAGAAAAATCAAGTTTGTCAACTAGAGAAGTTTTGTTTTATTTTAATTAATATTAAAGTCAGCTGTGGTTTTTTTGTAAAATAAAATAATGCAAAACCAAAATACGATCTCAGTTCTCCATACCCATTTTTACCTTTAAGAGGCTCTGACTGGAGCACTTGCCCTACTGAATGGGGCTTTGATATGTGAAATTCTCAGGACCTTGTGGCGCAAGGGTAGCGTGGCTGACTCCACATATGTGAAATTCTCCCAGCACCTCTGTGTCAGGACATGACTCAGTTTGGGTTTTGGACCTCTGAGGAATGTGACCTCTCAGTGTAGGGGATTTAGAGTCCAAAGATATAGGTTAAAGTTCCAGCTTTGCCATTTTTTTAGAAGTGTCTGGAGTTTGGTGTTGGAGGGATCTCTTAGCTCAGTTTTTCTAGTTCTTCTATATCAGGGTAACCCCTTAGGACCAGCGGAGTTCATATCCTGATTAGTCCCTTGATTCCTTCTCCCATTTTGTATCTTCTGTCACCTGAAGGCCGTTTTGTTTTATCTGTAGCCTGTGGTTATAGATCAGAAAGAAAAACCATCTAGGCTTTCCTCCAGAGAATGACAAATCTTACTGTTAGTTGACTGGTGATCTTTTGGTGTGAGTTTCTGTGAGAATGCTCTTGAGGTTAGTTTTGAGAGTTGGGGTCTCAAAAAGAGACTTTGGCAATGCTCTTATTTAAATGTCAGAGATGTTTGGTTGCATATTTGGCTCATTGCTTACTTGCACAGTTGTTAATGGTTTCATATTTGGTTAGCATTTGTCATTATTGTAATTTATTGAAGGAGTGATTTAGATTTTCTAAGATAGCTAAAAGCTTGGAAAAATAGGACTGAAATATCCTTTTGGTACTCAGATGTAATCTAGTATAGTAGAACCACTTGACTATTTTAACCCACTCTACCTCCACATATCCTTAAATCTTTCTCAAGAGATCTGCTCGCTCTCAAGAGATTTCACAGCCTCTCTAGGAAATATTTTCTGAGCTTTCCAGGCTGATGATCACAGATTATCTCCTTGTAGTTAGCCTAAGTTTTATTTTAGTGTTTCTTACGTTTACTGTTTTCCCATTCCTCTTCAACGCACGGATGTTCACAGAGTAAACAAATTGTCTTTCCTTGACCCCAGTGGCAGCTACCAAATGTATAGTGTCCCTTCTGTACCCATCTTTTACTTTCCTTTTTCTGGTTAAACAGCTGAGCTTTCTCTATTTTTCTTTATAAGTCTCGCTTTTTAGACCTATGATTATCCTTGTTGCTTTGTGTTTTGTTTTTTGCAGGAAGTCAATATCAGATATGTTGGCAATTAGAGATTTCAGATTGAAGGGAGCCTTTTGGAAATAAAATGTGCTTTTTTTCCCCCTATCAGCATGAGTAATTGTGGAACATATGTAAACTCTGGAGTATGATCTTTTAAAAAAATTATCATCAAAAGAATTTTGCTCAAGTCCTTTAAGGGCTTAAAAAGAATCCAGCCTTTGCAAGATTGCACTGAAAGTAACAGACTAGCCCAATTAAGGCCTTTTTAAAAGTGTGGGAATCATTTGTTTAAACCAGAATTTAGGATCCCCAAGCAAATATGATAGAAATAATCTGCTTAGCCGTTTGTTAATAGCATGAGAAATAAAACCCTTTTATGGTCCACTTGTGATGAAGGGCCATAGTGATTAGAATATGCTGGGAACTCTGATTGTCAGTGTTCTGGAAACGACTTTGAGTGGACACGTGTCAGTGTTGGTGGCTTTCTTTCTTTGATGTGAAGTTGGGATCTTGGATGTTAATCTAGCTAAGGACAAGGTTGAATCCAGATATTTGTGGATTTTTTCCCTCCTTCTCCCTATTCCTATTCCCAAAGTCTAACTGGAGTGGGGTTGCAAGTGCCTCTAATCCAGGAGTCAGTGTCTTGGGAGGTTTTATAGACGCTGGTCTCCAAGGAAGCGCTCTGTATTACTGTCATTCATACACTCTTTCCTGTGTTCAACATTTGTTGAATTTCCACTATGGAAAAAGCACTGGGCTAGTGCTTTCAAGCATCTGTTTGTTCTCTCATTATTTTTCTTCAGTGAACATGCTTAATATTAGGTGTTTGATGAATCAATGAGTGGGTAAAGTTAAGAAATTAGATGGGAAGGTATTTCTGGATATTGGTGTTGGATACCTCCTGATTCAACTACTGCTATTGGGAAGTGACTGTTTATACATCACTCTGGCCTCTGCTCTAGGTGCTGAGATGAGCCCTGATAAGGAGGCTCAACATGTGGGGACATATTTCTAGTGAGTGAACAGGGCCCAGTTGGTTATTTTTTTTAATTTTTAATTTTTTTTTGGTGAAGAATATTCACCTTGAGCTAACATCGGTGCCAGTCTTCCTCTATTTTGTGTATGGGTTGCCGCCTCAGCATGGCTGACGCGTGGTGTAGGTTCACACCCAGGATCTGAACCCGAGAGCCTGGGCCGCCGAAGTGGAGCATGCCGACCTTAACCACTACGCCTTGGGGTTGGCCCCTAGTTGGTTATTTTTGCTATTAGTTGCTTTAGATTCCATTTACTGTTGCCGGGAACTCCACTTAGCATAATATCCCCTGCATTTGAAAGTGCCCAGTGGTTAGTAATAAGGACTGCCTGGAGAGGTTTTTCCTGAAAGTCTGGTCTTGCCACTTGAGTCAGGGATGGATTCTAGGTGTTTAGACGCAAAGGGCTTCTACACAAACCACAGTGATGCTAACACTGGGACCCAAGGGGAATGGAAGTTCTGTCGAAATTTTCTACTGGTATGGGAGGAGAATCAAAGCTTTTTCTTCTCAGTGGACACTAGAATCTGTACCCAGACCTACAGATGAAGAAAACCCAGCTTACAAATGAGTATTTAGTGCTCTGTAGGGTTAGGGAGAGCATGGAAAAATGAGATTTAAGGTCCAAGTATTCATTTGAGTTCTTAATGTCCAATTAATCAGAGATATCAGTTGTGAGGGTTTTGTTTTGCTATTTTTTTCCATGTCTGTGTTTTGAAAGGTCACTGCCTTGAATCAGAATAGTATTTAGGGCCAAAGTGTTTATACAGAAAGTGATAGCAGAGTCATGGGAGATGGGCAGAGGCCACTTTGTATCTTATTTCAGATGGACCATTTTTAAAACCCCCATAAGTAGGTCAGAATTAGTTAGAAATAGCTTTACCGAAAGGTATTGGTAAAATAACATTTAGCAGCCTTTGTCTATTCCAGGTTTAGATATGAGCAAGAAAGCCAATTTGGGAGCAGTATCATGTGCCCAGCTCTGTCCACATTTAAGTCGCCTACATAATTCCCATGTATTTGTCACCATCAGTGGTCCCTGGAGGGCCAGGGGTAGATCTCAGGATATGAGGCTCAGACTTGGTTGAAGCCACATCAAGAGCTGGTCCTGATAGGTCAGCATTATTTTCTGTGGTTTATCGCCAGGGCTGGGGTGTGGAGAGATGGTGGGTGGGACAGGGAAGAAAAACAGAAGGGCATATAGTTCTGTGGAAATTGAGTAAAGATTTAGAAACAGAACTCTTTTTTTCCCTCTCACTGACTTGGACCTTTGTTGTGTTGGAAACTCGTACCACTGGAGGTGATTTTGTAAATACTCATAGTAACTAGCTGAAGGCACTGTGACTCCTGTACATTGGTGGGAAGAACACTCCTAGATGATTTTCTGGATATGTATTTGGGTTATGCCCATTTTCTTTCCCTCTTTTCCTCCTAAGTTTTGATGTTCTTGTTTTTTAAGGAATATTCTGGCTTCAATGTCTAGGTTTTTTAGGGCTATGGGGACTAGGGGTGGGGGGACTGAGTGTGACATGTGGCCAGATTTGAGAAGCTTCTATACCTAGACAAATCTCCAGGAAAGAAGAGACAGAAAAGTTTATACACAAAGTGTAAGGGTTGAGAAGTCAGAAGGGAAAATGGCATGGCAGGTGGTGTGACTGCTTTGGCCATTGTGACTATCTCTGCCAAGATGGTCTTGATGGTTGGATGATGGAGTGGGGCTGAGGATATCTTATAGTCCACATCATTCCTTGAAGAAGTGAAGTTTAAGAGAAACATAGTGCATTACGTTGATTTTTTTTTTTTTTTTTAATTTACGTGACATATCCACAAGTGAGTGTTTGCAAACACCCCAATGTGTGTCTAACTCTGTGCCAAGCCTGGTGGTGGATATACAGGACAAGTATGTGGAAAAAACCCCTGAACTTAGAACTTATAATTGTTGCCTAAAGAACTATATAAAGTATTAAGTTTTCAAGCTTTAAATTGTAAGTTACATACAGGGGATTTGGGGCCCCAGACAAAGCTTAGGACATGCAGGCTTATGGCAAAATCTTGGGTTGAATGGAGGCCTTTGGAGATGTTGGAGTGCTGTAGGGCTCAGGCTTCGGCCTCCTTTTCTCTATCTGCACTTTTCCTAGGTAATCCCGTGGCTTTAACCTACTAGCATTCATCGAGTGTTTACTCTGTGCCAGCCTCTGTTCTAAGGGCTTTACATGCACTAGTTTAATCTTCCAGACAACTTTATGATGTAGGTACTATTATTCTCACTTAAAGATGTGGAAACTGAGGTACAGAGAAATGAACTTTCTTGAGATCACAGTTTATAAGCTGAATAGTTAGGATGTGAACCTAGACAGTTGGAGATTGGATGCCAAGCCTTTAACTGGGTCTGTAAAGCCTCCTAACTGGTCCCGACTCCTCCACTCCTGTCGCTTTACAGTCTCTTCTCCATGTAGCAACCAAAGTATTATGTTCGTCCCCTACTTTAGCCCACATTTGGAATCCCACCCATCACACTTAGAAATAGAATCCTAAGTTACTACCAAGTCCTTAAGTGCTCTGACCCCCAGGCCTCCCACCTGCTCTCCACCTTCCTCCCCATCTCTTTTGTCTCAGATGTTCTTGAATATTGCTAGTTTGTACCCTCTCTTCATGCAGGTGGTGGTTCAGATGCACCTCCTCAGGGAGGCTTTCCATGACCATCCTGTGTAAACTGTTCTTGGTCAGTCTTTAATCCTTGCTTTGTTTTTCTTTTTAAAATTATATTACATATTTGTGTGTTTTTCCTGTCTGCTTCCACAAATAAATTAACTCCATGAGGTTAGGGAGTTGGTCCATCTGTTT
This sequence comes from Ceratotherium simum simum, assembly GCF_057802395.1. Classification (NCBI taxonomy): domain Eukaryota; kingdom Metazoa; phylum Chordata; class Mammalia; order Perissodactyla; family Rhinocerotidae; genus Ceratotherium; species Ceratotherium simum. The sequence continues at coordinate 20,651,788 of NC_141906.1, forward strand.
ACTGGTATCTTTATTTTTTAGAACAGTACAGGGAAAATTTTCTTTAAATATTTGTTAAATGAAAAGTGGTGTCATTTGCATTTGATGTTTGTGTTTAACATGACTTCAGTTAGATAAAAATAGTGGAGAGGAAAGGGATATAGAGGTGATATGTACAGATTGGGGTCTTACTTGGCTTTATATTTATTACCAAGTCTTTGCCATAATATCTGGCCAAGAAAATGCTCAGAAAATCTTAGTTGAATGAACGCAGTGTGTGATTTGTTTTGGATTCCAGACGTAGGAGTTCAGAAAAGGGAGAGAATAGTGTAGACTGGAGTGCTAAGAGAAAATTCCTGGAGGACTTGTAGACTTCGAAGGAGAATTGGATTTGGTTGGGCATATAGGAATCATAGTGTAACTTTTTTTTAAGCTGGAAGGACTGTTAAAATGATCTAGTTCAATCTTTCTGTTTATGGATGGGGAAACTGAGCCCAGAGAGGCAAAGGACTTGTCTGAAGGCACCCAGCTAGTTTATGTCAGAACCGTGTCTGGAATCCAGGTATTTTGTTTCCTAGGTCAGTTCTCTTTCCTCCATACAGAAGCAAGGAGGACACTTGAAGGGGTGGGAAGTGACCAGGAATAGCATAAGCAAAGGCCCAGAGGCAGAAAAGATGTTGGCTTGTGTGGGATGGAAATTAGGCCGTCCTAATTGAATCAGTAGGTTTAGAAAGAGATCCATTGGAGTTATAGTAGGCTGTATAAAGTGAAGACCAGATCCTGGAGATCTTGAATGTTATCTTGAAAACTTTAAATTTGGAATGACAGGGAGGCATGTGAAAACCCTTTAAATATTCTTCTGTCATTTCTCTCCAGTGAAGGTGATATATCATTGGTAGTATGGAAAATGGGTTGGAATTGAAGAAGAAACTGGAGCCTTGGAGGAGTTAGGAGGCCCTTGTAACAATCCAGGTATTAGTGTAGTTAGGGGCCTAGTAGCATTTCAGTTTGTTTTTGGAAATTTCTGATGGTTTTTGAAGATGACATATAATTCTCTGGTAAGATGTGTGTACCCAGATTTCTAAGAGAGTTACTTTCCCAGATTTCTAAGGAGAGTAACTCTCCTTACTCCAGGAGTAAGAAGCCTGGAGAACTGGTATTTTACCTTAATTCTGTATATGGTTGTAAATGACATTTTAGTATGTAAGTGATAATTCCTCTTAAGAAACCCGGGCCATGTTAGGAAAGTAGGGCTAGAAGATAACACTGTACTAGTGTGAGAATTGTGATGGAGGGGCTGGGTAGAGGCAGAAGGGGCAGAGGAATAGTGAATGGGAGCAGCTTCCAAAAGAGGGCGTGGACTTCTCTGTCAGAGGAGCTACATTGTGGCTGGGGAGTCAGGCATCCGGGGACCCCAACCTTGCACTGTTTTTTTAGGGAACAAGAGCCCAATGGAAGTAATACCTGCCTCCTGGGTCCACAGATACTTAGGAGGATCCCATTCACGTAGTCCACATAAGTTTTCCACCAGAGCTGATGAGAATAGGTTGATGCAGCCCTTACTAGACCAGTGAATTGGCACAGGGTATGATACTTTAAAAGTTTTTTCTGTCTTCAGGAGTCTTTTTCCATCTCTAAGGAAAAACTTTAAAAGTCAGCATAAAAGTGGGCCGGCCCCGTGGCTTAGTGGTTAAGTGCGCGCACTCCGCTGCTGGCGGCCCTGGTTCGGGTCCCGGGCGCGCATCAACACACCGCTTCTCCGGCCATGCTGAGGCTGTGTCCTACATACAGCAACTAGAAGGATGTGCAACTGTGACATACAAATATCTACTGGGGCTTTGGGGGAAAAAAATAAATAAATAAAAATCTTAAAAAAAAAAAAAGTCAGCATAAAAGTGAGAACACAGACCTTTAAATAATATCCCACACTGGATCTGAGAGTTTGGGTTGCAGAAAAAATCCTGGAGCATTCAACGTTCAACAAATACTTATTGAGCAGGATCTGTTGAATGTGAGATGCTGTGCTGAGTATTGGAGCTTTAATCTTTTGATCGTATTGCATCAAATGTTATTAATAGAATATTAACATTTGGTTCTATTTCACATTAAGACCTTTTAGCCCCCAAGGTTGTATAGCTCTGTCCATAAACCCTCAGCGAGTTCAGACTGTTCACTTCTGCTGACATTCATTTGTTGAATGTTTACTGTGTAACAGGCAGTATACTGAATGCTGAGGCAGTTTTGAAGCTGAATAAGAATTGGAGAGGGTCCTCAACTGGTTGGCTGGAATTTACCAGGTAGATCTGACAGCTTTCCAGTTTGCTGGCATTCCTAGCCAAGAGGAGAGTGTTGTCAGCAGTAGTGTATCCCCCTTTACTTGTTCTGCTCACACTGGGCCTTCCCCTCTCCCTCTTACCGCTGTCCCCAAACCCCTTCTTTACATTTAAGAGAAATGAAAATTAACTCCTTTGCATTAAGTTTGGAAGTTCCATTAAGGGAGCACTTCCCTGATGAAACCTTTAAGTTTGAAATCTTTCCAGGAGAATCCTGCCTATGTAATCCCAAAGAAGAGCCTTCTCCATGGGATCTTTCCTCCTTCCTCTGAAAGTTGCTTTGCCTACAGTGCTGATACCAGGCATGCAGTGTTTGGTGTTTCTCAGGCTCTTCACTTCTGCTGCTTTGTTGGCTCTCTGGGGATGCTGGGAGGGACATGGTGTCTTGTTTTCTAGAATGAATGACACAAATGAGAGGGAGGCAATCATGCAAAATTTTCCCATTATTTGGAAAGGCAGCTGCTCAGAACAAACGAAAGGGAAAAGAAGATAGGTGTAGAAGAAGAGTCTTGTATTGAGCCTTTGGATTGCCAGCTGGATTGAGGTTGTTTCTCCCTCCTTTGCTTGGTGTCTGGAGCAAGCTCCTTTCTTCATGTCTGTGGGCTCCTTTAATAGAAAACTACAAAATGTAAAATTATCTTTATCTTCAACATCAACTTTAAATTGGTTCTTTTAAAAATATAATATGTGCATTGTAGTACAATATAAAAGAATTAAAAGCTTCACTTTCCCAATAGCCAGAGATCACCACTGTTAATATCTTGGTGCACCCTCTTTGAGATCTGTCTCTAGATGTATATATGTACATATTTTTTTTTTTAATAATTTTATTTATTTATTTTGCCCCCAAAGCCCCAGTAGATAGTTGTATGTCATAGCTGCACATCCTTCTAGCTGCTGTATGTGGGACGCGGCCTCAGCGTGGCCAGAGAAGCGGTGCGTGGGTGCGCACCCAGGATCCGAACCCGGGCCGCCAGTGGCGGAGCGCGTGCACTTAACCGCTAAGCCACGGGGCCGGCCCAATATATGTACATATTTGTGTTCTGTTTTTTACCAAAGCAAGATTGTACTATACATACTGTTTTTCATTCTATCTTATTTTTCAATTATCTCCACTTTTCCAGTGCAGTAAATTTTTATTTTAACTAATACTTGGACCATATTTCAGATTTCCCAATTGACCCCCAAGTGTCCTTATCATTGTTTTTTCCATACCAGCATCAAACCTGTAACCACACACTCTATCTGGTTGTTCTGTCCCTTAAACTTCTTTTAATCTAACCCAGTCCCTTTTGTACGATACTGTCTTGTTGAATTATCCTTAATAGTTTCCTTCAATTGAGTGCTGGCTCTGTGACCTGTGTATTGCTAAGGGGTTTATAAATGTCATCTCATTTAACCCTTGCAACCACACTGAGAAGCATGCTTTATTATTGTTTATTTTTGTATGCTCTCTTCCTGTGGGATCTCAGTTATCCTCAGGGCTTCAAACTATTTCCTTTATGTCAGAGATACATCACTTGTATCTCAGGGGTTACCTTAAGAGCATGAACTCTTGAGCTAGATGGCCTGGGTTCAAATCATTTTTTTTTTTTTTTACCACTAATTATATGTCATCCTAGACAAGTCACTTAACCTGTCTATGCCTCAGTTTCCTCATCTGTAAAATGGGGTAATAACAGTGGCTACTTCATAAGGTTTTTGCGAGGTTAAATGAATTAATATATGTAAAGTACTTAGAAGACGACCTGGCATATAGTTAGTGTGTGTCATTATTGCTCTTGGACAGCTGGATGGTCCACAGGCACCTCAAGCTTTCCGTGTTCAACACTTATCTGTAAAGCGACTCTGTCTTCTCCTGTAGTCACCAGCTCCTTTGTTGATATCAGAGTTATTTCTGATTTCTCCTTCTCTCTCAGTCGTCACACCCCTAAAGTCTTGTCAGTTCCAGGTCCCAAAAGTCCTCTTTACTGTCTTGCTGCCTCCAACCCAGTTAAAGCCTTCACCATCTTTTTCCTAGAGTGCAGGCGGAATGCCTGCCCCTGGATGTTCTGCAGTCTCCCAGGCTGCTCCCAAAAGTGAGCTTTCTAAAATACAGTTTAATTATTATACTTCCTTGCTAAAAACTCTTTTCTTTTTATAAGGAATAACAGCAAAGTGCACAAATAGGAAGCATATAGCTTAATGGATTTGTGCGTTTGTATTCGCTCATGTTACTACCACTCAGATCAAGATAGAGAACATTTCCAGCACCCCAGAAGGTTGCCTTATGTCTCTTCCCCGACAGCCTCCGCATTCCTAGCCCTAAGCGCTCTTCTATTGCCATTGGTTTTGCCTTTTCTTGATCTTCATATAAATAAATCACAAAAGCTCTTATTGACTCTTTGACAGGATAATTCCAAACTCATTTAACATGACATACAAAAATCTTTGTCATCTGGCTTTTACTTCAAGTCCTTCACACATAGCCTGCCCTTCCTGCCATGCTCAAATTGCACGTAGTTTACCAACACAATAGGCTCTTTTTCCCTTTCATTTTTTTGCACTTGATATTCTCTTGCTTGGCCTTCTGACTTCATTCCCTGGCAAATTCATCCTTCAAAACTCAACTCCAGGCAGAATCAAGCCCTTCTCTGCACTCTGGAGGCATGATTATTATAGGCAGATACTTATTCACATGTCTTTCTCTTTGAAGAGCCCATGGATAGGGCATTTCCCCCTAATTAGTTGAATTTTACACAAGTAATTCATATTTTATCTAGAAAAATAAAAAAATAGAGACCAAAAAAATCACCCACAATTCCACGACACAGAGATGACCATTGTTTGCATACGCACCAAAATACATACCAACACTGTAAAACAAACAGAAATTCATAAAATACTAGATCTTTATCTACTTTATTATTTACATTTAGTTTTTTTTTTTTTTTAAAGATTTTATTTATTTATTTATTTTCCCCCAAAGCCCCAGTAGATAGTTGTATGTCATAGCTGCACATCCTTCCAGTTGAGGTATGTGGGACATGGCATCAGCATGGCCAGAGAAGCGGTGCGTCGGTGCGCGCCCAGGATCCGAACCCGGGCTGCCAGCAGCGGAGCGCGCGCACTTAACCGCTAAGCCACGGGGCCAGCCCTTACATTTAGTTTTTTCCCCTACTTTTTGCTGCTATAAAAAGGCTGTGATGAGTATCCTTATGCCTATATTTTAGTCATGAGTATCCTTATGCCTATAAAAATATATGCCTGATTATTTTTGAAGGATACATTAGTAGAAGTAAAATGGATAGATGAAAGAGATGAACATTTTCAAGGGTTTTTGATGCACTCAGCCAAATCCTCCTCCAGAAAGTCTTTAACCTGTGTACACTTCTGCTAGGGTGAATGAAAGTACCTATTTTTAGCCTTCCTTGCCAAACTAAAAAGAATGAAAATAATATTTGCAAATCTGATAAGGTAAAAACGGTATTGCATTGCTGTTTTAATTTGCGTTTCTTTGATTGCTATGAGGTTGAATATTTTCTCATATGTTTAATGCCATTTAATTTATATTTTGTGATTTATATGTTTGTGTATTTTTATATTTTATTTTTACTGATTTTACCAACTCTTTTAATATTAAGAATATTTACTCATATATACTACATATATTTCCTTCAGTTTGTCATTTATCTTTTAATTTTGTTCTCTGCACATAAACATTTTTAATAATTTAGCGTAGTGAAATTTATTAGTCTTTTAAAAAAAATTTTTACCTGTGGTGTCATTCTTAGATCTTCCCTCAGCAAGAATATATAATGGACATTATATGTCCATTGTATATTTGTCTCCCTCTTTTATGATACCATTTTTTGCATTTAAATCTTTACTAAATCTGGAATTTATTCTGTTATAAAATAATAATAGCTAATATTTTTGAGTGCATTTTTATATGCCAGGCACTAATACCAAGCACATACTTATATGTACTGACTCATTTAATACTTGCAACAAACCTGTGATGTAGCCACTGTTGTTTTCCCTGTTAGTATCGCTGTAAATTGATTTGCTGAAAGTTGCCCAGCTAGTAAGAGGCAAAGATAGGATTCAAGTTCAGGTAACTGAGCCTCAGAACCCATGCTCTTAATTATTCTGCTAACTTTATTTTTTCCAAAGAATTGTCCTAATGTCATTTGTTAAAGAATCCATTCTTTCCCCACTGTTTAAAAAATACTATATATATTTTTTTTTTGTGAGGAAGATTGTCCCTGAGTTAACATCTGTGCCAATCTTCCTTTCCTTTTGTATGGGACGCCGTCCCAGAGTGGCTTGCTGAGCGGTGCCCGGGATCCGAACCTGCAAACCCCGGGCCACTGAAGTGGAGTGTGGGAACTTAACCACTATGTCACTGGGTGGCCCCTCAAAAATACTAATTTTAATCATACTAAATTCATATATATACTTCAGTATGTTTCTAGACTTTTGTTCCATTGAGCTATCCGTCTGTTCTCATGATAACACCGCACTGTTTTAACTTGCATAGCTTAAAGACTGTTCTCACCTTTGCATCCCCAGTGCCTAGCAGTGACTGTTGCCTTGCAGGTGTTTAATGAATATTTGCAGAATGATGTAACCCTTGGAGGTTCATGGATGGAATTCAGAGGGACTACAACTTGGATAGGAAAAAACTACATCATCAGTTTCTCTGACCCCTGACTGAAATTTAGTATTTCTTTCAATTAGGAATAAAGGCAATAAAGCACAGTAGTAATAGCACTACCTATGGCTTTGTCACTCACAGAAATCATGGATGTTTGCTGGGGTGAACCCTAGGTTAAGAACCCTTGCTTTACTGTGTTTCTTTCTTGAGGCAATTTTATCTTTGTGTCTAATACCTAGGCAATGCCTCATATTTAGTAGATGCCCAACAAATATGTTAATTTAAAAAACTTCTAATTTTCAAACATGCACAAAAGTCGAGAGAACCGTATAATGAACTTCCATATATTCTTCATCCAGCTTCAAATATTATCAACATTTTGCCAATTTTGTTTTATCTATCTCCTCATTTCTAGATATTGTCTTATTTTACCCAGTAATAGATCAGAAAGCAGATCTAACTGATAAGGACTTAAAAAATATATAAGCACTCTCTTATTATATTTAACAAAATTAACAATAATTCCTTAATATCATCTATTACCCAGGGCATCCTCAGATGTCCTTAATCTTCTCAAAGATGTCTTTTACTTAAATTGGATGTTTGAGTTGGGATCCCCACAATGCCCACACTGTGCATTTGGTTGATGTGCCCCTTCTGTAAATGTTAATGACATTGTATAAATTGCTTGTTAATTTATCTTCATGTTCTGCTACTCCTCCTCCCCTCCTCCTCTGTTGCTTCTTACTTTTGTTATGTTTCACTAATAATTTACTTTTGTTATATTTTTACTAATAATTTATTCTTGACAATTGCTCTTTCCCTATTTAACATTTGTTGGTTTTGGTTATTTCATCTTATTTTTAAACTTAAAACATTTAAGTCTCATTTAATGAAAGTTGTTCTTTCAGCCACATTTTGGACAGAGGTATGTGATGAGTAAATTTCTTAAGAACAGAGCTCTAACAGACATTTCTTTTTCGTTTTCTCGAGGAGTCTTCTCACCTTGTTAAATAATTTTAGGTAAAAATACTTTCTCTGAGAGTTTTGTATACATATCTGGGCCTTAATTGTTTCATCTACAAAATTGAAAGAAATTCAAATTTGGGTCTTCTCTACATGCAGGGTTTTTTCTTTTCTTTATACTTAAAAAATATGAGGATGTCACAGTGTTAGTCCCTGGTTGTTGATTTTGTTCAGGATTCTGTAAATCTTTTGTATTCAGACCAAACTCTTCTATCATTTATATTAAACTTTTAATTATAGATTTGAGGCCATTTGTTCAAAGACTGCTAGTATTTGCAGAGTGGTTTTCTGAGCTACATTCCTTCTCGTGATAGTCATCTTGTGCATTCTTTGAATGTCTCTATTTCTTTCATTAAGAAAAAGTTTCTGTATATTATATCTTTTTCTGATTAGCTTTGTCTGTAGCATCACTTCCATTTTTATTACATATATCTATTCATTGATTTAGTATGGACCTTATGTTTTTACTATTTTGCAGCCTGTAGTTGTATAGTCATTATGATAGTCTGTTGCATCTCCTTGAGAATCAATATCAGCCATTCTGTAAATTTGATTGATTGATTAATTGATTATTTACTGTGAGGAAGGCATTCCATTACAGAGATTAGCTTTGTTCTTCTTTTCTATTGTAAGTTTTTTTTTCTTTGCTTATATCTTTTTCCTGTTTATTCATTCTTCTAAGTTTATTTGTTGATCCTCCTTTCAATGGTTTCAGACTATTTTGTTTGTGCTGTGTTTACTGAGATTTGTGAGAAGTCCTTTTCAATACACTGAGATCCCATTTCAGGCTCATTATAAAGGGTTAAGGAATTGAGGCATTTTTTATCTTGTGATGGTGAGTTTAATTAATGATAGCCTAATTACGCCCCCCTCCCATTTTGGAAAATGACTTTGTGTAAGAGAAGTGAAGTTCCGAATTCCCATTTCATCTTTGTTAAGATTAACTTGAAGGAAGAGCCCTCCCACTGAGAGAAAGCTTTCTACTAGGACGCAGTCTGTCCTTGAGAGACACCATTTAGTCATGTTTCTGGAGAGCTGGCTGATTGGTGTGCTACAGCCTCCGGGTCTGTGAATACAGTTGCACTCAAGGTGTCCCCTGTCTCAATCACTCTTCTCCCACTTTACAAAAAGAAGGCATAACCATTACTTATCCTGAATCTTACTCTTTGTGTACCTGATGTGTGGAGACTTCTGGGTTAGCAAGCAAAGGAACAATTAGGAATATTTTTAAGAAAGTGAATGACTCTTGGGGCCGGCCCTGTGGCATAGTGGTTAAGTTCACGTGCTCTGCTTCAGTGGCCTGAGTTCACAGGTTCACACCCCAGGCATGGGGCTACACCACTCGTCAGCCATGCTGTGGCAGCGACCCACATACAAAATAGAGGAATATTGGCACAGATGTTAGCTCAGGGCTAATCATCCTCAAGCAAAAAAAGAGGAAGATTGGCAACAGATGTTAGCTCAGGGCAAATCTTCCTCAGCAAAAAAAAGAAAAAGAAAGAAAGAAAGAAAAAGGAAAGTGAATGACTCTGAGTAACAGATCGTTTTCCTTATCAGATGGTTTCCAGTTTTTGCTTTCAACAAAATTGAAAGAGTTGTCAGCTGGTAGATAATTAAAAATAATTTTTGATGATAGATGACTGTGTAATTTTGACATATAACTCAGAAAGCATGCAAAGATTGACTGATATTGCTGTAACAAAGTTTCTTTCATTCCTTTCTAGTTATTTATGTGAACAAAGTTTCTTGGTGCTTGCAACTATAAAAATGGAAAATTAATGCATTTATAATAAAATTTTACTTTTATATTTAATAATACAGATTTGTAATATAATTATGTTTTGATCAATTGCATATTAAGAATAAAGATAATGAAAGCCCAACCCAAAAGAAAAAAATTTTTTTAATGTTTAGAGCTTATATGTCATAGGAGAATTAAAAAATTTACGTATAGGGCCGGCCCCGCGGCTTAGTGGTTAAGTGCGCGCGCTCCGTTACTGGCGGCCTGGGTTCGGATCCCGGGCGCGCACCGACGCACCGCTTCTCCGACCATGCTGAGGCCGCATCCCACATACAGCAACTAGAAGGATGTGCAGCTATGACATACAACTATCTACTGGGGCTTTGGGGGGAAAAAAAAATAAAATTATAAAAAAAAAAATAATGGATACTAGAGAATTCGTTTAAAAAAATTTATGTATATCTATTTATGTATAATAGTTATATTGCAGAGAAGTATCATAGGTTGATCAGTAAAAACTTTTCAAGCATAAATATTAGGATAAAATTCTGAGGAGGAAGTAAGAAGGAAAGGAGAGAAAGGAATGGTATAAAATTTCATGTTTTTTTAAATGGGTGATGATTGATTTTAAATCATTATGATATTTAGATTTCATTGGATTGATTTGGATTCATTTAAGAGAGTAACTTAGTAGTTTTATTTTAAAAAGTCAATATTTATAAAATGCCAATATTTATAATATGCCAGAAAGTATATCTTTACTACTATTTATGATGCAGAAATATAAATGTTAACTTAAATATATGGGAAGAGTACTTGTTTTGTAAAATTCATTTAGGGCATATATGATAAACAGGCATTGACGATAGAGTATGATACAGGTGCTTGACCAGAGGAAAGGGAAGAGTAATAAGGAAAAGATGCGAAGGAAGCCCCAGGATCAGAGAAAGCAACCAGAGGAGGTGCTGTGGGAGCTGAATCTTGAGGGACTGTGGGAGTTGGCTAGCAAAATAGAGGTGGAAAGGCATTCCAGGAAGAGGGAACAGTATATGCAAAAGGCCTACAGGTATAAAAGAACATGGAAACTTTGGGCGAGATGGCAGGAGTGGCATGAGCAGGATGCTGTTCACAGCCAGCCTGACAGTGCACTTTGATGGCTCAGAAAAGAGAGGCGATGGGGATGGAGGTCTGTGGGAGGAGCTCTTGCCAAGGGCCTGGATGAGATAGTGAGACGGAAGCCGGGCCATTAATGGTGCTTCCGTCCCAGTGACTATTTTCCATATTAGTAATCTTATGGACAGTCTTACAAATATAGAGGTTCTTATTTACATTCTGCTAGGGGAGAAAAATGAGGCCCAGCCAGGGTCTATTCCTCGTATAGGTTTTATACCTTAGTAGCAGTGGGCAGACTGAGATTAGTGCTGGAGTCCAAGGGTTCTTTCCACACATTGGCCACATGCTTGGTTGAGGCCCTCAGCCTGTCATTAAAAAGGGTGACTACAATTATGGAACCAAAATTTGAGATCCTTGGACCAATAAAGGATTTTTTTCCTGATGTGTGAATTTGTTTATGTGAAAAATTTTTATAAAATTCTGAAAATTAAATCAAACTTAACATATACATGTACTGAATCACCCTTATAAAGAATTCAACTATATAAAATTTCTGTGATCCCAGAGAAGGTAGCACGTAAGGTCACACTTCTGGTGGCCCGTCTGGTACTGGGAATTCTTTTGCTTTCATGATGGAGAGGCTTCCATTAATAGGGATGAAAATAGGGGTGCTGTAAAGACCATGTGTAGTCCTAAAAAAATTGGTTACACTTTTTTTGCCTGTTTGGAACATTTATTCAGCAAACTGATAGAGACCTGATTGAGTGTTTGCGTAGAACAGATTGAACGAACTCCAAAAGGAAGCCATCAAAGGGTTGATTCGATACCACACAGAAACACGAGGCGGTGAGATGAGCTGTTTTTCCATATTTTAATATTTTCCAAGATGACACTGAAAGCCTTGCCCTTAGGGAACCCTGAGCCACCTAATAATTCATTCTTCTAGGCTCTTGAGAGGGAGAAAAGGGAGAGTTATACCATTAAATAGAAGCCCTGGGCCTTTCCTAGGAGAGCCTGGAAAGGAATTGAGGACAGCCGTGGGAAGGTAACCAGCAAGGCAAGGTAAGGAAAGCCACACGATTCTGATTTCTTGTGGGAAAATGTTGTATTTGGTTTCAGTATTTCTAGGTTTTTGTTTTCAAAAGTCTCTGAAAAGCCTACCTCTTGGGGGCAGTAGGAGAGAATGCTGTCAAGGAAGCGCTGAGTCAGTGCAGAAGACCTACTCTGTGCCGTTCACTGCTTGATACTTTCATAAATCTCACTAATTGTCTCAAAGAGGAGGAAATCACAACATGGAGAAATCAAGTAACTTGCCCAAGAGCCAGAATTTGAACCCAGGTTCATTTGATTCCAGAGCCCATTCCACTACATTGTGAGGCTTCCTCGTTCTGAAATCATGGAAAATGAGCGCTATTCTGGATTGAATTAGGGAACTCATGGTATCCAGCTAACTGTCCTGAAAAACTCTGAGTTTGCTTTATTCGGAGGCATTTGGGGAGAGGAGTAATGCTGGCTAGAAGAGAGGAATTGAGGGGGAAGATACTAGGAGTTCTTCAGACTGTTTCTTTTCCACGGAAAGGGATTTTGTGCTGTGGCGGCTAGGCTTTGGTGGTTTGGAGGAAGTGGCTCCGGAGTTCATTTGCCATGAGTTATCCCTGTGAAGGAAAATGGGAGAAGACCAGCACACTGTAGGGATATGAGATTTCACAAAACACAGTTATTGTTTGTTTGTTTATTTGTTTTTTGAGACCAATGTAAGATTCCCAGATTTTAAAATTTTTCCCAGAGAAAGTGACTAAAAATAAACAAACAAAAACCCCAAACCTCATATCATATAAGAAAGGACATTTGAGGGCCGGCCCGTGGCTTAGCAGCTGAGTGTGCGTGCTCCGCTGCTGTCGGCGCGGGTTCAGATCCTGGGCGCGCACCATCGCACCGCTTCTCCGGCTGTGCTGAGGCCACGTCCCACATACAGCAACTAGAAGGATGTGCATCTGTGACATACAACTATCTACTGCAGCTTTGGGGGAAAAAATAAATAAATAAAATTGAAAAAAAAAAAGAAAGGACATTTGAAAACCAGAATAATAAATAAATTAAAAACAAATAAATAACATAGGATAATAGGCCAGCCTTTTCCAAGAAAGCCCCGTATACTCATCTTTTTCAAAATTAGGTTAGATTTAAAATATTTTGAATCAAGAAAAATTTTACAACATAAAATTTATTGATGTGTTTGTCAATTTGGGAATTTTTATTTGATAGCACAACATTAGGAGAAGCTTGACATCCAGCTTATTTCATACTGTTTTTTTTTAAATTTCAGTTACTGTTCACATGCATTTCAACAGGTATGTTGATGAAAACGGTATCAACAATCAGTGTACTCAATACGGAATATTCTGGTAAATGGAGAGAAAGGGAGTCAGAACAGTTCTTAGGCTCAGTTCTGTGGCCAGGCCAGGAAGAAAGCAGAAGTAGCAGCTGTGGTGTCTGACCCGTGAAGGCTCCAGGAAGAGTGCTGCAGGGACCTGTCTGCCACTGAGTCATAGGCGGGGTGGGGCGAGGGCTGCGCAGGACCCTTACTGCCCAGCATGAAACAGGTAGGAATTGATTTGAGAAGGATGCTGTGGATGGTAAAAAAAACTTTTACCATGGCCTGGACCAGTATTTAAGAGAACCACTCCTCTAAAGGAATTATCCTGTTTGGTTCTCCAAGATAATCTAAGGGCAGAGGCATAGACAAAGGCCCATTGTTTTCTCCAGGGCAGCTGTTTATTGCATTGGTGCTAAAGAGGGATGTGGGAAGCTCGCAAGACTGTGGCCTAGGTGCTGAGATTTGGGGGTGGTCCTGCTGCTCTGCCTGGTTATTTTCTTCTGAGTCTCTCTTGTGGGAACTCTGGGCAAACTGCATTTTCCTCCAAGCAGTAAAGTCTTGGCTTCACCTTCCACTTGGTCTCCGTGCCTTGTAGTTTTTGTGAATGCTCTGAGTGCCTGGGAACAGAAAAAAAGCCTAAAAGCAGCTTGGGAATTCCCCAGCTCTCCTAGCCTGCTTCTCTTGTCCAAGGGAACACCTGCCTTCTACATGTCCAGGGCTGTGCTGGGGAAGTGTGTGTTTTGGCCTCTCTGGAGCAGGGCACATTAGCTTCCGGGGCCTGTTTACATTAGTTTGGTCCTTTCTGCCTTTGATTACAAATGAGGCCTTGGCTGGGGGGTTTCCCTGCTTCCATGGTGGTCATTCCTTCCTTTTGTCTGCTTTCTCAATTTTTCTACCTGAGGAAGAGCTGCCCGCCCTGCCTGCCTTTTAAATACTTTCCTTGGCTTAACTTCTTGTCTCATAGACGTTGCCTAGTGAGTGGATCAGTTCATAATTAGGAAGCAATTCATCTATCTCCTAAAATTCTCGTTTGCTGCGTTCTGTGACTTTTAGACCTTTTCTCATTTGCCAGTCATTGCCTTAGTTGTCATTGCTCTCCCCTAAGAAAGGGAATGGTCTTCCAAGCCCAGAGGCTAGACTGCCTGTTGGTGCTTGTTGAGCTAAAATGTTGATGCAGGATTTCCCAGTTCTTTGGAATGTGTGTCTTGGCTGCTCAAGTAGAACATAAACCCTCTGAGGTTAAGAGCTCCGAGTTCTTTCTTTCCCTTTCCTCCAGGCTGTAGCATGGCAGGGGAGACAAGGGGCGGACCCTGTGGGGAGGGTGACCGCCGGTAGCCGAATTTGCTGGTGATGTTACCTCACCCTTGCTCTGGTGTCAGCCTGCCTCCCTCAAGTGCAGGCACCTCCGCAGCCTCTCTGAGGCTGACTTCACTGTGTGCTGTCTAAGACTAGGGCTTACAGTAGGTACGGGAGGAAGCCCTTTCACCCCGAGGGGCAGTGGTAGAAGGCCTGCCTCAGACCTCTTTGTTCTCTTGTTCATTTGAACAGTCCTGATCTCAGAGCCTCTGATGCAGTTGAGGGATCCTATCTGCCCTTTGAAGCCTTTTCTTTCTTAAAGGTCCCTGGAAAGCTCAAGTTAATTTTACTGGGTGGTAATAACTTTTCCACTCTCTTCACAGCTTTCACACTGTTTGGGGAGTTGCTCTCTTGGATACTTTAGGTAGGGTTTTTTCCTTAAACCAGTGGACCTAGTTCTGTATAGTGACTTCTTCAGTCCCCCAGCCTTCCTCTAGCTGCTTGATCTTGCTGCTTTTCCTCCTCTTGGAAGACCCTTATTAGAGTCCCTTGGGTTCCCTTCCAGTCCCACTAATTGTGCTAGTGGTAGGGCTTCTCTTCCTCTAGCCTATCTACCCTTCGAGTTCCAGGCGTTCCCACCCCACACCCATAGATTCCTGTTTACATTACTTGGTATTGTGATACGTTTTCTTCCAGCATCTGTTTGGTCAACTCTTAGATGACAGTCTATTCACATTCATATTGAAATCTAGAATCCTATTTTTAAATCTCAATAATTTAAAAAAATAATCTGATTCCTCTGTCCCCCGCTTGTCCTCAGTTAAGGATTGCATTTTTCCTCTTTGTGCCCATCTGCTGGCCTTTGCAGTGGTCCTCTCTTCAGTTTCCCCGTTTGCTGTGCCTACGTCACTGCCACAGTCTTCCCCTCCAGCGTAGATCACAGAGGAAATATTTAGTTAGTCTCTGCCAAACATTCTGGCTGTGTTGTTTTGCTTAAGAAGACATGCAGATAAACTGTTTTGATTCTTGGTCTTGATGCTCAAGGGCAGATGTTTCTCCTATAACGGAGGTATTGTGGTCAGTTGGAAAGAGTGCTGGACCAGAGTTCGGAGAGTTGGATTCTAATCCTTGCTGTGCTCCTAATTTGTGGTGTGATCTTGCGCAAGGCACATTTCTATGTCTCAATTTCCTTTTGTCAAAAGGGACCTTATGATAAAGAAGACAGGAATCTATGGATGTGAGATGGGAACCCAGAGAGTAGGCCCGGCGTGGTGGTGGGGGGGGGGGTCAAGGAGAGAGTAGATGATAGGCTAGAGGCAGAGAGGTATTACCATGAGTATCATTAGTGGAATCAGAAACTCAAATCCAATTACAGATACAATTAATATATATGGTCACTTTGAGAAAGTATAAAATGTGATAACAAAATTGTGAAAATTCTCTGACAGGGATGACTTGAGGACATAACTGCCTGGTCTACACCTGTTTGCTGTCACCCTTGGGATGTGGGAGGCTTGGCCTTCTGTGAGTTCAGTTCCAGGATTCTTCTTCCCACTTTCCACCTCCTTCATAAACCCAGGAATATTTGAAACTCAGCCCAGATCTTCACCTGGCTTTGATTTCCCCATCCTGTGGAGTTTGGTCCTTGGAAGTTGTAGTTTCCAGAAACCTTAAATGTTTGCTAACATGTCTAACTTATGCATTTGTTGATCACTCCTTCTGTGTGTGGCTGTTTTCCAATTCTTATGGCCTGAAGGTGGTATGATTTGGTTCCAGCAAAGAAGGGGGGAATTTTGGGGGGATTCTATCACCAGGAACTAGGAAATAAAAGTAGACAAAAGAAGTAAGAAATGCCCCCTTGGTGTTCATGAGAGGCAGGTCTTGGAAGAAGAAACAAAGTGGTTTAATGTTTGCCTATGTAAACCACAGCTTTCCTCCCCCACATACACATACACAGATAGGCAGAGCTAAATTTTTTCCTTATTCCTGTCCTCTTCTGAAGTGATTCTGGGATTTAATCAGATCTTGCCTAGTTTATACTTTTTCTTTTCAGTTAAAGATCTGCATTGGTTTCCTCCAGTGCAGAATGAATTAGACAAAGACAATCTCCAAAGTCTTTTGCTGCCCTGTTATCCTTTGTCAGGCATAACTAGCAGAAACTTTCCTAAGTGAGTGCAGAGGGACACCTCTCTTTGTGGGATTAGTGATAAGGACCTGCACTCACTACTGCTGTGCCGAATGCTGGGAGGCTCTCAGGCTGCTGAAACTTGCTAGAGAAAGTCATGGAACTGGGTAGAATAGTTCTGGGGAGAAGAGTTACATAATTGACTCTATATACTTTTCAACTGAACTTTCTTTGCTACTCTGCAATACTTTTATATTTCTCTAAGTCTCTGTGACATACACCACAGTGCTCATCCCATATTTTTTTGTACTCCATAAGCCAAGACTCCATCATGACCATACATCACCAATGAGGGTGCTTTCTACTCTGCTGAGACTGGTGGAGCTAGGTGACATAGAACTCTGGGATATTCCTCTTCTTCAGATAGCTAGGTACTCCAGTTCATCCAGCTCCAAGAGAACAGGCAGTAAGCATTTCCTGGGGGCTCTATTGACATGTTCGTTGTGAATGCCAACGTTATCTGGGTGAAATAATGGTTTGACTTGGGGCTTGATATGAGTTGTGAGCCCATGTCTGGCTATTTGGTTCTTTCACCCATTCCGCTTGGTCTTGAACCAAGTTGTCCTAGGCAGATGGCCCACTTGGTAGCTGTGACGTATTGCCTAATGTGTCTTTCCTGCCACGCCGTTTCTGGGTGCTCATGAACCCTCTGACTTCTGTGTCTCTCACCAATCATAGCTCATACAGTTCTCCTGCAGGTGGGTGGTTTTCAGATCCTGCTCACGTCCTCTTTAACCTTCTTCTTCCATTTGCTCCCTCTCCTACCTATTTTCCTTAGTTAGCTCAGGAAATACCTTCCTTGTTCCCTTCCCTTTTTGATTGTAGGGTAAAAGCTGGCCCTAATCATAGCTGATAAGCGTGGCACCAAGACTGCTTCAGAAAGGAAAGTCAGACATTTGGGATGAAATTAGACAGTGTGAAGGATCAGTGCTATCAGTCTTGTCCTTGTGAAAACCTCTAAAAATACCAATCTTTTAATTAACCTGTCATTTTTCCAGGACCACAATTTGGGATATGTAAAAATAATTTGATTTTATTCCTCTTACGTTTCGTTTTATTGCTAGTATTTACAAAAGTTTTTTTTTTTTGTATCTTTATTATATATAAACAGTATTTTAGCCATGTTATTCATTAATGAGCTTATTTGGGCATCTACCTACCACGTCTAATGTTGTTTCTTTGGGAAAATCTCTTCAACTTATAAAAGTGACTGACTGATAAAGGAGTGTTCGGTGAAAGCACAGTCTTCACCCTGGCTCCTACTGGTGATGTTGCTCTGGAAGGAGACACTTCCTGTCATATGGAGAGAGGAAAAAGAGTGGGTCTGAGGAGTGCCTGGAGCTAGATCAGGAAGGCATGGTTCTTTCTCCTGTCTGAGTCTAGGTGGCAGCTGGAGGTGCTGGGGTGTGCTATGTCTGACTTTGCCTGAGCTCTTTTCTTTCACTGTGTGTCACTTCAGGAAATATTTTAGCTTAAAGCCTGAAGAAGTTCCCCCACTTTAAAAATCATGATCTAATTATGACAGGCCCACATTCTTTAAACATGTTGTTTAGTAGAGTCAATTGAATTATCTCCTCCTATTTTTGAGTAGGAAATAATACATTCTTGTTGTGATGCCGTATCAGGTCTTAAATGGAAAGCGTCTAGTTTGAAGCTGTGTATATTTCCACTGGGATAAATCTGCTGCCAATTTAGGAAAACTGAAGATGTCCCTGTACTCTGTCTGTAAACTGCAGCATCTCCTTGTGGAATGAAAAATTCAGGAAAATAGAACAATTTTCTGAATAAAATTCCAAATTCTACTAGGTTCCAAGTGACTGAGAATTTCCTGTTAGAGGGGGAAAGCTTATCCGTATGTTTTTGCCTGGGGATAGTGTGTGTCACATAGTACCAAAGAAGTATGTTCATAGGTGATTACCTCTTTCTGTGGTGCCCAGAAATGGTTAGAGCTTGTCTTTGGTCTCATCTCTTTGAAAAAAGCAGCATGCGTTTTGATCAAGGTTTGGGAGTAAAATCTGTGGCCACAGGGCAGGGTGAAACTAATGGTTTTATAAGTATCAAACCTTTCACCTTTGCTTCATTGGCACCAGGCTGTAAGTAATTGAACTAACCAGCTACAGACTTTTATTGTGCAATTTTGAGGTGAAGATGGGCAAAATCCCAGGGGTTGGGAGGCAGACATGTGGCTACCAGAGAGATGACATCAGCTAGTTTACTGGTGCCTTGGAGGAAGGGGAGATTCCAGGTGCTCAGCCTCCTTCCTGCGTGTGGGGGTGTCTAAAACCACCCCCAATCCTCTTGGCAGCCAAGGCCTTTGCTTGCGAAAAGCCTGCCTCTAATTCTTGCCTCCTGTTCTCCCCAGAGGGACCTGAAATTGGAAAGGGCCTTGCAACCTTGGCTGTGGGAACAAAGGTTTGAGGAATGAATAGACATGTGTGTGTCTGTGTGTGTATTTTGTGTTAATGCTCACAACTGGTGAGGGTTTCCAAACTAGGGGTTGGATATGAGGTGAGAAGGGAAAGCATTGTCTGGGTTTTCTGGAATCTGTATTAAGAATTGCCCTTTTCTTGGAAGGGAAAGCAGTTTATGATTTAACTCATTTTTTATTAAAATTATTTGATTATTTTCTTTTGATACTCTTAATGTGGGCACCTAGCATACAACTGGAGGCATTTCTAATAACTTCCTTTTTATGTTCTGCTCCATCTCTTTGCTTATCCTAGAATACAGCCTTACAAGGCCATAATCTATGAGAAATTGGAGAAAGCACTTCTGCTGGGAAGATCTTCCTCTTTGCTCAGCCTTGCCTTGAGTGCAGACTTCCGGGAAGTGTGGTGGGGCTTCTTGTGAAGCCTATAACTAATAGTAGGAATGGAAAAAACTTTTGACCTCTGAAGCATGACAGAGAGAATAGAGCTGGGAGGCACTGGAGCCCGTGAAGCCCATCTGCTTACCGGCTTTGTTTTCCTGTCAGATGTTGGGCACCCGCTCTGGTTCTACCCACCTCCCTCAAGACGTGGAAAAAAATGAAGCCCCTGCATGGAAAGCAGGTAATAAAGCCACCAACAAAAGCTTACACTAAGAGGTTTAGACATCCCCATCCCAGGCCTGACTTGGGTTTCTTTGGGGCCAGCAGTAGCTTAGGGTTTCTTGAAGACTCTTGCTTACGTTCAGGTACAGCCACTGCTTACTTGAAGGCACCTTGAAGGCTGGGCTGCTTACTTACACCTTCAAGTAAGCAGCCCAGGCTTGTTCTGTCTGGGCATCTTTCCACCACGGTACTTTTCTCTTCTTTTGGGCTTTCAGCTATGAGGACCTTCAAGATCTCTGAGCTGTCCAAGTCCTTCTTCTGAGAGTCTAGTTCCTCCCCTTCTGGGCCCAGGAAGCTGTGGTAAGCTCTTGGTTTTTTTCTCAGCTGGGCACTTCTGGGAAGCTGTCTGCATTCCTTTCTGCCCAACTCTCTGCCTCTGGGGCTCTGTGGGGTGCGGTTGCTTCATAACTCTGTGACGCAGAATGCTAAGGCAGTTCCACTGAGACCAGTCACTGGAGATAACCAGGAATTTGAAGGTGGAATTGCCTTTTCTTGCAATCCTGGAACCAGGACCTAGCATTTCATGGGGTACGGTGTGGTATTAATTCTTCTTAAAACTTTCTCCAGCTTGCTTGCTTGTCTCCTTGCCGCTCCTGGAAGGGAGGGGGTGAGGAGGAAGGAGACTGCTCAGTTTCCTGTGATCTTTCTTTGGCGCTGGAGGTGGGTGCAGCAGATGCCCTTTGTGAGGAAGGAGCTTAGAGTCACGTGAGAGAATCTGTCTTTTGGTCGCCATTTAACTTGGAGTCTTTCTAGTCTGGGTATGTTGACACTCTGAATGGTTTGTGTAGGCATCCCCTGGCCTGTGAAGGCATTTGCCACCTTTACCTGGTTTAAAATCTTTCAGAGGGTAGCATCATCAGCTCCTGTAAAGTAGAAAGGGCACAAGAGAACATTATAAAGCATGAACACGCTGGGCAGGAGCCAGAGGGAGGCTCCTTGCCCTAGATACTACCCAAAGATGTGTGTGTGTGTGTATTTGCGTGTGTGTGTGTGTGTGTGTGTGAGAGAGAGAGAGAGAGAGAGATGGCTGGAAGTGGAGGGTGAGAGTGAACACTTCTAATGAATGGGAAAGAGTAGTCAATCTGGAGAGGGAATGGAGGAAGCTGGCTGTGGAAAGCATGGAAGCTGGGAATTTTTGCAGAGATGGATTCCAGAGTGGCTAGGAGCCAGAAGTAGTGGGGAGGAGGGTTTGGGCATGCTTACTTTTGCTTGCATTGCTGAGTACCTTGGATATGATGGCCATGAATGCCTTCCTCTGGGAATAGGGCTGGTCCCCCAACGGCCCTCCCCACCCTGCATCCATAATATACCTATGTGATTCTTGCCTTCAGGGGTCTTGGCCTAGAGTGTTCTGGGGCAGAGGTGTTAGGTCTGAGAGTGAGCTGACCAGCCAGAGTCCTTGCCTCCCAGTTTGCTGGCTCTCTAAGAATGAGAAGCTTCTTTAAGGCTGCCAGTCCTTGCTGGCGTGGCCTGTAGAGGTGTCTATGCCCTGGCAGGTTACAGAGGTTTCTCATGGATGCCCTACCTCTTTGGGGCTTGAGAACAGATGGGGCTTAATTTAAAGCAGACCTACCTCAAGGGCCCAAATCTGAAATGTATGTTACAAAATTACCGCTAGTCTTGGCTCTTCTTCCCTCTGTGTCTCTTTTTTCCCTCTGTGTCTCTTTTTTCCCTTTATCTTCCCATCACCGTCAAGGATTGTGAGCAGCCGCTGCTATCACACAGACTGATCAGGACATTAAGAATGGAGCTAAATATAACTGTCTGCACGCTGCTCTGATGTGCTCAGGCTGGTCCTTGGAGAAGAGGTTGATTTGAACCTGTGATAGAGGGGGCCTTTCCACCCCAAACAGAGCGGGTAAAAGCAGGGAGGAAAAGGTGGGAAGGTACTTTAGGAGTTGGGAGGGTCTTGATTCCACCCCTCCCCTCTCCCCACCTGCACCACCACCATTTCCTGTGAATGGTCAAGGGCTGGAGAGAAAACCAAGATGTTGCTTTTCAGCCATCAGGCAGTCAACAAGTACTTGCTGAATTTTTCAGGTTAACCAACATTGTGATTCAAATATTATAAAAAGCTTGTTTTCTGGCCTAGGGAATTTATAATCTATTGGGAGAGACAGAATTTGTTAAACAATTAGAGAATATTGAAGATCTTAACTGTGTTGGGTTACTGTGAATATATTTATAGTTCAGAAATAAAGTTGTGTCTTAAAACTATAGGAAAACTTTCTTGGAGGAGGCAAGATCTTTTCTGGTCTTTGAAAGTTATATCAACTTTATATAAGCAAAGGAGAGGTGGGAAGTGTTCTGGACTTGGAGAACAGCAAGAACATAGAGAGAATGTGGCACTTCGGGGTCACTGCAATGATTTGTTGTGGGAATGGTAGGTCTGGCAGAGCAGAGCTGGAAATTTGAACTCTGGAAGTTCTGCCTTGTTGCATAGGAGATGGGAAGTGATGAAGCAAAAGTGGAATTTTGTGGAAATCAATCTTGTAGAAGAAAGTAGGGTAATTTCAGAGAGGACAGAGACTGGCAGTAAGGAGACTCACTAAAGAGTATGGGACATCAGCAACAGAAATTGAGAGGAAGAGGGTGAATCCTAGAGAATATTCAAAAGTAGAATAGGTAGAATCTAGACATGGGATATTAAGGATGAGGTTGAGGGGAAGGACAGAGGATGCCAAAATTTCTGCCCTGTGAGAGCTGAACATTACTGATAGCTTATGTTTATGAGGTGCTTTGTACTTTTAAAAGTGCTTTTTCATTCAGTAAGTATCTCAGAGTTGTCTGGGCTCTTAGAGCTCATCTAGTCTGGCTTCCTTTTCCAGATGAGGAGATTAGAGCCAAGAAAGAGGAAGGTACTATTCCCAACTCACACAGCTGTTCAGTGGTAAAACGGGACTTCCAGTCTTGGCCTTCTGTCTCCTAGGGGAATTTTAAGGGAGTAGCACAGAGGAAGGAGTGTGGGGTCAGAGAAAAGTCCTGTTTAGTTGAGTGACGTTAGGTGATTACCAATCTCTCTGAGCAAAATGAAGCTTATTCAGAAGCATTCAGACCAGATCAGTGGTTCTACTACAAGATTTTTTTTTTTGAGAGCCACTAGAAAAGGAAGATGGACTTCTTGGGTCCTTTTAGTTTTGAGATTCTTAAGAGTACACAAAAATAATGTAATGAATGTATGTATATGAGAAGTATTGAATTGGGTTTCCTGAGAGACTGTGGCTGGTTTCCAATGTGGTGCCTTTTAAGGGAATTTCAAGAGTAATTTGACTTCATGTGATTTTTACCTTATGTGCTGACCACAGAACCTAACTACTGAGGAGGACACAACTCTGTTGTTAGTAGGCTATGGCCAGTGATAGCAGCCAAGAACTCAATATTTGCAAAGTTACATTATGGCTCTGTTTGTGTTATCCACTTACTCTCCCCGCCTCCTCTTAAGACACACACACACACACACACACACACACACACACACACTTTTCCTCCATTCACCTTTTTCTTTCTCCTTCCTTTCCTCTTTTGTGCTTTCTTTTTCACTATTTTTCTTGTCTCATTCCCCTTTCTCCATCTCTGTCCTCCCCTACTCTTATCTATTTTATTGTCTAAATACTTCCTCTGTTGGAGTAACTTCCCTTGTTGGTTAAACTCAGACATGACTATAGCAAAGCACCTTGGAATATTCTGTTTTGTCTGTATTCCCTGATGTGGTGGCTGGTGCTCAGTGATCCAAGCCAGAATCTGAGAGCCTGGACCCTTCTGGACCCTTCTTCACCACGGTCAATCATCCTTCAAGTTGTTTTTTTCTATTAAAATAGCTCTTCATCCTCCCTCCTTGTGTCCATTCTCACTGCCCCATACAGCAAGAGAGAGAGCAGAGAGACAGAGATCATGGTTGAAGAAACAAAAATAGAGATGAGGGTCACCTCAGTGTCCTCAAAAGCATTTTGCAAACCTCCAAATCCCAATTTAGAGTCTCCATCTTTGCCTCTCACAGCTCTTGCAGCTCTCTCTGGGTCTCTGACCTTCTGTGTTGGCTGGTGGTGATGCTTCTGCTGGCTGTGTTCGGAGAAATCCTGAGTCTGAAAAGGAACAATAATTTAATAAGCAGTGGTAACTCTCTTGGGTGTACATAGATGGAGTCAATCCTTATCTTCTTACCGAATTTTCCCTAAGGAGACTTACCCTCCTCAGCTCCTGTGGGCGTTTTCCTTGGAAGAGGTGTGTCTGAGCATTACCAAGTGCAGATGTTATCTGCACTGATGATGAGTGGCTGCAATCTTTCATCTCTTTGAGGACTCTCAAATGATTGACTTCCTTTGCTTGAGAGCCAGTGTCTGCCAGTTGCAGCCTCTGGAGTCCCACGGCTTGTGAGAAAGAAGCCTTCTGCTAGCATCTGCTTTGCTGGGGACAGTAGTCCTGACCCTTTGTTCTTTTCACTCTGCCCCCCTCCTTCCCAGTGATTAGCAGCGTTAGCCAACCAGTTACATGGGGTATAGGCAATCACATTAACCCAAGTAAGGAACCCTGACACTAAGAGAATAATAGGCTTTTCTGAATTCTTTCTTTCCTTCAAAAGGTTAAGTGGTACTCAGATGTGTTCCTTGACATCCCTGGGAGTAATGCTCAGGAATTCCCCCAAATATGCTGTTCTCAGCCTTCCAAACAAGCTTCCTCCTGTTTCTGTCCTTCAGGATCTTAAATTGCTCTCTCCTCTCCTTCCAATTCTTCTGTTTGTCCTCTCATCTCACCCGTCTTCCCTTCCTTGCAACCTGGGATCTAATTTTTTCCCCTATTGCATAGGTTTCTCTATGTTCATCTCTAAGTGAGTGAACATTTATAAGCACTTCTCTTTATACAAAAGGCAAACTAGCTCTATTCTACATAAAAATGGGTTACACCTAGTGCATGTATTGTTAAGGAAGGAGCTAATCATTGCATAAATTAGAAAACTCTAGGTTCCTATCCGTGGGGAAAAAGAATGGTTTAAAAAATGGCATCTTCTACCATAGGACATTGAAGTTTATTTAGTATGACACTCATCTCCTAGGATAAGAACTGGATTTTGAGAGGCCACTGCTCTTTTCTCTTCCTGATTCTCCTTAAGTCCCTAGAAGAAGCATCATAGTTTCCCATTATGGGAGATAATCTGGTACGTATATATCCCAGCAATGCTTGATGGAGCTAAAATGCTGCGTTCCTATGGTCTGCTGTTTCAGTTACAACAGTCAAACTCGAGTCCTTGCTCACAAACAGCTATCAGATGACAGCTTAGTAGAGAAGTTTAAAGATCCACAAGAATTCACTGATAGTTAAAAATATCACTTTCTAATTCTCATCATGGTGAACCATGGTTTGGGGAGATGATGGGTAAGAATTGTTTGGATTCCTGAGCTTTTCTGTGTCCTCCCTAAAGCTCAGATGGTCAGAGCCCCAAATGGGAGGTCTGATGTGAGTAGCAGGAGGGACAAAGGGCAGATCAGGCAGGGCTCAGCTGTCTCTTCTTTCTGTGAGCTTTCCTTATCTCATCTAGCCACAAGTCCCCAGAGATGACTCTGTGGGCATAAAAGTGGTAGTTTTCTATCGTCCTGTTCTGCAGGAGGACTTAAAAGCCTCATGAACCAGCCATGTTACCTTATTTCTCAGGTGAAGGGGCTCCACAGACTTGGTTTTCTTTTTTTCCTTCAGTAGACTTGCCTGAGATGTTATTAAGACTCCATTTGCCCCGGAGTCTGCAAATATAATGTGTGTCCCCTGGATACACTATTGTTCTAACCAGAATGGAGCAGAGTAAGACATGGACCTCATTTGATCTGGGCTCGATATTTCAGTCAGTGAAACTCAAAATCACATTGACTCATTAACTGACTCATATTGAACCATTCCTCATGTCTGTTTTACTTATAACCATCTTTATCTTGTTGACGTGCAATTTTTTTCTAAACTTAAGTGTAAAATGATATCTTTTAAAATTTTTATCTTGTTATATTTACCCTATGGTTCTAGTTTATGGAGGCCTTTTTTCCTGGTTACCTCTGGTATATTAGTTATCCCTCCCAATTAGTGTGTCATGTGCATTTTTGATAAGCATGTCTTACTCAAGTCATTGATGAAAAGGGTGACCATGATAGGATCTAGAACAGATGGGAAGTGTCCAAACTTCTAGGAGTTCCAGAGCACTTCTCCCTAGTTGATATTGATCCATTTTGCAGCACCCTTTGGGCCCAGCTGTTCTGAGTGACCAGACCAGCTGCCAGTGTATTTCTATCTTATCCACAGGATCAAGACAGATTTTTCTGGAGCCAGCCCTGTGATGGTCTGGTAGTTAGAGTTTGGCACTCTCAACGCTTTGGCAGCCCAGGTTTGTTTCCCGGTTGCAGAACCACACCACCCTGTCAGTTGCCATGCTGTGGTGGCAGCTTACATAGAAGAACTAGAAGGACTTACAACTAGGATATACAACCACGTGCTGGGGCTTTGGGGAGAGAAAAGAAAAAAAAGAGGAAGATTGGCAACAGATGTTAACTGAGGGCGAATCCTTCCCAGCAAAAAAAAAGAAAAACAAGAGAGAGATTTTTCTGAAGTCTAGACAAATTGTGTCCCTGGTGTTTTTTGATATATGTGTGTGCATATATATGTGTTTATTTATGTGATACATAATATATATCATATATAAATATATATCATGTAAATATGTATGCATATTATTTCTTACATCCCTAAACTATTATTTATAGACCGCTTGCTATCTATTGCTGAGTGTTTTACATATATTATCTCCTTTATTCTCCACAATAATTCTTTATTAACTTCATTCAAGAAACGTAATGACGTTTTTTAGCGTGATTTGTACTTACTCTCCAGTGGTCAGTGCTTCCTTCTCTATGTGCTTGCCGCTTTTCACGTTTCATTCACTCTCTTCTGGAGTTTTGCCTATGATATTGCTTATTTAGTAAATACTTCTTGAGCACTTGCTGTATATAAAGAAAGCACTGCATTACAGCCTGTTGGAAATTCAAAGGCAAATAAGAAATGGTCCCTTTGCTCGGAAGAGCTTCTATGTAGTTAAAAATATGAAGGAATGAACAATGGCTTTGTGAGGGAAAGAGAGAAAGCAAAAGAACCACAAAAAAGAGAGTCCTGAGCGTGAATGGAACATTGAAACTAGCCCACGTACAAAGTTCTAAATGGAAATCTTCAGAAGCCATAGTGGTGGTGTATTCCATGTTAGAACCTCTTTATGAAGATGGAAGGTATCCAGCTGACTGACAGTGTTAAGTCCTATCCCAGCACTTTGTTGGAGTGTCTTCCTGAGTTTGAGGGTGAGGAGAGGCAGGCCTGGAAAGAGGGTCTACTTAGGAAATCTTTCATTTAAAAAATGTTATTAAAATTATCGAGAGTATATATATTTTTAGGGGCTGGCCTGGTGGCATAGCAGTTAAGCTTGCGCTTTCTTGTTTCAGTGGTGGCCCAGGGTTCGTGGGTTTGGATCCTGGTTGCATATCTACGCACTGTTCATCAAGCCATGCTGAGGCGGTGTCCCACATAGAAGAGCTGCAACTCTACAACTATGACACACAGCTATGTACTGGGGCTTTGGGGAGAAAAAAGAAAAAGAAGATTGGCAACACATGTTAGCTCAGGACCAATCTTCCTCAAACAAACAAACAAACAAACCCACTTGAAATTTACCAATGTAGTAATGATTGACATGGAGGTTGTTTCTAATTTTTTATTATTATAAGTAATACTGGGAACATGCATTTTCTTCCTCATACTTTGGAATTTTTCCTTAGGATAACTTCCCAGAAGTGAGGATACTGAGTCAAAGGATATGAGCATTTTAATTGACCTAGCCAAGTTATTTTCCAAAAGCTGTGTCCTATTTACTGTTTAATAAATGCCATCTGTACTTTGTTCAGCATAGATTATGTTTATTTTAACACATTTTTCCTATGCGTTATATATGTGATTCATACTTTTTTAACAAAATGGGACAATTTATTACTTTTTCTCCCAGTAATATAACGTGAACACTTCCCTATTCTACCAAATATCCTTCTACAGCCGTGATTCTCATTCTGGGGGCAGCTGTTCTTGGCTGTAGAGTGTGAAGGGTGACTACGCTAGTGCTTCTCAAACTTGTCATCCTTACCCACCTTTATGATTTGTACCACATTTACTTTTATTTATTTGTCTTTAAATTGGCTTTTTTAAAGCTTTCTATTTTTAAATAATTTTAGACTTAACAGAAAAGTTGCAAAGACAGTACAAGTTCCCCTGACTTATATAACTATGGTACAATTATCAACTAAGAAATTAATGTTGGTATAATTCAAACTGTAGACTTAATTTGGATTTCATTAGTTTCTCCCATTCAAGGTCCTTTTTCTATTCCAGGATCTAATCCAGGATCCCCCATTAGGTTTAATTGTTGTGTCGTCTTATTCTCCTCCAACCTCTGACAGTTCCTCAGTCTGTCCTTGTTTTTTACGACCTTGAGACTTTTGAGGAGTACTGGTCAGGTATTTTATAGAATGTCCCTAAGTTGGTTTTGTTTGATGTTTTCTCATAATTAGATTGAGGTTAAGGATTTTTGGGAAGAACACCACAGAGGTGAAATGCCTTTCTCGGTGCGTCATATCAGGGGTCCATGATGTCAATATGTCTTATACTAGTAATATTAACTTTGATCACTTGGTTAAGATAATGTTTGCCAGTTGCCTCCATTGTCAAGTTAACTGTTTCTGCCTTTGTAATTAATAAATATTCTAGGAGAGATATTTTGAGGCTGTGCAAGTATCCCATTTCTTTTTAAACTTTTACCCACTAATTTAAGCAAAACAAAACTAAAAGCAAACAAAAAACATATATACCTTCTTTAGCATTGGTCTCATCAATGAGATCAGTGAAAATGGGGTTACTAGCTGGTTATCTTTTTTCTTATGCACATTAAGATAAGTATAAAAGTATTAAAATTTTTAAAAATGTTTGACCATATCCCACTTATAATCATCTTGTATACACACCACACCTTGGAAACCCTGGACCACTCTGAGTTGCTAAACACCAAATGGTTTAGGTTCTGTGGTGATATTGTTGATCCCTTATTAATTAGATTGACTAGTTGGTTGATTTGTTTCATTAGTTCATATATTAAAAATTTATTAATTGTACTTGGTACAGAGCCCTAAACTAGGATTCAGAGATAAGACATAGTTCTTGCCCTAAAGAATATTACAGGCTAGTGGGAGAGTTAAGGCGAATAAGCCTTGGTGCACTAAAATACAAGGCAGTGAGCATGGCTGACGCTGGAGTAGTTGACTCTTTGTTCCAGGAAGTACAGGGGGTAGGGGTAGAGAATCCAGTCTAGCCAGGGAAAATCAGGGGAGATGGCATGGAGGAGGTGACACAGTCTGGGTCCACACTTCTGCAGCTTTGCCTGTCTTATTCTGGGGGGTACTCCTCTCGCAGGCTCAAGGTATTTTCTTGGTTATATCATGGAAAAGCCATTTGAGTCCACATTCCTCTTATTCCCCCATCTGCCCCCATCCCACCCCCCAGTTTGTACCCTACCTCCCCTATCCTGAAGGTTCAGTCTTGCCAGGTTCAAATCATGGTTGAGCTTGGAGTTCAAAGCCAAGTAAGCATGAAAAGCTCATTCTGGAAGGATAAAATGGTGCTTTTAGAGAGGGTCTGGGATATTGCTTCCTTGGTCCAGTCTTTCCTGGCCCCAAGTCTACGTTTATGTGGCCCAGTATTAAAACGTTCAGACTTAATAAGGGGTAGTGGTCAGGGGCCTGTGGATTTGAGAGATTCCAGGAAATTGGCCCATATATGAGCACTGTGACAGATACTCCAAGAGACTGGATCAAACCACTCAGTACCTTGTGCCCTGGAGATCTGAACTTTCTGTTTCATATTGAGGGTTGTAAGCTGAGTGGAGGTGAACTAGGGCTGGAAGGTTGGCAGACCGAAGGAGAGTGCGCTCAACCCAATATGAAGATGTGCAGTAGTTGCTTCACCACAGGGCAGTGGGATCTAGGATAATTATAGGCTGAATCCCATACTTTCCTAGTTCAGAGCCTTAGGGTTGGGGGATGGGAGATAAGTGGGAGGCAGGTGGGGTTAGGGCAGGAGTAAGGACCTGGGAGAATTTCCTACCATAAAATGCTGGGACTTGAGCATAGAATGGGTATTTCTCTGTTTTCCCAGGAAGGCTGTGCACGCAAAATATGTGTAGCAGTGGCCAGCACACTGGAAGTCCTGCCAGAAATGGCTCCCAGGCAGAGGAGGGCTGGGATTGCCATCTGGAGGGAGACATTTGTTTTGTTGATTTAAAGGCCCTAGTAGAGCCCGTGTAGAGACTGCTTGATTTGCAGTAGGCAGATTGTCTTCCAAGAGAACTTTGTTAGATATTGCCAATTCTTCTGCTTTGTAAAGGCGGCTTTGTCTCAGACTGATGGCTGGGCCTAAGTCTCTTGGCAGAGCCTCAGTCTTCTTCCAGGCACTTCCTAGGCCATTTCCTAATTTCTGCATCCTGTGTTTGGTGCCTTTCTTCTCTCTCCAGCCTTCCTTAGGCAGGAAGCCCCAGTCTCCTATCTTTTCCTCCAGGAAAGGCTGCCTTTTGTTAGTGACAGTCTTCTGTCTGATCCTAGGCAGATGACTCCAGAGCCGCAGGCCAGTGGTTCTCCTGAAAGGATTAGATGGAGACTCTGTAGCCCCTGAAACAAGTCTTCCTGCCACTTTGGACTCAGTCAGAAAGGAGTGGGACTAGGTGACTAGGACAGAACAATAGGACTGGGCGACTGCAGTAGAACAATGCAATAGAACATGCAAGCTAGAAGCACTCTTGGAGAATGGCTGGTTACAAGAGCCCTCTCATTATATGCAGGAAAAAGCAGAGGCCCTAAGGGGGATAGGGACTTGCTCAAGATCTCACCAGCCCAGAAACCAGGACCTGGGCTCCAATCTGCTGACCCTTTCTCTACTCCTGGATTTTTAATTTTTCTCTTCTTAACCACATTGTTGCTCAGAGGTAGAAAAGGAACATTATAAAGCCCTAAAGGGCTCTTGTGTAAACCTGCCTGCTCGCATGGCAGCCAGAGCCCAGTGTAGGAGAACTGGGCAGGACACATGCCTGATTCCTGGTTACTGGGGTAGAACTGGATGTCTTCAGTGGAGATGCTGCTGGACCTGTATCTGGTGGGGATTGGGAGCCAGGCACCCCAGAGGCATCTGAAGTTATACTGTATCTCTTGGGCATTCTAGCATCCTACTAGTAATATCAAAACAACAGCTCATTTTTCTTGAATTCCTTTGATCCCAGAGTAAGGAGTGACTTTAAAAGATTTACTCTGCTCCTTTGTTTTCAGATTCGGAATTTCATTTGTTTTTAAAGAGACAAGAAAATACCATAAACTCTTCTAGTGACCAAACCTAGAATCTAATTATCACACACACACACACACACACACACAGACATTCTCTTGGTACAATGTAGATCTGTCCACTCAAATTCCCTCATCTTATGGAGGGGACAGCTGTTTCTCTTTTTGTTTTGTTTTTTTAAGGAGTATTTTTCAATGATTCGTTTACCCCACACACATTAATTGATTCCCCACGCTGAATGAAATGCTAAAGTGGATAGACCTCAAGGGGCTCACAACTGTGGAGGAGACAGGGGTGCAAGTAACAGTGATAAAGTGATATAAATACCATAATAAAGGCATCTTCACACTGCTGTGGGCTTGCAGAGTAGACAAACAGATTTTGCCAGGAGGTCAAGAAATATGTCACAGAGGAGGTGATAACTTAGTTGGGCCTGGAAGACAATAAGATTTTGCTAGTGGGGAAGGAGAGGCACTCAGATAAAGGTAACAGCATGAGCAGTGGGAGGAGGGAGAGGAAACACAGTTTTCAGAGCACCAGGTGGTATGCTGTGGTTGTGCCTGTAATGAGATGGTGGCAGCAGGGTAAGTGTGGGCTGGAGATGAAGCCAGAAAGGATTCCCGATTTTGGTGGTAGTGTTCATATGAGGGGGTTGGACTTAGCCACACTGCTGTTGCTGTTATTTGGGCCTTCGTTATTTTCCCCCCGACAGAAGTTTTTAGTTTTTTTTTTAGTAATGGAAAAACATTTCTTTCAAACAACATTTTACACCCATCTCCAGATTATAAAACATAATATGGTTTTTTAAGTAAAAATGTATTTCCCATGAGCAGAGTGACCTGCACAGTGGAGGTGAGAGAAAGCGTTTTTGTCCCTGAATGGAGCTGACCTGAGAGAACCCTCGCATCTGTGGGAGTTGGGCCATGCCTACATCCCGCTTGGTTTGGCAGTGACACTGGTGGTGGAGTGCTTGTGAGTGAACACTCTGGTAATGGGAGAGGCTGTAAAACCCTGGAGCGCGTCCTCAGAAGAGTGACCTTACGAGGAAAGTTCTGGGAAACAAACCACACGGAGACTTTACAGGAATTTTTGGTTGAGCCCACAGGCAAGGCACATGAGGAAAGGAGATGTAATTATAGTTTGTAAGTCTGTCAAAAGATACAATGACTGACATGAAATAGCTGTTCTAAGTTTCTTCTTCCTGTAGAACAGGAAGAAATGGGTTTTTATGCATTCATTCCATAGATATTTATTGAGCACCGGCTGTGAGCTGGGCCCTATACTAAATGCAGGGAATATGGTGGTTAGCAAAACAGTCAAGGTTCCTGCTCCTAAGGAACTCACAGAGGAAGCCTGACAGCAAATAATTGCACAAATGTGTGATTATTGATTATGGTGAGCGCTGTGAAGGATAAGTCCTCATTTCCATTGGAGGATCATGGAAGACTTCTCTGAGGAGGTGAGAGGCAAGTCAAGGCAAGGAGAGTAAGAATCAGCCAGGCAAAGACTAGGAGGAGTGTCCTGGGGGAGTGTCCTGGGGGAGTGTCCTAGGCAAAGGGAAACCGCCTGGAAAAAATCCGGCACTTCTGGGAAACTAAGAGAAGATCTGAGTGGCTAGCACACGAAGGGTGCTGAGAGGAGGCTGGAGAAGGATCATGCTGGGCCTGACAGGTCCTGGTAAGAATTTAGGTTTTATCCTAAGTGCAGTGGGAAGCCATTGAAGTGTGTGAAGCAGGAAATGACATGATCTGGTATAAAAGGGTGATTTAGACAGCTCCGAGGAGAATGGAGTTCTGAGGGCAAGAGTGGAAGCTGAGGTGAGTAGGAGGTTTTTGTAGTAATTAAGGGGAGAGACTGGGGTGGCAATGGAGGTGCAGAAAAATGGACAGATAAAAGATATTTTGAAAGTAAAATTATTTGGAATTGGTAAATAGATTGGATGTGGGGAGAGAGAGGCAGGGAGATGCAAGGATATCTCCCAGGTTTCTGGCACAAGTACTCATGCAGGCCTCTCAGCAGATACTAGACCACGTAAGGCTGTAAAAGCCCTATCCTTTGGGAAAGTAGGATCGAGTAGGATTGATCTGAATCCAGCCTTGCAGAGGCAACAGAGGGGTTCAGTTGTCCTCCTGCCCTGCCCAGTTCAGGGAGCTCACACACTATAGCAGCACCCAAGCAGGGATGCTAGTTCTCCTTACTCTTGCCATGTCCCTTCTGCCTAAGGACAGGGCTCTAAGGAACCTCTATAACTGCAGCATGCCACTAGGGGGAGCGTAGCCTGCATTCTGTGTCTCTGGTCTGGGGGGCTTTTTGAAGTTTGGATTACTTTAGAGACTGACTTGTATCAGCTTCAGTACTCAGCCCTGGCTCCTGGTCCCTCATGCTTAGAAGAATGCCTGACATATGGTAGGTGCTCAATAAATGTTAGTTGGTGTTAATGATAACTGTGAATATTATCTTATTGTAGAAGTGGCTGATCATCACCTCTTCTTTCTGAGTATGGAGACTGGGCAAGTGGAATGTGCATTGTGAGGGTCAGGAGAAGAGCAGAGGGATGCCTGTTGGGAATGGGCAGAGGGAGAAGTTGAGTGATTCGATGGTGTTGCACATGCCGTTTCATCCTGTTTTCCTTTGCAGATTTGGGACACTAGGGCCTAGGAGGGATTCCTGAGCTGGTACTTGGGTGAGGTTGGGCATTTATGGTGGGGGATTGGGGATGCCCCCTTTGAAGCTCTGAGTGCTTCACTGAAGCAGTAGTGACCATCACTTAGGATTTGTGCCATCCTGTTATTTCCTGTTGAATCTAGAAACATTTCTTCTACTTTAGCCCCTAGCACATACGTACCTTTTAAACTCAAGTCAATTAAAATCTTGTTTTGAGAATTTTGCGATATATTGGAAGTTAATCAAAAACACAAAGATTCTGCCAGGGATCACTGCGTTACAGATTCCATCAGAACCTCTCGAGCACTATTTTAGGAAGCAACCCATTGAAAAATGTCTTCCTTGAGCCTCTATGCCCTTTTCTTGGGGAGATACCAACTGCCCCAGGTTTTTGTTTGTTTGTGGTGAAGAGCAGCTGAGATGAATGCATTCTTTTTTTTTTTATAATTTTATTTATTTATTTATTTTTCCCCCCAAAGCCCCAGTAGATAGTTGTATGTCACAGCTGCACATCCTTCTAGTCGCTGTATGTGGGACGCGGCCTCAGCATGGCCGGAGAAGCGGTGCCTCCGTGCGCGCCTGGGATCCAAACCCGGGCCGCCAGCAGCAGAGCGCGGGCACTTAACCGCTAAGCCTCGGGCCGGCCCGAGATGAATGCATTCTTAGCCCAATGCCTGATTTAAGGAGAATGCTTTCACACACATCATCTCTTTTTATGCTCATCCCAGCCCTATCAGTTCCCCAGGGGATAGATTTTATAGGTGGAAACTGAGAGGTTAGGTGACTTGCCCAGGGGCACATGGCTAGTTAGTACTGGAGCCAGGCACTGCCAAGGTCTTCTGACCCCTGCTCTGCCTGGTACACTTGGAGCTACTCTGCTGAATATATGGACGCGAGTTGAAAGGCTTGGGTACTTTTTCTAAATCTGTTATTTTCCGGTTCTGTGACCTGGGGCAAGTCATTTGACCTCTCTTTTAAATTTTTTTTTAATCCGTTAAATTAATATGATAATACTAGTCCTAACTTTCAGGCCTGTTGTGTTGAACAGATGAGCCAAGATTTGTGAGAGTATTTTGGAAAAGCATAAGGTAATTTATAGCTATAGGGCAGGACTTCTTTTCTCTAATCTGTGCACCAGTACAATTGACATCTTATCAATGCTATCATAGAGTCTTCAGGCTAAAAGGATGGTAGTCAGGCCTACCTCACCATGACTCAGGGAGATTCTTTACCTTCCCCTGGGAACCCAGCCTTGTAGCTCATAACTGGTTATCAAAAAATTATTAGTTTTTAAGATCAGATGGCAGTATACTTTAGTGGAAAGTGCACCAGACTAGGGGGCCGTGGACTGGTCTCTACTCTTAGTTCTTCAACTGCCAACTAGGTTATAACTGCAGACCAAACATTTGGTCTCTCTGAGCCTCAGTTTTCCCATCTATAAAATGGTGATAATAATATCTGTCCAGTGTATTTCAAAAGGTTTTGAGGATCAAACAAAATAGTGCATGTAAAAGAATGTTACAGAGCAGAAATGTCCGTGGAGGGATTAAACTTAGAGGACCTGCTGTGTCCCAGGTACTGTGCTAGTTCTTGGACAGGAGTGATATTATTACTGGCTGTGACAGCAGCTCACAGAAAGCCTGGGCTTTGGCTGCAGGCCCTGAGCAGGGCAGAGAGACGAGGCTGTATTTGTATCACATTTATTGCTTGGGCTGTGACTCTGGACTTGCCCAGGACTCTTATTGGTCCTGACCCAGTGTCTTTCCTCTCCATTGCAGGAAGATGAGAGACTGCTTGAGCACCAGCCCTAGTACCATGAGTCCCTGCACTGGTTAAAGCCATCGCCACGACCTGGGCAGGCAGCAAGGTAAGCAGAGAGGCCAGTCCAGGCGAGCTCCTGGGATGTGAATGCATTTCCGCCTCAACTGCTGCCCAGAAAATCCCAAG
Source organism: Ceratotherium simum simum (assembly GCF_057802395.1). Lineage (NCBI taxonomy): Eukaryota > Metazoa > Chordata > Mammalia > Perissodactyla > Rhinocerotidae > Ceratotherium > Ceratotherium simum. The sequence continues at coordinate 20,687,570 of NC_141906.1, forward strand.
TGCACAAACAAGTCAAGGCAATGCATCTGGGTCCTCCTACCCGCGCTCCAGGACCCAGAGGAAGGGCTTGCTTCCCCTCCAAGTGCTCCAGCTAGTTCCCTCCCCGCTGGCCGGGATTCTTCCAAGTTATAAAAAATGAGACACTGGAGGGGAGGAAAACAAGTCCACTCACTGTCTTCTCCCCTCTCCCCTCTCCCCTCTGAGCTGTTCAAGCAAGTTCCCAGGAGCAGCCCAGAGCCCTTGTTTGACTGGGAGGTAGGAGGAGTGGAATGCGTGCAAAAACCAAGCTGATCAAAAGACAGTGCTGTTTCATGGAAGCCTCCCAGAACTGAGAGAGCGAGGGGAGAGAGAGAGGGAGAGGGAGAGAGAGGGAGAGAGAGAGAGGGGGAGAGAGAGAGAGAGGGAGAGGGAGAGAGAGAGAGAGAGAGAGAGTGTGTGTGTCTGTGTGTGTGCGCGCGCGCGCTGGCGAGAACAGTGTCTCCATGACAACTGGCCTGGCCGGCTAGCAGTGCTCTGCTCATTTGGCTGGAAGGAGCTCCACGAAAGGTCAGAGGAAGGAGCTGTGGGAAGCTCGCAGCAGGTATCGGAGCTTAAGCGAGTGGATTTGGGGGCCCTGGGCTCCCTAACAGACTGTAGAGTGAGCCAAACTCTGCCGAGAATGGAGTGGGCAGGAAAGCACCGGGACTTTCAGGTAAGGTCAGCTCCGGGCTTACATTGTTTTTCCTCCTTTCCTGGCCGTAGTCTTGGGCTGTTTTCTGGGAGGCAGGCGAGTGTCTGTACTCTCTGCTCAGGGTTCGGGGCTCAGGAATGATGTCATGCTCCAACAGTTGGATTCTATTAGCTTAAGGAGGAGGGAAACAGCCAATTTTCTTGACTTTGCAAATCACTTTGCTCTCACTCTTGCTGAACCTGAGGTGTTTAGACTTCGCTACAGAAATCTTCTTACTTGTATTTAGCACAGAGGCTCAGGGTATTTTATAGGAAGAGTCTTTCATATAGAAAACACGTTATCATCACTCCAGCATTATGCTTGTAGTTCTTACAGGGAAACTCCAGTGTCTTTTGAGTGGCTTGGTTTGTTCTAGTGAATACTGTCTGTTTGTCTCTTGGTGCTGCTATGTCTGACCTGTAATGAAAAAAAAAAGCTAATTAACTCAGCTAGGATCCTGTGGTGAGTTCCAAGTCTCGCTGGAGCGGTTATTAGGACAGAGGGACTGTCTTAGGGATATCTGAACAGGGGTCGGTCTCTCTCTCTCCCCCAGGCAGCTTGGTAAGAAGTGAGCTGTCTTCCTTCATCAATAAGGTCTGTCACAGGCTTTCGTAAAAAATATATGAGGTGGAGGTAGGGGAGTGTCTTCGGGTTAGGGGGTCTGCAAAGAGGTTTCTTATCCTGATATCTCAGTGTGAGCTCTCAGCGGCAGCTGCTAAGAGCTAGGTTGCCTGAGGAGACAAGAGGTACTGTGGTTGTGCTGGGTGGATTCCTTGGGTTAATATTTTAACCAAATCTCAGGGCATGCATTGTCCACACTGGGCACTCCTTCTACTCTGTTTGCCCTGTGTTTTGATAAAGCTTGTTCTGACCTAGAAGGAGTGGAGTGTGGTGAGCTTAGTGTGGCCCAGGAGAGGAGATCCTTCCAGAAAGGCACTTTTATAGGTGATGGGCTAGCTAGGTTGTCAGTAATCTTATTAGGAGGATTAATGCAGTGGATACTCCCTGCAGTGGAGACCCATAGGAGATGTGCTGCTGCTTCAGCCGTGTTATATCTTACACTTACTCCTAGGCCTCAGGGAACTTTGTGGATGCCTTTGGCTTCTCTGTGGGATGAGGGAACAGCTGCTGTCCTGGCTTCTCGGTTTTTCTTCTTGAACTTTCTGAACAGAATGTCTTTTGTATTCTGGCAAACAATGAGGGGGCCTTCTGATTAAGTTCGGGTCAGCCTGCCAGTGAGAGCACTGACCAGGTCCCCAATTCGGGCTCCCTGAATGTGTACATGTAGGCATGAGTGTTGTGGCCTGAGGGTCCACAAGGGTGAACTCAATGGCCCTGGACTTCAGATGGGCCCCTTCTAAAGTGGCCTCCTTTTATTATACCCCAGGGATCCTCTGCTTGGCTGAACTCTGTTTTACTGGGGGGATGTGGCATAGCACTGTTGGTTGGGATTAAAGTTGGGGGAGGTGAGGAGGAGGCATCTCTGAGTCAGTGGGCCCTTTGGTGGGCAATGCAAATCCAGGATCTCAGTTCTCCTCTACTTATGTGGATGTGGTTGGGGCTTCTCCAGTTTTATTGCCCCCACACATGTGAAGAAGGCTAGCAGATGATGTTTCTTTTTGTGTAGCAGAATGAATAATGGATTTGGGGTTGGGAGACTTGAGTCCATGGCCAGGTTCTGCTACTTGCCATCAAGGTGGCCATGGGCAAGACCCTTAACCTCTGCGACCTTCAGATTTATTAGCTATGAGATGGAGATGATAACTACTTCACAGGACTGTTGGGAGGAGCAAATGAAATAATTTCCATGAACATAGTTTTGAATAAGTCAAATCCTATATAATGTAAGATGTTATGAGTTGAAGCTTGAAGGATGGCCCTGCTCTCTTCTGGAAAGTCACTTTGCCTCTTTGTTCTGGTTTCCCCATTTATAAAGTGCCCTCTTCTTTTCTGCATTTATAAATGAAAATGAGAAAAATCTTAAAAAGCTTCTTCAAGATGTTAAAGGAAACAAATAGTGCTTTCTTTGGGTTGGGAAGTTTAAAAAGAGTGATGTTCACGGTAGACTTTGAGCCTCATAAATGATGCTTCAGAGATGAAGCTTTCCTTAGTCACCTGACTCATGTGTTTTCCTATAGAGGAGAGGGATTCCAGGGACCCTTTGCTCTTCTAGTGTCCCATAGCCACCTGGCAGTTACATGTCATAAATTTTAGTGGCTGGAAGAGAGGCTACTGGTTGCTAGGCAGGTTCCCTCAACCTGGTAGATTCTGCTGGGGAAACTGTTTTGAGTGGGCAGAGAGACCTTTCTCCTCTGTTCTGGGTGTGAAAGGCAGGGTTCTAACAGGCAGGAAGAGTTATTGCTCTGAAAGCCTCCTTGGGGGCTGGGCAGCTCTTTCAGGAACCCGTGTGGCTACAGCTTAGAGGGAAACAAGAAAGAAAGAAATAAGGAAGTGGGAATTCCAAGGGCAGAGAAACTTGATATGCCGTGGGACTGTGCCAAGGAACAGAGTAACAGGGGAGGGGAGACTCTAGGCCAGGGCATCCCAGATCAGTCCTCAGGGAGTCTGCAGGGCTCATGGCACACACTAAGTGGGTACACAAGGAGGGGCTGGGCACCCCACCCGCAGCCTCAGCTCTTGTTATAGGACAGGGGAAAACCTGCCAGCCGTGCGCTGGAGTGGTGTCTGGGAAGAAGCCCCTGAGAAGATTCTAAGTAGGCAGATTTTTTTTTTTAACAACAGAGACGTTTTTCCAGGTGAATCATGTCACAGCAGCCTCTAAGGCCTGAAGGAGAAGTTGTCTACAGCTTCGACTGGGGCTGCAGCTGTTCCCCACTCCTCATCGGTTCAACTTCCCAGAGCTGAGTCACAAATTGGATCCCTCCATGTTCCTTAAGGATTAAAAAGTAACATTCCTGTTCTCACTCCCTTTCTCCCCCTTCCTCTACTCCCTTTCCTGCACACTCTACCCCTGGACTCCCTCTCTCTAAAATTAGAATAATCAGTTACCCAAGGAAGTTGAAACTTTGAAATACCTTGGAGGACAGGCCAAGGGCATCCTCAGTTCCGCTGGCTCTGCCCCTGTCCCTGGAATGAAGGCTTTGGGTGTACGTTTTGGAGGGGCACTCCAGACTCCATATATCATGGCCACACTGCTGGCCTGGAGCTAAGAGAGGCTGCGCTCCATTCCCCATCGAGTCTGATTCTAAGAACTGCTTTGGGGAGATCCACTGGGCACCTGAGGGAGGTGGGAGGGTTTGAATCCTGGGCCTTCCAAAGCACTTCCCTGCAGGCAGGTGGGACTCAGAGACCGAAGAGCATGTCTTCCTGTTGCTTCTGTTAGCTGTTACCTGTCACTGCTCTGGAGACTCCTGGTTTCCAGTATTGGGCCCAAGAGAGTTTGCTGAGGCAGCCAAGCAAAGGGAATGCATACCTGAGCCTGGAGGAGGCCAGGCAGCAGCCCCGCAGAGCTTTGGCTGGGTCTCCCTTCTGTGCCTCTGCACTAGCTTGGGAGAAGAGGATGTTTAGGGCAGGGCGGGGGGAGGGGAAGGGGAAATCTGCTGGCAGATAATTGAGTTCTTTGAGTTAGAGGAACCATGGAAAGTGGAGAAGGGGCCAGGAGGGCATGAAAGGAAAAAAAATGACCATCTGGCATAGTCTGCAGAGACTCCTCTTTAAAGCTTGTGGGAAAACGTGCTAGTGAGTGCCTTCTGGAGGTAGGGAGGAAGACGGCATCTCCTTTATGCTGGGGAGGAGGCGCTGTGGGCCTCTGTCTCAGTGAGTGTGTGGGGTGAAGTGCTGGGTGCATCTGTCCTAGGGGAACATGCCACGTAATATTGTCTGATAGAAAAACCCCGCTGGGGTCTCCATTTCTAGCTGTAGGCCCTAGAAAATGCGCCTGTGTGTGTGTAGGGGACAGGAGGATGTTAAATGAGTCTAGACTACCTTATTGAAGGATTTCTTCAAAGATCCTTCCTCTTTTTTTTTTTTTGACTCTGATACACCGTTGTCGAGAGGCTGTTGAAATTATCACAACACTCTTCTCTTCTAAAAACTGCCTGGACGTTAGATTGCACTGTCTTTATAAAGGTTGAATTATGTGCAATTAGGGCATGAAGGCTTCTTAACCAAAGCTGACCTATTCCTAAGGGTTTATCATGAAACCACTGGTTTCTCAAAGATCCAGACTCTTCTGTGTGACTTGTTGTCACTGAAGGATTTGTATATGAGCTGGAGATTGACTAACAGGAAGCAGCACAGTGAATGAAGGACTATTTGAATGTGGGAAAAATGAGATAAACAGAGGGTTGTGAGAAACAAGATCTGAAGCAGTTGAAAGACTACTAGAAGGTAACAGGAGAGAGTCCCTGGGCAAGGGGACTGAGGAGAAGGTAGTTCTCAGGGGCAGCTGGGGTGATAGAAGCGGGTACCTGGGGCTGACCAAGGAGGCTTTACAATTTAGCAGAAGGCTGGCCTGCCCCCAGGGGACTCAAGGAGACAATGTTGCATAGGTCCTAACAAATACTGGGAGGGCGAGGGTGAGTGGCAGTGGCTGGCATTGGGGTTGACACCCCTGTTCATTTGCTCTTGGGCTCGGAGGCATCTCTCATGCCACTGTGCCCTCGTGGTCTGCTCACCCATTTAGTCAGTGATTACAGAGGGTCTGGGCCTAGGGCTGGGGAGGATCTAGAAAGTATCAGGTGTGGGACTTATCTCATATACGTTGTATTAGATATTGTATTGTAGTTATTTCCTCCCCACTGTGAGCCTCTGTCTGTCTGTGTGATTGAAAGAGAAGAAACGTAGACCTGCTGAAGTTTTGGGTTTTGGTGGTAGGGTTATTGACTTTCTCATTCTTTAGGCTGGGACAAAGGAGGAGGGTTCAACTCTTAGACTTGGATGTAAAGCACTGTTTGAATGATGGAAGAGAGCCAACTGAAGGGCTGGAAATAGGAGGAGACTGAGGGTTCTAGACCTGTGTCGAAGCTTCTTTGAGAGTGTCAAAGGGTGGGGCGTGGGGGGGATAGGAAAAGGGAAATGGGAAAATCGGAAAGAAAATTATGAAGTCAGCTAGTTTTTAGAACTCTTTAGCTTTGTTCGAGGAACTGAATTTTGGTGTGCTCACTTGTGTTCTTGGAACACAGGCTCCCTTATGGAGTTCTGACAGGTAACTTTTATAGATTGCTTTTTTTTTTTGTGAGGAAGATCAGCCCTGAGCTAACATCCATGCCAATCCTCCTCTTTTTGCTGAGGAAGACTGGCCCTGGGCTAACATCTGGGCCCATCTTCCTCCACTTTATATGGGATGCCGCCACAGCATGGCTTGATAAGCAGTGCATCGGTGCACGCCTGGGATCCAAACCTGGGCTGCCAGCAGTGGAGAGCGCGCACTTAACCGTCGCCACGGGGCCGGCTCCTATAGATTGCTTTTAAATGAATCAAGCTGTAATGTATTTATTCAACTATCAGTGACTGTTAGATCCTCAGTGAGTGTATGGTGCTGTCTTCGAGCAGCTCTGATGGAACCATTTGTACTTAATATGAGACTGTCACATCTAGGGTAGTGCCGTGAGTAAGAGCTGGAGCTCGGGTCTTACAAGCCTACGTTTAGAACCTGAAATTATGTTTACTAGCTGTGTGACCTTGGGCAAGTTATATAATCTCTCTGAGCCTCAATTTTCTTCGAGGCATCTTTAAAATGGATATACAGTCATGCGTCGCTTAACGACTGGGATATGTTCTGAGAAATGCATCGTTAGGTGATTTCGTCCTTGTGCAAACATCGTAGCGTGTACTTAGACAAACCTAAATGGTATAGCCTACTACACACCTAGGCTATATCGTGCTAATCTTATGGGACCACCGTCGTATATTGGTCCATCATTGATCAAAACGTCCTTATCAGGCCCAAGCTTGTTATAGTTGTGGTGAGGATTAAATGAAATGATACACCTAAAGCTCTCAGGCCAGTGCCAGGCATGTAGAATGTTCAATGTTTTCCATTATTATTATCAACTTAGAGCAGCATTTGAAGAGAGTAAGGCTGGCAACTCTTAATCAGGTTGTGGTTACTACGCTAGAAAAGTCAAACCAGATTCTTCATTTAGTAGGAGTTTATACTTTGCATTTTATTCATCTTTCTGTCAAGACCCCAGGAGAGTTTCTGAGGTGGTCCTTTTCAACCCAGCTTCATAGTCGCAGCTTTACCCTCCTGGTAGGATGCTTACCCTTCACAGTGACGGGAGACTAGAACTGCCTCTTGCCTACGCCCTTCCTGCAGGCCAGCCCAGGTAGGGCCCCTGTGGGCCTCCTTAACCCAGCATTGGAGGCCCTTCACAAGCTGCTTACAGTGCTCTGGACACAGGCTACCCCAGAACTCTTCCCTCCCACTTCCACGAATTCTGCCTATGTATTCCTCAAGACCCAGCTTGGAGCACAGGCTTTGCGGCCAGCTCTGGAGGTTTGTCGTCTGGCTCTTCCTCTTACTGTCTGTGGACCTCTGGGGAGTTAACCTCTGTTAACCTTAGTGTCTTCATCTGTAAATTGGGAGTAATGTTACCCATCTCAAAGATTTGTTCTAAGGGTTAATAACATGAGTTAATTTATATAAAGCACTTAGCTTCGTTCCTGGCACAAATATGTTCCTAATAAATGTTAGCTGCTGCTGCTGTTAGAGATCTCTCCCTCCTATGAATTTCTCTGCCCTGGCCACATAGTCAGCAGATCTGAGCTTTAGTGCTGACTGTATCTGTCACTTGGCTGGGTGACTTTGGGGAAGTAACTTGGCTTCTCTAGGCTTCAGTTTCCTCTTCTAGAAAGTGGAGGTTTTATTGAGTGTTTTCAATCAACATTCTGACTTGACTCTTCAAATGGGTATGTCTTGTCTTCCCAACTAGATTCCCTGAAGTTCTGTTTAAGTATAACATTTTATACATTTTATTTCCTCAAATTGGCCAACATATGTAGTTTATGCTTAAAAAATATTTGAGTAGTGCTCGCTTCAGCAGCACATATACTAAAAATTGGAACGATACAGAGAAGATTAGCATGGCCCCTGCACAAGGAGGACACGCAAATTCATGAAGCGTTCCGTATTTTTAAATTGAAAAAAATATATTTGAATAACTTTTTTTTTAACCCCATCAGTTGGATTCCAGGAAGCATTTCGACTTGGTTCTCATGACTTGGAGACTGGGAACTTGTTCTCAGATGCTTAGGGCGTGGTTGCAACAACTTGCAGAGAGGCTCTAGCCTTTAGGAAGCTAGAAAGTCTACCAGGTCAGTAAGAAAGGAGGTGGGTTTCACTTGGTACCCCTGGGAAAATTTTGGTCTACAGATGTTGGGGGTAGTTGTTTGTTATGCTGTATAGACTGAGACCAGCTCTGGGAATAAATACTGCCATCACTGTTTCTTCTCTCAGTGGTAAAAAATGTCAGTGTTTTCTGACCAACCCTCTCTCCTTGAGAGTTTGGAGTGAGCCAGTTATGCTCAAAGACACACCTGTGTGTTAGGGGAAGAGCCAGCCAATGAAAAGAGTAATGTTGAGAGCCTGGGCTCTGGGTTTGGACTGTTGGGGTTCACATTCTGGCTCTGGCACTCACTAGCTCTGTAACCTTGGATAAGTTCCTTAGCTTGTCCATGCCCCAGTTCCTCTTCTGTAAAGTGGAGGTGGTAATAGTACTATTTCATAGGGTTGTGGTGAGGCCTAAATATCAAGTGCTTAAGAACAGTACCTCATATCTAGTGCTGAGTGAAATGTGAGCAATTATTGTTATATTTATTATTCCCTGGTAAGCCAAGCAGAGTTTGTGACTGAGTGGTTAGTCTGTCCAGTTTGTTCTGCTGAGAAATGTGAGGCGATAGTTCCTTCCTCTGTGTCTTGGGCAGATATCTAGTATCAGCAGAGCAGTAATAAGTGTCCTCTAATCAGTACATAGATCATAGCTCTTGTACCGTGCTTTTGTAAAGAAATATATAAACCAGAGTGGGAATCTGGCTGAACCAAAGGAGCATCTAGGTTGAAAGGACCCTCTCTGATGAGTAACGTATGTTATATGGCGCTGGGATAGGCACATGGCAGAACCCTGTGTGCAAGAGCGAGATGGGAAGTGGACTGAGGGAGATTGTGAACTCAGAGATAGCGAGAGTGGCGAATATCTCTGGGCAGGTGGTTGTGGCTAAGACAGTAAGCTGTATCAGGATGCTCCTGGCACTTGATCTTCCAAGAGATGTGTTGACTCCCCAGCCCCAGGTGAGACTTGCCCCAGCAGTGATCGCTCAGACCACTCTCAGAGGAGCGGTGGATCTGTTCCTAACAAGAATGAGTAACATGAGTAGCTTGGTGCATCTTATCTACAAGTGTAATTATAAGGAGATTTCCTCTTTCAACTGCAAGAAATAGGAACTTTTGCTGCCAAACTTAGCAGCATGTTTTAAGTCCTTCAAATCTCCTTTGAGTGCTACCAAAGCTCTCAGCTTTGTTGTTATCTCTTGTTGAAATATAGCCTGGAAAGGTCATATCAACAGTGCCAATTTATGGGCCTGCTGAACCCAAGCAGGCCTAGGGCAGAATGGGGAGTTCCTGGGAGAAGGTGCTTCACAAATTTTCCCTTTGAGTGAGGCCGTTTATAATTTAAGGTTCCTTTTGCTTTAGAAGACCAAACTCTGCAGGTTAGGGTCAAACATTTTATTTCTTCTGCAGTTTTGCTTCTGTAGGCTCCCACAGGCAGGAACTCAGACCCTACAGTAGCTCCCTGTACAATCGGGGGAAGCTCAGCCTTGACAGTATGTAGAGCTACCAAAACTATGCCCGACACTTTTTATTGGAGATAAGTTTTCTTGGCACCAAGTTATGCTAGAGTCCCTTACTACATTTAGTTTATTAGCAAATTTTGACCTACCATGCATTCTGTGGAGTGATTAAAAGAGGTGAAGACCACAGGGTATAGAAACCACACATGGGGCTTTGTACTCATTTATAAAGGTCTGAGGATAGGAAGATCAGACCCATGTGTGCATATACTTTGTCACTTAGCAAATGGATGCAAATAGGGAAAGGAAATTAAAGAACCTGACTGACCCCAGCAACTCTAAAGAAGTGTGGTACTTGAGTGCAAGAGGAAAAATACCTGGGACAGCGAGATGAACTAGGCAATGGCAGTGACCTTGGTTTGTAGTCTGTGACTTGACTAACTCTGCTGCTGTATTCAGAGAATTGAGGCTTTGGAATCTAGAAAGGAAAGAGACACTGAGGGCCAGCCCCAGTGGCCTAGTGGTAAAGTTCAGCATGCTCCGCTTTGGTGTTCCAGGCTTGGTTCCTGGGTGGGGACCTACACCACTCGTCTGTCAGTGGTCATGCTGTGGCGGTGGCTCACATGCAAAAAGAGGAAGATTGGCAGAGGATGTTAGCTCAGGATGAATCTTCCTCAGTAAAAAAAAAGAAAAAGAAAGAGAGCACTGAAGTTCCTTATTTTCTTTGCTTCCCTCTAACCCCGATTCACTCAGCCCTTTGGCTTCAGATGTAAATGGAAAGACTGCCAGAAAAATTGGTGTTTTTGAAATGGAATGGGCAGCACTGTCCTCTCTGGGTCCCTGTCTCTCTGGGTTTGAGTCATCACTGCTGCTCAGGATTGAGTTACTGCTCAACTGTGCTGGGAGAGCCAGCTGTGAGGATTCTGGTGGTGAGACGGGCGGTGGGTTTTGTTAGCTCTGAGTAAGTGCCCAAGGGAAGTGGCAGGGATCAAATTAAAAAGAAAACAATGAGGAACAACTGGAAATTTTTGTTTTATTTAAATCTCATATTTAATGAACAATAGAATAGCTTTTTCGTCTCAAAACTCACATCGTTTGGTGAACCCGGATGGGTTTCAAAAGCAGTGCTATCCAGACTTCTTTTCACCTGAAAAACACCCAAGGTTAGATGTCTGCGTAGCTTTGCTGGAAGAAGTTGAGCCCTGGGAAGCTCTAGAAACTAAAGGAGAAAGCCATGGAGTTATGTGTATTTTACCAAAATAAGAAAAATTGGTGGGGAAAACAAAAAGAAAGCCATGGAGTCTGTAACACCTGTGCCGTCCTCCCAGCCCCTGATAGCAGTTAATGTTCCTCAGAGGGAGAGTTGGGATGACTTGATCTGTTTGTGCTCCGCAAACTCAATAAACAGGGTTTATTCCTCCTCAGCCTTTTCTCTCTTTAATTTACCCTCTTTCCCTGAGATCCTACCTCCTACTGCCACCGGTTAGTCAGAGAAAAGGGGGTGGTGGTGTCCAACTCTGCCTCTCTTGTTTAGAAACTTTTTATCTATTTATTTATTCATTCAGTACATATTTATTGAGTATCCATTCTGTCCTAGGCACTGTTCTATATGCTGGGGATGTCAAGATAACGAAGACAGCCAAGTCCTTGTGTCATGGAGCTTAAAGTAGAGTGGGGGAGCAGTCAGTAAACAAGTAAGCAAATCAATAAATGAGATAGAGATAGTAGTATGAGCTGTGAAGGAAATAATGGTGATGTGAAAGAGAGGGAGCAACAGGAATTTGAAAGCTATTTTCAAAAGAGAAGTTAGAGAAGACTTCTCTGATGATAGGACATTTGAGCTGCAAGTTCAAGGATGGGAGGAAGCTGTGAATGTGCGGATTTGGGGAAAGTACATTCCTGGAAGAGGGAGCAGCAAAGGCAAAGCCCCTGAGAGAGGGAAGAAGCTTGCTTGGCATGTTGAAAGAACATAGAGAAAGTCATCGTTGTTAAAATATAGTGAGCTGGTGGATGTAGGGGTATGAGATGTTGGTAGAGGCTAGTTCAGGTAGAGCCTTTGGCCATGGTAAGGAGTTTGGATAACTAGTATGAGGGGTATATATTCTAGGTCTGTTGCACGATTAGGGATAAGGTGTCAAAATTTGGAGGAATGGTTGGCTAAGATGAACATTGAATTTGGTTGTCTAAGAATCAAGAAAAAGAATATGGGGAAATAGAACGGATCTGGAGTGGGGATAGGCACATAGCTAATTAGCTAAAGGAAGGGGAATAAATATAATTCAGTTCTGCGTAATTCTTGGGATCAAGCAATATGTGTTTTAAAAATTTCTATAGATTCTAGGTCTGTGTTATATCATTCGCAGAATGCTTAGTCTATTCCAGGCATTGTGTTATACTAGGCATTTTCACTTGCATCATTTCAGTAAATTCTCATAACAATCTGTGAGTGAATTTGTTGATGTTCTGATGTCTACAGATGAGCAACTCAGGGGGGCTAACTTGCTTAAAATCCAAATCTAAGTCTGTATGAGTCCAAAGGATGTGCTCTTTCTATTTCCTGGTTGTAATTGTTATACCACAGGCACCTCCTCTTAGTTATCTAGAATATTTAATGAGCATTTTTTTCCTGAATTGTTGTGTGTTGTTTACTGTTATGTTCTCCTTTCTATCCATTGAGAGATAGGATGGATTTTGATTGATTGTGGAGTTGAATGCGTTTTTTCCAGCTTTCTTTGAAAGGAGTACCTGGTTAAATACTGAGAATGCCAGTCCATATCAAAAACTGGGAAGGGAAGGGGTATGTGACAAGACTCAGAAACAGATAACCTGAATCACCTCTCTGTATCTGGGTGGGAAGAGTGACAGTCTTTCTCATTAATACTCCACAAGTAGTTAGATATCTTAGATTACGATTCCTCCTATTTTATAGAAAGAAGATGGAATTTGTTTTGGAAAATTTAAGTAATTTGTCAGTAAACTAGCGTTTGTAAATAAACTCTGATTTCCTAGTTTACAGGTCTCTTTTAGAGTCTCCAAGTTTGTTGGAAATATTTGAGGAAAGAAATTTATCAGGCCACAACTTTCACTTGCTGGAAATTGATCATTGACTAGTTTCTGTTGGTTGGTACTTCTTTTTTGAGGGACTGGTCCTGTTTGGATCCTATAAATCAAGGGTCAGGATTCTGAAATGAAAATGTGTAGGGTGTTTATAAACTCATTCCTTGGTGTTCATGGGATCTGTGTTCAGCCTAGTCAGTTGGCTTAGACGGAGTCATTTGTGAAGGGCAGAGCAGGGTGAGATTGAATTTCAAATTTAGCATAGGTTCCTGACACACAGAGGAATTTCTTTTGTAAGTAATGGGATTCTGCTCTCCTGCCTCCTCTTTCCCTGTCTATTTCAGTAACTACTTTGCTTCTGAAGGTTAGGAAAGATTCCTTTAGATGATGTTTTTATCTTGAGCATTGATTCTGGAATAGACATTAGATGGTCGCCTACCATGAGCAGGGACACAGATGAGTTAGAACATGAGGCTGGAAAGATTGGTTGAGGTGAGATCTTGAGGGGCTTGAACCCTCTAGGAATTGAGGAATCGTTGTTCTGGAAGCAGGAAAGGAACACAGTTGGACTTGGTTGGTAGAACAGAAAGCTGTGAGACCATGTGGAAGATAGAACTGGAGGGGGAGGAACTTGTCTGCCTTCTTGGGTATAACTAGAGAGGTAATATTTCAGTCCCTCAAAATGCATTGAAAGCAGAATATAAAGGAAATCTGGGAGGTCTGAACTCCAGAAGGCAGAGCTCTCTGGAGCCTTAGAGCGGTGGTTTTCAGACTTGAGCGTGCCGCAGACTCACCTGGAGAGCTTGTTTCTGTTCCCACTTCAGTAGGTCTGAAGTGGGGCCTGAGAATTTGCAATTTTAACAAGTTTCTAAGTGCTGCTGCTCTTTGGGAACCACTGCTTAAGAGGCTCCGCAGCTGAGACTCAAATAAGGGTGGGAGGGCCAGATGTTAATTGGTATGCCTTCTTTCATTAACCTAGAATTTCACGTCTATACTTCAGACTCTCTTGGGTGGCTTACCCTATAACATCAACAAAGCTTGGTAGAGGTCTGTGCCCTCAGTCGCAGTGACTCTTCTCACGATATCCATATCACTTCTGGATGAGGCTTCCAGCTGTGTGCTTGTGTCTAAACAGCTGTTTGACTGATTTTTGGAAAATGCCCATCCTGGGCACTTAATTCTATTAGGACAAGTGACATTTATGCCAGGATAAGCTCCCCCCGGCCCTTTAGCACAGCCTCCTGATTGGCAGGACTATTTCAGGGACGGCAGGCAGGCTCAACATTGAGTGTGTTCTGTTGATTAGCTAGGTTTACACAGGACATGCCTGGGAGATTATCTCTTTAGCCCAAGAGTTGAATTTCAAGGGCAAAGTCCACAGTTGGCAGTTGATAGGCTGAGAACACCTGGAAGAAAGGATTTCACTGGGCTTTCACTGAGCCAGGCCTCAGTGCCTCTTCCCACAGAGGTCAGGTTTTCTCCTTCTCTGCTACCCAAGCAGGTCACTTTGGGATGCTTCTCCTGGAGCAGCATGGCTCCAGGCCCTGCCCCATGCTGTCTGCTTCAGGACCTGTGGCTTCAGGTGAGACACTTGAGTTGGTAAATACAAGCTGCCCGCTCTTCCTTGGCATTCTCATTTCTTGAATCCTTGTCTATGCTTGCTTCTCCCCTTGGGGCAGGATCTTCATTTCTTTTTCGTGGTCAGTGACTCTTAGATTTTCCCTAAAGCTCTCCTTTTCTTAGCTTCCCTCAAGCTCTCCTTTTCTTAGCTTCCCTCGTTAGTTCAGCACAATCAGAGAATTCCGTTTCAGTGTGGGAAGGGATATTAAAGGTTACCTGACCTAGCACTGTCCAACCTTTTTCCTATCCCTACACACACAGAAAGTGATCATTTTTGTAAGGCACACTGGCATAAAAGGAGGAGGCTGCTGGTAACACTGAGCCCCAGTGCTGCCCCAGGGGTTGAAGGAGTCAGTGTGTTTGCACAGCTGTAACCCGTTACTGGCGTGCTGGTTTAGAACTCTGATCCAGTCCCAGGTGCGTCAGAGTTTAGAGATGAGAAAACTGAGCGCCCAAAGTGGCGGAACTAGGATTGGGCCTCAGATCTGTTCGCTCCTGCTGATTCAGGGCCTTGCTGTGTACATAACACAAGGACTGTAATGTGTTACAATTTCTGATTAGCAAGCATGCATGAAACTGTCTCAGGCTGATTTTTGTTAAAGATTTTTTTCTTTTTTTTTTTATAATGAAGCAATACATTTATTCTAAAACTTTTACAAAATAGAAAAACATATAAGTCGGAATATGAGCCTCTCCTATAAACCCGTGCCCCAGAAATGTAATCATTGTTAACCAGTTGGTTATCAATGGATCTTTTTTTCTATAATACATTTATATATACATTTATTTTATTTTCACAAGATAAGATTATACTCTAACCAAAAGATGAAAGTAAAAAGTTTTGGTGAGGATGTGGAGAAAGTAGAACCCTCATACATTGCTGGTAGAATGCGAATGGTACAGCTGTTGTGGAAGCAAATTCTTTTGGTTCCTCAAAAAGCTAAAACTTGCCATACGACCCACTCCTAGGTATAAAACCCAAAGAGTTGAAAACGGGGACTCAGATGCTTGTATGCCAATGTTAATTGCAGCATCATTCACAGTAGCCAAAAGGTGGAAACAACCCAAATGTTCATCCACAGATGAATGAGTAAGCAAAATGTGGTGTATACGTATAATGGAATATTAATCAGCCATAAAAAGGGATTAAGTTCTGATACCTGCTACAACATGGATGAACCTTGAAAACATTGTGCTAAATGAAGTAAGCCAGACACAAAAGGACAAATATTATATGATTCTGCTTATATGAAATATCTGTGATAGGCAAATTCATAGAGACAGAAAGTAGATGAGAGATGTTCAGAAGCTTGGGGAGAGGGGAGAGTGAGGAGCAGTTGCTTAATGTTTACAGAGTTTCTGTTTGGAGTGATGAAAAAGTTTTAGAAATAGATAGTGGTGATAGTTGCACAACATTGTGAATGTAATTAATGCCACTGAATTGTAAACTTAAAAATGTTTAAAATGGCAAATTTTATATTATGTATATTTTACTATAATAGAAAAAATGATTATACTCTACTGAAAATTTTCTTACTTGATAATTTACCTAGGCTATTTTTCCATGTCAGTACATTACTTTTAACAGCAGCGTTGTGTTTCCTCAGGTATATGTATCATAGTTTATTTAACCAAACCCCTATTGATGGACATTTGAGTTGTTTCCAATTTTTCCTGTTATGCAAAACAGTGCTGCAGTAAACAGCAGTATATGGCTGTCTTTGCCCAAGTGTTCTAGTACTTGCGTTACCTTAGGCAAAGTTCCTAGAAGGGAAGGTTTGCTGATCAAAGGGTATGCTTGCTTAAAATGTTAATACATATCACCAAACTGCTTTCCAAAGAAGTTGCATTAATTTATTTCTCATCAACAGTATATAAAGGTGCCTGTTTCCACCACATCTTTGCCAACATGGGCATTATAGATCATTTTAATCTTTGCCAATCTGATAGGTGAAAAGGGATTTATTGTTACTTTATTTAGGATTTCTTTAGTTATTACTGAAGTTGAACACTTTTTATGCCCGTTGGCAGTTGTACGTATGTGAATTTTCTGTTCAAATACTTTGTTCATTTTTCTGTTTGATCATTATTTTTTCTTGTAGATTTTCTTGTAGTTAGAACTCTTTGCCATATGATATTTTTTCCCCAGTTTTTTTCTTTTATTTGAAAAGTTTGTAACTTTTGATTTTATGCTAATTATTTGCCTTTCACATGTTTTAAATTTTTATGTAGGCAAATGTGTGATATTTTCTTTCATGGCTTTTTTCCCCCCCTTAATGTCTTTTGAGTTGAATTTGGTGTCATACTTTGAAAAATTTTCTTCACTCATTAGAATTATAAAAATCATTCGTGTTTTTTCCTAGTGTTTTTATGGTTCTATTTTTTTTTTTTTGGTGAGGAAGATCAGCCCTGAGCTAACATCCATGCCAATCCTCCGCTTTTTGCTGAGGAAGACTTGCCCTGGGCTAACATCTGTGCCCATTTTCCTCCACTTTATATGGGACGCCGCCACAGCATGGCCTGACAAGCGGTGCGTCTGTGCGTGTCCGGGATACGAACCTGGGCTGCCAGCAGCGGAGCGCGTGCACTTAACCAGTATGCCACGGGGCCGGCCCCTATGGTTCCAATTTTTATATTTAAACTGTAATTAAGTTTGTAGTAAGGACTAAAGTAGGAATTAAACTTTATCGATTAAAAAACTCTAAAATAACCTTTTTCCTATAAAATTTGTAAACTTCTGTTCACTTTAGTATTTTTAGTGAGTGAGGCTACCTATATTCAAATTCTTGTAATGGTTCTTATTTTAGTGTGTACTATACCATTAGAAACATTTTCTGCAACATTTATGGAGGAACATTTCTGCATTAGTTTACAAAAAAAAAGCCTTTAGTGATAGGCAGATCAAGAAATCGCACCCAAGTCTTCTGATTCCCAATCCTGTGTTTTGTTTGTTTGTTTTCTGTTATCCTTACATGTTATAGCCAAATTCCTTTTCTTTAAAATATTTTTTTTAAAGATTTTATTTATTTATTTATTTTCCCCCCAAAGCGCCAGTAGATAGTTGTATGTCATAGCTGCACATCCTTCTAGTTGCTGTATGTGGGATGCGGCCTCAGCATGGCCGGAGAAGCAGTGCGTCGGTGTGCGCCCGGGATCCGAACCCGGGCCGCCAGCAGCAGAGCGTGCGCACTTAACCGCTAAGCCACGGGGCCGGCCCCAAATTCCTTTTCTTGATGTTTGGGGATAATTGCATCACTCTCCTTCTGAAAAACTTTACAGTGAATCCTATAAGCAATGGTATTTGACACGCTAGACCTAGGTAATGTGACGTAAAAGCCTCTCTCTTAAATTATACCTCGTTTGATGAACTCAGCCTGGCTGAGTTGGGAGCAGGGAGGCAATTGCATGTTAAAGATGCATAGTTTGGTGCTGAGGCGAGTCAAGGGCCAAAGTCTAGAGGGATGTTAAGATCTGGGAAAAGTGTGGCTCTGGGGGAGGGGAGGAGCAGGAAGAAGTGTGAAGAAACTTGATTGCTTAGGAGACAGATTAAGGAAGATTTCTGAAGTGAGAAAAGGAAGAGGAATAATGTTTATTGAGGACCCAGTTATGTCCCAGGTAGTAAACTAGTAGGTCCCACCTAATTGTATTTTAAAAGTCAGCTTTTAGTGCTGGGTCAGTGTAGGGTTGCTGTTCCTAAGAGTCGTGAACCCAGAAAAGAAAGCTTTACCCAAATGGTCGAGTAAGTAAAATCCTGGAACTGGACATTAGGGTTTGAGAGACTAAGGAGAGCAGCATTGGCTCGGCATCGTTCCTGCTCTCATCAGCCAGGAGCTTAGAGGGAAATGTTTTTAGTGGAAATAGGCTAAATAAGGAAGCAGAAGGAGAAGCTACTTCAGATCAGCAAAGGTTCATTAGGCCCCTGTAGGACCAGCTGCATACAGACATACAATCCCTACCCTTAAGGAACTTAATAGTTTAGTGGACAAGACATAAATGGTCAGTACACTGTAGTGTGATTTATGCCGCCATACAAGTGGCACTGGGAGGAAAGGATTAATTCAGTCCCTGGTGGGAAAGGAGTGAGGAAGATGAGGGCAAGGTTTCACAGAGGAAGTGGTGCCAGTTCAGATTTTGAAGGAGATTTTTTTGTTTGTTTTGTACCTTTTGACCACTATGAATAGTTATTTATTTATTTATTTTTTAAAATTTTTTGTGAGGAAGATCAGCCCTGAGCTAACATCATGCTAATCCTCCTCTTTTTTTTGCTGAGAAAGACTGGCTCTGAGCTAACATCCACGACCAATCCTTCTCCTTTTTTTCCCCAAAGCCCCAGTAGATAGTTGCATGTCATAGTTGTACATCCTTCTAGTTGCTGTATGTGGGACGCGGCCTCAGCATGGCCGGAGAAGCGGTGCGTTGGTGCGTGCCTGGGATCTGAACCCGGGCCGCCAGTAGCAGAGCGCGCGCACTTAAGCGCTAAGCCACGGGGCTGGCCCATGAATAGTTATTTTTTAAGTGGACAAGGCAAGGAGGGGCATTCCAGGTTGAGAGCTTAGCCTGTGCAAAGACAGAGAGGAGTGAAGCAGCGTGTGCAAAGTTCTGTGTACATAACTACCAATTCGTCATTTTTGCTGTACATAGTGGGGCAGAGTGAGCAGTATCAAGATGAGACTACAGAGACAGGTCTCAGGGACTAACTCGTGAAAGGTTGGATCTACCGTTGTTCTCCTAATGCCCCAAAACATAGTGGGTGTTTAATCAACAATAGTTTTATTATTATCTCTCATGGTTTTGGAGTTGTGTTCTCGTGTAGTATTAGACGGTGGCTGGGGCTAGAATCGTCAGAAGACTCACCCCCATGTGTGGTGCCTGAGCTGGGAAAACTCAAGCAGCTGGGGCTCCTCAGCTCTGTGCCCTCACTACCCCCCCCCAACATTTATGAATTCCTGTTGTCCCTCCAGTGTGGTGGCCTCAGAGGTAGCTATATTTCTCTTATCAGGTGACTCAGGACTTGAAAGCCAACGCCCCTAGAGAGACTGGCAGAGGTTGCGTGGCCTTTATCTAACCTGGCCTTGCAAGTTGAGCCCCCTTGGAAGGTAACCCTTCATGTAGGCCACATTCTGTTCCTGGAGGTAGTTTAAAGGGGCCCTTTTGGTTCAAGGAGAGGAATATCAAACAGTTTGCAAACTTGTTTTGAAATCACCACAATCATACAGAGAAACTTGAATTTTATGCTGTAGGGCAGTTTTTCCCAGACTTAATTCATTGTTTACCATCTTCACAGTATTACCGTGGTCTCTTAATACCTGAACTGTTATTTACATAATGTTTAAATCAGCTCACTTTTGAACTTAAATTTATTTTAAAAGGAAATGTTATCTCATTTATTTATTTATTTTTTTGCTGAGGAAGATTCACCCTGAGCTAACGTCTGTTGCCAATCTTCCTCTTTTTTTCCTTGAGGAAGATTCACCCTGAGCTAATATCTGTGCCAGTCTTCCTCTATTTTGTATGTGGGTCGCTGCCACAGCGTGGCTGCCGACAAGTGGTGTAGGTCTTCGCCCAGGAACTGAACCCGGGCCGCCAAAGTGGAGTGCGCTGAACTTAGCCACTAGGCCATGGGGCCGGCTCCCAATTGTCTTACTTTTTTAAAGTGGAAAATCAATATTACTTGCCACAGAAGGTGACTTTTAAAGTAAATACAATAAAAACAAAAAATAACATTTTGAAAGTTTAGCCAGACACGGCTGCCTATGAAAATCTTTGCTCTCTCTTAAGAGATTATCAACTATTAGAGAAATAAAGACAGCAGCAAGTGGAGACTTTCTTCTTAATCTAGAGAGAAGGTTTGAAAGAATTAAAAGGTGAATTATTTGATCACCTTGTGATTTCATGCCATTTAATGCTGTGTGATATGATGTTGAGTGCCTGCCGTGAAATTGCTGACCACGTTTGGGAAGCACTGCTATGCACAGTGGAGCTGCTGAAAGCATTTGAGCACTGGAGTGATATCGTTAAATTTGCATGTTAGCAAGATCACTTTGGTGGAAGTGTAGAGAGCAGATTTGAAGAAAGTAAAACTAGGAGCAAGGAGGTGGTTTTTAGGAGACTATTGCAGTAAGTCAAGCAGTTGATAATAAAATCTGAGTTAAAGACTGGCAGGGGAATGGAGGAGGTGACTCTAAGACACTAAGAAGGTAGAATTTGCAGGACTTAGTGATAGATTGAACTAGAGTAAAAAGGAGAATGAAAAGGCAGAGATGACTTGTAGAAGCTTGGGTGACTGTGGAAAAAGTACAGGAGGGGAAAGTGTTTTATTAGGGGTGGAGTGGGAAATGATTTCAGTTTTAGGCATTCCTTTTTCTTAAAATTTTTAAGATAAATTCACTTGCCACTGTATGGATTTGTCAGTTTCTTTGGGGGATTGTTTAATTTCTTCCTGTCTCCCTTATATTTTCTGTAAACTGTAAGTTAGATATAGAGCTTGCGTAGATTTAAGTTAAACATTTTGTGGGGGAAAAAACCTTAAAGGATGCAGCAGATCAGAGGCACGTAATGTCTGATTTTCCCACTATTGTTGATGTTACATTTGGTCACTGCTTAAGGTAGGGCCAGCCAAATTTCTCCATTGTAAAATTATAGTTTTCATTTTTTAACCAGCAGATAATCTGTGGGTGACCTTTGGCACTGTTCCCCATCAATCTTTCACTTAAGTGGTTTTATTTTTTAAACTTTATTATGGAAAATGTCAAACATACGCTCAAAAGTAGAGAGAACAGAAGATGAACAACCCATATATCCATCATTCCGCTTCAGCTGTTATCAACACATGGAGTAGCTTGTTTTTTTTTTTTTTAATTTTATTTATTTATTTTTCCCCCAAAGCCCCAGTAGACAGTTGTATGTCATAGCTGCACATCCTTCTAGTTGCTGTATGTGGGACGTGGCCTCAGCATGGCCGGAGAAGCGGCGCGTCGGTGTGCGCCCGGGATCCGAACCCGGGCCACCAGCAGCGGAGCGTGCGCACTCAACCGCTAAGCCACGGGGCCAGCCCTGGACTGCCTTGTTTTATCTCTATCCTTGTCCATTACCCCTCCTTCTTCTCCACTGGATTTTTGGAAGCAAATTCCAGGCGTCATACCATTTCATCCATAAATACATCAGAATGTATCTCTAAAAGACATTTCAGACGTGTTTTAGACTTTAGTGGTGATTACTGACCAGCAATTTTTAGTTGCCTTCAAGAAGAAACGGAGAACACTGATGATTGAATTGATCCAGAGTTAGGGCTTTACAAGTAGGTACAGTGGAAGGAGAAAGAGGCTAGAGATTTGAGGGTGTGACGGATTCTTGCCTGGAAGGATAGAAAGGTGGTGGCTGCTGTAAACTAGAAAAAAGGAGGAGGGCTGAAGTGAAGAGTGACCTGGCCAAGGTCAAAGAGCAGCTGTTGCATAGTAAAAAGGTCAAGAGCTAGGCAGGAAGGGGAATTGTGGTCAGGGAGTATGATTTTGGAGGAGAAGATGGGGATGTGTAGTTTCAGGCAATGACAAGGCCCAAGGTTGTCCATAGGTGTGGGTGACTAAAGTAAAATTGAAGTCAGGGATTCAATCGTGAGAGAAGGGTTTTGAGTGGACCCATCCACATAGGTATTGAAGTTGCCAGGGTGAAGAGAGAGCTGTCAGGGAGAGCCCGGTGTGTGGAAGGGCAGGAGATGGTGCATGCATCTCTGAAGAGTTTGAAGATGTGGGGTAGTTCCTTTACGGCAGAGCAGCAGCACTATGGGATAGGTTGAAAGCACAGTCAGTGATAGCAGAAGGCAAAGTGAAAAATTGCAAAACATCATTTAAACAGCTTTTAAGCCTTTTGTGCTCTAGTAGACATTGCTGTCCACTGGTTGGAAACCAGTGGGGTAGGGGATTAAAACAGAACAGGAAGCAAATTGTGATATGTTGGTGGGGTTGAAGCAGGAGCCCTCTAGAGGAGACGCATTTGGTTGCCCAAGTAGTGCCAGTATTAGGGGAATTGGCCTGTGAGTCCCTGCTCACTGTTTTATCCCTAAGGGATCCCCTTGTGTAGTAGCCCCTGATGCCTTTTTGGTGGAGGTTTGTTTTGTTAGCCAATCTTTGTGAGGATTTGTGTTGCATCTTTACACTTTGCTTACAGGTTTTGGGTAGGGCAAGCAGAGGGAGTGCCTGTCCCTGCGTGAGGCACTGGTCCAGAGAACTCCCAGCGTTTTCTTGCTGGGTGACCACTTGCCTCTTAAACTTCTAGAAAGACATTGATGGCTTGGGACTAGAGGTAGAGTGTCCTCTTTTCTGACCTTGTCTATTCTGAACTTCGTCTCTAAAATACCTGGGAAGGCATATATATCTCTCCTGGGTTATAGCCCATCAAGCTTTTAGGAAAGAAGCATATTGTAGGTTTCAAAATTTTGAAGAACTTTGAGCTAAAGACATGGACTTGGGGATGAGCCAGAAATGAAAACTTGAAATGATAATTGCTCCTCCCAAAGATAGTATCTCTTGAAATAATGCTTATAGGATGATCGTCACTGAAGGAGAAGAGATTAAAGGGGAGTTGGGAGAAAAGAAGGCCTATCAGGCTTAATACCAGCATATCCTTGATTCTGAAGTAAGCAGAATCTGTGCCCAGGGGAGGCTGCAAGTGGGATGATTTCTCACTATCTTGCCAAGCACCTGTGTTTAAGGGAGTGGCTGACCCAGATGCTTACATGGTTTTATATGTTTTAATGTTGAAGGAAAAGTTTTTCTGTTAGGCTGTATTTGGAGTTAATTTCCTGCTGACTTTGCTGGTATGTGTTGTGTGTGTGTGTGTAATCAGAAATGTCAGCTCTGCTTTATGCATCTTTTCCTGGAAAATAATGATAGTTATTTACATATGAATAATAACTTACAGCATATAGAATATTTTTACATACATTATTTCATTGGTTTAATATTCTTTCTTTTCAAAGAGGAATTGAAGTTGCTGGCTACAGAAGACATAATAAAAACAGCACCTTACTGTATTTTCCATGGTAGAAGGAACAGGAACTTTATTTTTTTTATTGCAGTAACATTGGTTTATAACATTGTATAAATTTCAGTTGTACATCATCATACTTCTATTTCTGCACAGATTACATCATGTTCACCACCCAAATACTAATTACATTCCATCACCACACACATGTGCCTAATCATCCCTTTTGCCCTCCTCCCTCCCCTCTTCCTCTCTGGGAACCACCAATCCAATCTCTATCTCTATGTGTTTGTTGTTTTTATCTTCTACTTATGAATGAGATCATACGGTATTTGACCTTCTCCCTCTGACTTATTTCGCTTAGCATAATACACTCAGTGTCAATCCATGTTGTCACAAATGGCTGGATTTCATCATTTCTTATGGCTGAGTAGTATTCCATTGTGTATATATACCACATCTTTTTTATCCATTCGTCCCTTGATGGGCACTTAGGTTGCTTCCAAGTCTTGGCTATTGTGAATAACGCTGCAGTGAACACAGGGGTGCATGTATCTCTACGCATTGGTGTTTTCATGTTCTTTGGATAAATACCCAGCAGTGGAATAGCTGGATCATATGGTAGTTCCATCCTTAATTTTTTGAGGAATCTCCGTACTGTTTTCCATAGTGGCCACACCAGTTTGCACTCCCACCAGCAGTGTATGAGAGTTCCCTTCTCTCCACATCCTCTCTAACACTTATTGTTTCCTGTCTTGTTAATTATAGCCATTCTGACGGGTGTGAGGTGATATCTCATTGTAGTTTTGATTTGCATTTCCCTGATAGTTAATCATGTTGAACATCTTTTCATGTGCCTATTGGCCATCTGTATATCTTCTTTGGAGAAATATCAGAACAGGAGCTTTAAAGTCAGACCTAATTTGGCTTTTCCTTTTACTAGCTGTATGACCTTGAGCTTTAGTTGTCTTAATTGATAAAATAGAATTGATAACTTTTACTTCATAGGATTGTTTTAGAGTAATATTAAATGAATTAACATAATTAACACATGGGAACAGTGCTTGGCACACAGTAGATAACTGGTAAAGGGAAAGCTTAGTCATGTTAATAGCATAGAAACAGATTGTCAACACCAAGGGAAAAACGAGCATGCAAATGTCTTAATTTTGTTAATTAAGACGGTGGCTATGAATGGCCTTCACTTTGACTCTGAGTTCCTTGGCAGTCTGGGAAACTGACCTTCTGATACCTTACCATTAGGAAGGAGAAAACATACCATTTTCTCAGGGCAAAGTTTGTTTTTTTATTTTTATATTTTAATGAAATTTCTTATGTGGATATCTTTGTTAGAGATGTTTAATTATATAATAGATAGTAATCTTTACCATTTTCTTTATCAGGAGTTATGTTTTATTTATTTTTTTCTTATTTTTACAACCACAAGGACATTTCTTTCTCATTTTTACAACAAATGCTTATGTGATTTCGATTTCCTATAGCTCTCTTATAGTGACTGCTGATAAAATACGAATGTATTACATGAAATTGCAACTCAATGAAAACCACCCTGTAAGGAGCTGAGCTAATGGTGTATCTATGTAGCTTTCCAGTGATCTAACTGATAGAAAAATGGAGCTTAAAATACCCAGGGGCATAGATAGTCATTACACCCCTTAGATGGTCTTCCTTAAGACCTCTTCGTTTTTTCAGTTGGAATTTTGTAAGAGTTGGACAGCAATCAATTCAAGGCCCTGAGTTCTACATTCTTTACTCTGTATTCTGTATTTCCAGCTGAAGCAGATCTGTAGACTTTGGAAAACAGGTGGAAGGATTGATTTCCTGCTAGAAAGTTAGAGCTGTGTAACTTGTGCTCTTGCCTGTAGTAAAACATTATTTTGTTTAATCTTTATAATAGCCTTGGGAGGGAAGGGAACTGATCAAACATTTAATTCTCTTTGAAGTACCAGATATTGGGCTTTTCCTCCATTTACAAATGGGAGGCTGACTGAGTGTTGAGAGATGAGGTGAATAAGCCCATTGCATTCCTCCCCTCTCTTCTCCTCCAGCTCTTGGGTCATAAATGCTAGAAAGGGATTGTCCTTTGCTTTGTCTGTGTGACTGCTTCCGACCTGAAAATGACTATCATCACTTCTAGATAACACTAGTCCTGGGCAATTGCTGAATGAAGCTCACATGACAAACAGATCATGGGATTATAGTTATAGACCAGGGAGAGATCCTAGTTGGGAGTGGGTGACTTTTCCAGAAGATGAAGAACAACCACAGGGCAGGCAGGTGACTGCCTTCCAAATGCAGGGAGTGCCCCTTGCTCTGTGTTACCTAGTTGGTCAGAGGCCGGTAGAATCAGGGGAATTTGAGTCACAGAATAATTTGCATGTGTGTTCTTTTATGCTTTTGTACCTTATCCTCTTTGCAGCTGTGATCCTAGAAAACAGGAAAAACTGCTATGATCATAATCAATATTTAATGTAAAGAAAAACTGATCATGGTTTGTCACTGACATAGGGCAAATTCCGGCCTTGGGCCTGGAGATGAAGCTTGTGGAAATACAGGCAGCTGGCTCCTTGGATGAGATCCACAGTCTGAAAGTACAGAGTGGCTTAATTTCAGTGGATCCCCATGGAATCTCAGACGTTGTACCTTCCTTTCTATGCTTTCTTAACAACTCCTCAACCCTCTGGGGGCTTGTGTAATAGGGGGTACCATACCCAGAAAGAAGATATACATGCCAAAAGAACGTCTGTGCTGGTTCGTAGACGCCGCATAGCCGATACTTTCTGGATTGGTTTTAGGCTTTAGAGGTTTCATATTTGCCTAAATGCAAGACTGGCTTGTGATTACCACCTTGCTCACTGGCCCACTTTCGTCACTGTGCCCTGAGCTTCCATGGCCTTTGTGTTTTTTTTTTGTGAGGAAGATTAACCCTGAGCTAACATCTGCCAATCCTCCTCTTTTTTGCGGAGGAAGATTGGCCCTGGGCTAACATCCGTGCCCATCTTCCTCTACTTTATATGGGACGCCGGCACAGCATGGCTTGACAAGCAGTGCATTGGTGCACGCCTGGGATCCGAGCCTGCGAACCCCGGGCCTCTGCAGCGGAGTGCACGCGCTTAACCGCGACGCCACTGGGCCGGCCCCTTTCCCTAGCCTTTATCTCCTTAATTCTAGGGAAATAGAATTGCTGGTTTTGCAGATGAGACCAAGGCCACTATGAGGCCATTGCTTTTGTTGCCTCAGTCACCCTCCTCATCACAGATAGGTCAGTCATAACTGGTGTTTCCTTAGGGCTTCTGAGTGTAAATAAGTGGTGGGGTAAGGGGAGAGTTGAATAAAGGAACGACAGTTTGGACCGAAAGATCCTCTCCTCGGGGGGCTGTTCTTCTGACAGACTTTGTACCCAGGAAGCTTCACCAAGAGTCTTCTTTCGGTCACTCTTACTACCCAAAAGAAGGTGGTCTCCACAGTGGGTTCAGAATCTGTGGAATGGAGAATGAATTATTATTAACATTTTGTGTGGAATTTGGGAACTGTGTAGTTCTCCCTGACCCATACTCTCTGCCCTGCAATCATGAACAACTATTTCCAGCTGACTCCTACCTCGTGCCGTCTTCATCTTGTTCCTGAAGATTCTCACCTGCATGAAGACCTCTAAGCCCTGCTTTCCCAACTCTTTGATTTTTGTAGAGCTTTTGTTACACTTCTGTCTACAATAGCGCCTTCTTTTTCTGCTAACCTCTTGCATTATTCCTGGTAAGACCCTTGTGCTATTGGAAGACCACCTCGACCTTATTTCTTTTTCCTTTTTCTATTCTTTCATTCAAAATTAACTAACTTTATTGATTTTTTTAAATAAAAGAAATACATGCTCTTTGCAGAATATTTGTACATAACATAAAATATTAAGAAGGAAGTGAAAATCACATATCATTCCTCTACCAGAAATCGCATAATTACTGTTGATGTTTTGGTATATACCCTTTTGGATCTTTTTTCATATATATTCTAGATATGCTTTTTTTAAATACAAATATAGCATTGTTTTGTAACTTTCTTTTTTGACCAATAATGTTACATGGATATGTTCTATGGGCAGTACATATAGAGCTACTCTGTAATGTTTAATGCTGCATGGAATTCCACTGTATGGATGAGTCTTTATTTATTTAATTAATTTCCTGACAGTGGACTTTTGGGTTGTTTTTGTTATTTTGCTATTAAAAGCTATGTGGTGGTAAATATCTGCATATCTATATATCTATCCCTACTTGTATGAGTCTTAACTTCATGATAAATTTCTAGAAATGGAATTGCTAGATCAAAAAGTATGTAATGTGCTTAAATTATTTAATAGTATCTTTTAAATTTCAGGTATATGGAAAAGAAAAAAAATTGATTAATAAAAACCTATGTACCCATCACTCAAATTTAGTAAACATTAACATTTTACTATATTTGCTTCAGATCTCTTATTTAAAAAATTTTTTTTCATATGACAGATATGACTATAAAGTTTTCCCCAGTCTTTTCCTCCCTGAAATTGATATGCCTTATTACCATGCATATCTTATCCTTTTAAATATGTGTCCGTAACTAATGTATGGTATTGTGTTTTAAAATTTTATACACATGACACTATTCCTGCATGTAGCCTTTTACAGTTTGATTTGTTTCACTCAGTGTTGTTTTTGAAATGTATATATGTATAAAATCATTCAATTTAATTGGTGTTTGATGCACCATTGTATGATAGTGAGAGATGGTTAAAGCCTTTCTACTTTTTGTGTATTACAGACAGTGCTGTGATGAGCATCCTTGTTCAAGGAATGTGCACGAGTTTGTGTACGCTAGCTACCTATAGTGGGCTGCGTGATTCTTCAGATTTATGAGGTCCTACCAGATTGCTGTGTATAGTGGTTGTATGTGTTTACCAGCAATGTATACGAGTTTTCATTTCCCCAAATTTTTGCTAACACTTGGAGATTCCACACTTTTCAGTATTTTCCAATAAGATGAATATGAAGTAATATCTCACTGCTTTAGTTTGCATTTTCTGATTTACCAGAGAGACTGAGCATTGTTTCATATGTTATTATTTGAGTTTCTTCTCCTTTGAATTGTCTGTTGATATTTTTTACTTGTTTTTCAGTTGGGTTGTCTTTTTCCTGCTAATTTTTGAAGTTCTTAATATATTCTGATTTTTAATCATTTGTCAGTTATGTCCTTTGCAGTTATTTTCTTCCCGTCTGTGGCTTGTCTTTTCACTTTATGTAGGATATCATTGTGAGCATAGATTTTTCAGAGCTTTCGATATATATGTATTCCTAAATTGACCTCTAGAAAAGTTGTGCTGGTTTACGGTACCTCCACCGGGGTATGAAAGTGCCCCATTCGCCGCACCCTGCCTGACTGTAGGAATAGTGTTATCATCTTGCCTGATCTGATAGACAAAAAGTGGTATTGCCTCTTGTTTTTCCCCTTTTTCTTGAGCATTCCTACCTCTTTATTGTAGCTGAAACCTGGCTTTTCCCTGAAGGTCTCACTTCCCTTGTGACCCTCTCTAATGAAGTGACTTCATCTCCCCACCTGGCTTTCGCTCTGTACCCCCTGACCTTGCTTCCAGTCCTGCCTGGCAACCTTTCCCATTTGAAGTCAGTCTCTCCCTTCACGTATATCCCCTCTCCTCATTCTTAGTGCTGACTCCTTCTTGACTTCCCTGTTAATTGCTTACAGCCTTCTTCAGATGTCTCTTTTCTGGTATAATCAGGACTTGAGAATTCATTCTGAGAATTCTTCAATGCTCAGGCCTCACAGTCCTTCAATCTTTTTAATTCTCAAGACTTCATCTTCATTCCTCTTAAGAGACTCATAGCATGGCCATACCTTTGTCCTCATCACTTGGAGCTATTCCACTTTCAGGTTCCTAAACTCTGAAATTCCCTTCCCTCCCCAATCTCCTGAATCTTTACACCTCCCACTCTTTCACTGCCTCCTCTGGTCAGCTGGATCTCTGGCCTTTCCCTGCTTGTTGTATAGCCTTTGAGCCGCCCTCGGGACTGCCCACTTACTTTCCTGGTCGGTCTGAACCTCAGAGACAAGAATTCCAGTCATGCTGTTGATTACCTGAGTTCCCTCCCTCTCTCATCCTTCTTGTGATCTTCAGTCCTGGTGGACTACATGATCAGATTTTTCTGCTTTGGCCCCTAGATTTCTGAGTACTGCTTCATCTGTCTGAAGCACAGATCCTGACCCATCATTCCTTTCTCAGAAAATTTCTAATTTCCCAGAGAAAAGATAAGATCTTTAATTTGGCTCTCAAAGGCCTCAGATCTGACATTTCTCTCTCTTTCCAACTCCAGTTAAACAAGACTGAACCTCTTGCTGTTCTTCATATGTCTCCCACTTTCCTACCAAGACTTTGTTCATGTAGTTCCATCTGCCCAGGATTGCCCATTTATTCTTTTGCCATTTGATCTTTGAAGCCCAGTGCAAGGCAGCCCTCTCTGTGCCTCTTCAGTTGGAAGTAATACCGCTCTATCTAAATTCACAGCATTTCATCTCTTTAATGGCACTTAATTTCATCTCTCTAATGGCATTAAAATAGTCTTCCTTCTATTTGTTATATTTATGTATCTGTTGTATCTACCTTACTATATAGGCTCTTTAAGGATGGACCCATGCCTTATGCATTTTGGTGTCCCAACCAGCACTAAGCATATTAGTTTGCACATGGTTGGTATTCAGTATGTTTTAGCTGAATGCACATATGATCATAAGTGTGAATGGAAGGAGAAGAGACTGTTGCCCTGGCTTATCAGAGACTGTTGCCCTGGCTTATCAGAGACTGTACTTAAAATTTCATATCCCTTCACCTGCTCTAGTGAGTAAATAATCAGACTTAGCTTGACCTGGCCCAGCAGAAGACTAGATCAAGCTCCTGACCCACATTGCAACTCGGGGAGCGTGAAGTTTGTACTATTTTAGGAGCAGGAGCCTTGATACCAAGAGCTCCATCAAGATGTTTTGGGGTTTAGGGAGTTAGGCTGGCTACATTCTATGCACTGTAGGGGAGAGGATTTCAAAGTAGTACAGGAAAAGATAACACTGAGAATGCTTTGGCAGAGGTAGGAGTGGAGGGACTGGAGAGCATGGTGACCCTGAGGTGAGAGTTTTGTTTTCATTGTCAG
Organism: Ceratotherium simum simum; assembly: GCF_057802395.1. Classification (NCBI taxonomy): domain Eukaryota; kingdom Metazoa; phylum Chordata; class Mammalia; order Perissodactyla; family Rhinocerotidae; genus Ceratotherium; species Ceratotherium simum. The sequence goes on from NC_141906.1 coordinate 20,717,897, forward strand.
GCCAGTCTCTTTCCTCCTTACCTCCCAGGGCTGAGCCTCAGGTGGATATGGGAGAACACCATGGGCATGATATTTGCCATTCTTCCTGCTTTGGGGCCTTGAGTCACAGTCTTAACTCTTAATCTCTAACACCTCCTCTCTCATTCTGTCCAACTACTGTTTGTCCTTTAGGGTCTGGCTCACATTTTCTCTCCCATAGAAACCCTGTCCTGAGCCACTGCAGCCCCTCCACCTCCACTCATTGTACTTGAGAGTACTTTTAGTCTGTATCTCACATTTAATTATTTCCTATTGTGTCTTGTTTCCCTGAGTTAGTCTGTGAGCTCCTTGCATCCAAGAATCACATCTCATGTTTTTTTCTCTCTGCTGAAAACAAGGCAGTGATCATTAATTACTATTGGTTTTAATGAGGAGCCTGATACTAAAACTTGGAAGATTATCAGTAGTAGAAAAACTGAAGATGGGAAAGGACATGAGGGTAAAACTTAGCCTTGGGCTGGTTCTCCAGAGTCTGGATCTGGGAAGGCGATGCCTGTGCGTCTTAACAATCTTCTAGTATATGGGGGAGGAGAGTAGGTTTCCCGAATTCTGGCTTTGAAGCTCTGCCTTCCAACAGTAGTCAGCATCCAGGCAGGTGGGGGAATGAGGTGTTCAGGATGTGGCCTCCAGGGAAGAAGAGATAGGGCTGATGGCTGGGGCCTCACACAGCAGTGACGGACTTGGGGTGAACTGGCACCATGCCGCTTCCCCTAATGCGTGGGAGCTGAAGGCACACAGGGTAGATTGAAGTTCGAAGGATCCTTTACCAGCCCCTTCCCTGAGCTGGAATCAGGATGGGGAGCAGCAAGCCAGTTGGCTGACTTGCCTTTTCTGCCTTAAAGTACTTTGTTTCTGTTGCTAACAACAGACATGGGTAGTGTAAATAAAACGCAGACACTCAGGCACATAGACACATACGTGGAGACTGAAAATTTGAGTTGTCAGGGGCAGGGGGAGGGACTGAGGTGGAAGGGGACTGAAAATGTGTAGCTAAGTCTCTAAAGTTACTCAGTGTGCCCTGGGTCCTCCTTCCAGCCTTTGGCGATGGGCCTACCATTAGGGGTAGCTGAGTAGGGGGAGCCTGGCTGTCGAGTAGGAGATGATACTGTCTGGATGTCACAAGTTTCAAAGCTAGGTGCGTGTTACAGTTGGATGCAAAGCTTTGCTCAGGCAGACCCTCCTCCAAGCTAGATGCTGGTGATCTGAGGGCTGATGGCAGCGTCTTTCCTTCTGTCCTGCCTTTTCTTTCTTTTTTTTTTTTTTATAATTTTATTTATTTACTTTTTTCCCCCAAAGCCCCAGTAGATAGTTGTATGTCATAGCTGCACATCCTTCTAGTTGCCGTATGTGGGACACAGCCTCAGCGTGGCCGGAGAAGCGGTGCGTCAGTGTGCACCCGGGATCCGAACCCGGGCCGCCAGCAGCGGATCACGAGCACTTAACCGCTAAGCCACGGGGCCGGCCCTGTCCTGCCTTTTCTTTAAGGCTTTGCTCATTGATTCCTGTAGTGCTCGTGTGTGGTGTACATTGATCAGCAGCAGCGGTGGTCTTTATAAAAGTCCCCTGAGATCTGCACACCTAAAAATGTGACTGGTGTTTTGAGTAAGCTCCTGAAAGGTGTGAGTTTCTTAGTATAGACTGAGACCATTTAGCCTTGCTGAGAAGGATGGTCTTACTAGCAGGAGGCTGAAGAGTTAGTGCTGTAAGACGTAACAGTGCATCTTATGTGAGATGAGCTTATTCAGAGACGATCTGTGTGTGATTGGCAGTTAAGGAGCCCAGAGGAATGACATGATGATATTGATGTTCCACGATGCTTAGTCTGTCATTTATGAGTAGAGAGGACAGGAGATGGAAGAATAGAGGGAACTAATAATGGTAATAGTAATACTTCACATTTATTTAGTGCTTCCCATGGGCTGGTACTCAATAAAGTGCTCTATTTTTAATCAGAGACCATAGTAGTAAACTAGGTATGAGATGATGAGCTGGAGAAAAATTGCACAGAAGATGACATAGTTAGCTTCTTCATTTTTGGCTATATTTGGCTATTATTTGGTTAAATAAGAAATGGCTCCAAGGACATCTTCCTGGGCTCTGCTTCCCAAAACTTGTCCTTGAAGCCGCTGAACTGGGGCTGTTATCTGGCTCAGTTGGGCTGCTGAGCCTTTGCATACTCCCTGCCAGGAACTAATGTCCTTGGGGCTCAGCTGGGGTGTGTCCCCAATCCAGCCATCTGGAAGGTCAGAGAAATTAGCCGCTAGAATGTGCCCATTAGTGCTTCGAGGGGTTACAACCTGTCAGTGGAATCCTAAGCCTGGGAACTGCTGCTCTCACAGGGCTTTTCAGAGTTGGAACAGGCTAACTATTCTAGCACTGACTGCTCCCTTATTTGGACACTAGATTTTCAGGGTGAGATTGGCCTTCTCCTTTGGTTTAGGAGAGTGTTTTAAGGATCGGATATCTTTGCAAGTGATTTTCAAGGAGATAACATGACACCAGAGCCGTACCTCTCTTCATCTGATTCTTTCCGTGGCCTCCCGCACATCCACTTATAACACCAGGGTGGGGGCCCTGTCCACTTACCTGTTCACTGTCCCCTCAACACAGTCTTCCTAGGGGAGAAATGGATAACACATCATGGAGCCAAGTGTCAGGGTGGCTGAGGCTCAAGAGTCTGGCTCCAGGGGTTGAGGGAGACTTCATGCCCAGCCTTGGGGCTTGTTTCTTGGGCATCAGCCTGTGGGGATCTTACTGTGCCCATTGACTTGGTGGATTTGCAGTTTATCAGCCCAGCTGCATGTGGGGCTAAGGTGGGTGCATGGAGGAGTGTGGGTGGTAGTGGTGGCGGATAGTGGTGGTAGGTGATAGTAGTGCTGCCAAGGGTAAAGAAGGTTTTTTGGCAACTTTGAGAGCGTACTCCCCTGCCCACCCTCACTGTGGATAGCCAATTATACTGGAAGCCCAGCTCTGTCAACCTCTGGCTTTCCTTCTGGTTGGCTCCTGTGAACTTCAGGAAAGTAATTCAGCTCATGGCAGTGACATTGGATCCTATTGGAGGAAGGGAAAGCAGGAAGGAGAAGAACGTGTTTCTGTCAACAAAGGTGTGCTTTCACTAGTTGGAACTCGCTGTAAGGCAGCCTTCAGCCTTTTGGGTGATTACTGTGGGCTTAAAGTGTAATGCCATTACGTGGAAGAGGCTGTAAATCCCAAAGACAGGTAGGGCTGTGGAGTGGAGGTAGGGCCTCCATCTGCAGTTGCCAAGAACCCAAGGTGAAGGCTGATGGAACTGAGAAACTGCGACTGCCCAGAAGGAAAGCATGTTTGCCGGTGGTAAGTCCTTTGCATGCAATACCTTATGTAATCTGCACAGCAGCATTTCATGGTTGGAACTGTCGTCTCCATTGTATAGATGAGGAAACTGAAGCTTAGAAAGGTTGGGTAGCTCATCCGTGGCTTCATAGCTAGTGGAGGCAGAGTTGGAATTTATACCCAAGACGGCTCTTTTCCTGTTATTCCTTGTAGAGGAAACCATGACAAGCCATTACTTTTTTTTTTTTTTTTGTGAGGAAGACTGGCTCTGAGCTAACATCCACTGGCAATCCTCCTCTTTTTGCTGAGAAAGATAAGCTGAGCTAACCTCTGTGCCCATCTTCCCCTGTTTCATATGTGGGACGCTGCCGCAGCGTGGCTTGATGAGTGATGTGTCAGTCTGTGCCCGGGATTCGAACCTGCAAACCCCAGCCTGCCGAAGCAGAGCGCGTGAACCTAACCACTATGCCACTGGGCTGGCCCCAACAAGCCATTACTTTCAATAAACTTTTTATTTTAGGATAGTTTTAAAGTTGCAAAGATAGTGTGGAGACTTCCTGTAGAGCCCACAAGCCATGAATTTTTTCCTACTCTTCTGGTCCATTTTATGAGGATTCTTTGGGAGTGGGGCACAGATTTGGAGTGAGGACATTTTTTCCAAAGATTCCAACTTGGTGATTTTTCAGCTAGGATTTTTGAAAGTCTATCAGATATATCATTTCTTCCCCAGTTCCACTCTGTCTCAACTCTGCTAGACTAGGCTAGACCTGCCTTTGACATCTAGTTTCAGAGTCAGTACCCTACTTTTCTGACTCTCAATAGAGTTAGATAGCAACTGAGTTTCAGAGAGTTAGGGAAGGCAGGTAGCTGTGGGGAGGATCCTTAGCAGCTTGGCCTCTGGACATACTTCTGTCTGAGGAGGCTGTGACAGGGGAGTGTTAATAGTTTCAGCTGATTTTTTGTGACCTGGAGCTAGAGCCTCCTGAGGGACACAGGGGGCATCTATGTGGTGAGACCTGTTTGCTTGGATGTTGTCTTGAGTCAATCCTTGCCTGGTGCAGACTGGTTTGTGGTGGCTGCCCCTCTGGACCCAGGCCTCGGTCTGCAAGCAGGCAGGCTGGTTGTGGGCAGGATAATATCCGTGGGCAGCTGGTGTGTTTCGCTTTGGGCCCCAGGCACATTCTCCATTTAAGGGAAAGGGGTCTGTGATCTCCTTGGCTCTGGGTGTGAATGGGCTGGCCCGAAGTTTTCTTATGGCCTTTGCTGGATGTGCTTTTTCAATGAGATCATTCCAGAATTACATTCCTACAAAATTATATTTCACTCAGGACGTGAAGCTGGATTTGTGTAAAAGCATTGGCACTAAAACTCAGGGCTCAGAGCGGGGCAGAAATGAGAATAGGGATAAACAGCTCTTCTTTAGAAGAAGAGGAGGATGGAAAGAGAGAGAAAACAGTTGTTAAAGGATTTTGCATTTAAAGTTGATACACTATAAGCATAGCCATGGAGTCGAGACTGGCGCTCAGTCCATGGAAAGGCAGACGTGACGTTTGTTGTCCCAGCTGCTTGCCACCCCCAGGCAGTGTGGGCTTGCCCTCCCACATCTAATTTTTCTCTCTTTACTGTTTTGTCTCTCTCTGTCTCTTTTTCTGTGTTTCTCTCTCTGTCTCTCTTTCTATCTCTGTCTCTCTTTCTATCTCTGTCTCTTTCTTTCTCTGTCTCTCTGACACACACACACACACACACACACGTGCGTGCGTGTGTGCACACAGCCTCTCCATGCTGGCAGTATGAGATTATCTCACTCTGTATGATTCTGCCTTGTATCCCTGTGTAAATGCTGTTCCCTTAGCTCAGAATGTTCTTTTCTCCCTTTATCTGCCTAGAAAACTCCAGTTGCTCTCTAAACTCATGTTAGCATTGCCTTCTCTGAAGTTTGTTGTGCTGCCCTCAGACAGAGTTATTTTCTGGTACCTCTGTGCTATCACTCCCCTTGTACCTCTGACTCTTCTGCACTTCTCATTTGGTGTATTTGGAGGGCAAGGAATATTTCTTCCAGTGCCTAGTACAGTGCTTGGTAAAGAGTAGGTACTCATTAAGTTATTGTTGAAGGAAGGACCTGAATGAATGAATGAAGAATTGGATATAAGTAAAAGTTGGGTACTGCAGGCAGGGCAAGCCACAGAATGGTGGTTCACATAGCGTAAGTGACATCAGAGGCCAGGGGATAGTCAGACTTGCAGAAAAGGTAGTGTAAGCGTGTGCGCGTGTGACCACAGAAGTATGGAGAAGTTTGTGGAGTGGTAACATAGAGAGTCTAGTGAGTTCTAGTTGCACAGGCAAATTACAGGGATTGGGGCTGGACTCACTCGAGGTTAGATGAAACTACTTCCTGAGTAGTCTTTGCAAAGCTGCAGCAGGATGGAGAGGAAAGAGCTCTATAGATTTGGAATTGGGGATTCTGGGTGGTAGTGGTAATAGTACTCTTAACAACAACAACAACAATAACATAGTCCTTACTATGGACCAGATACCATTTTGTATATTGGCCCATTTATCCTTACAGTAAGCCCTATGAGGTAGCTACTATTAATTATTGACATAAGAACTGAGGTCACATGGCTACAAAGTAGTTCTACATGTGGTTCTGCAGTTGCTAGTTGAGTAACTTGGGGCAAGACAGCCTGCCTGAGCCTCAGTCTCCTTCTTTGTAAAATAGAGAAAATATCTATTGCATTTAACCTCTTGCACTTGTTTGGTAAAATGAGATAACATGTGAAAGTGTTTTTGAAAAGTATAAAGCACTCTGAAGTGCTTTGGAGCCAGTGTTTGGGAAGAAGGGAAACTTGCAAAGTAATTGTGGTTTAGATATTGGGCTCATACTTAATGTGTGGGCCACAATTGTACTTCACAGCTGCACTGAGCTGCCTAGTGGCTGTACGTGATTATATTTAGAATCAGGATTTGAGCTGCCATTTAAGAATCAAGAAACCAGTTTTTATTGGAGCCAAATGTGTATGTGAAATGTCACTAGGGATAGATATGTAGGGCTAGCCAGCCCTTCCCTCCTATCCAGGGAAGTAGTGGAGAAGCAGGGTGGTGGGCATTTACGTAGGGGGAATTACTCTGTTGGACCCTTGGTGGCAGAGAGGCTGGTTTGAGAGGAGGCCCGTGTCCGCTCCCACAGTCCAGCTGCACAACAGCTACTGCAGGATTCTGTGGGCCACTGGGTGTGACCTGTTTTTCTTCAGGTGAGAAATTTTGGGGAGTTCTAGAAGTTGCTTTACATTGCTATTGCCTTGGTATTGGAGACTGGGTCCAACGAAGTGGCCCATTTTTGTGGGCACTGGACCTACAAATGTGCCAACACTTGGGCTTGGGAGTGAGCTGTGCTGAGCCAGGCAGTGGATGAGGAAGATGGTTGAAGGGAATGGAGGGGGAGTGTCTCTGTGTGCAGGCAAGGAGGAGCAATGTGGCTTTTCTGAGGCCCATTGCTAACCAGTATTCCTTGGACCTCCTTAGAGCCAAGCACCCTCCTCTATGAGGTCTGAGCTCAGAGTGCCTCCAGCCTGATAGTTGTGTGGATTGGCCATGATGCCTGTGTGAATAATTATAGGTCACTGAACAGAACCACCAGTCAGCTACATCCCTCAAAAATGCCTAATTGTAGGCTACAAATATGAAAATATACAAGAGCTTAGATACGTGTCATACCTCATTACAAAGAGTGATGGCATGAGTCAGATGTGACTTGGGTGGCTTTTAGTATGTTGGGAGCTGCTTGGTGAGCACATCCGCTGGCCTAGAGGAAGGGAGGAGGCGTATTACCCATGCTTCCCACAGGGAGACCGGAGACTTAGGGAAAGGGGAGAAAATACATGCTGTGACCGTAGCTTGCTCTTCATGTCTACACTTACACAGCTAAACCAGTGTGGTTCCCTGATGGTAGACAGTTCCTCTTGGGGATTTGTCTCCATCACCAGTTTGCAAACCACATTAGAAAATATCACATTTGAATCTGAGGACCTTGGCTTTTGCCCGTCTGATATTTTTGGATTTAACTATTTCTAACACTCCTGAAGGCCCATGATGGGTAATAGTTTATAAATCCAAGTTTGAGACATAGTGCTGCCAGGACTCAAGGAAGCAGGGTGCCTTGTTGCAAGTGAGCCTCTCAGTGCCCAGCGTTGGCATGTCTGCTGAGCTCGGTAAGCCTCCATTCAGAGTTGTCTGTGCATTTATGGGGAAGGTAACATGAGTTAGGACAGGGATTCTTAAAATCAGGCTATGGAGGAACTTTGGGAGCTTTGAACCCCCTAAAACAGTAGACAGAAATTTATGTTCTTATACATTTTCTGTGGAGATTTTGGGGTTTATTAGATACTCAAAGGGCTCTGTGACCTCAAAGTGAGTAACAACTGCTGAACTCTAAAAAGTGGAAATTTGGGATAGTCTCAGTATGCATCCCCTTTGGTATCAAGGCTCTACAATGTACTCGACAGTTACTGCTTATTCTGGCCTAAGATGCTTTTCTCTGCTTTATACTTTTTTTGTCATATGGCTCTGAATGAGGTAGCACCTTGAAGGATGGAGATTTTCCTTCAGAGAAAATTCAGATAGTCTTCCAAACTCTCTGAGGGCAATTTCCAAACGGGAATTTCAGGAATGTTTTGAGAATATATTGGAATAAATGTTCAGGCCTCTAAGGACTACTTTGAAGAGGATCATGTCTCGCAAATTGTGTATCGTTGTTGTTCAATCTGTTTTATTACCTGTAGTTATACTCTTATGCCCTCTGCAGTTGGAACCAAGCCTATGGTCTTTTTCATTTTTTTTATTTTTTGTGAGGAAGATCAGCCCTGAGCTAACATCCATGCTAATCCTCCTCTTTGCTGAGGAAGACCGGCTCTGAGCTAACATCTATCACCAATCCTCCTCCTTTTTTTTTTTTCCCCCAAAGCCCCAGTAGATAGTTGTATGTCATAGTTGCACATCCTTCTAGTTGCTGTATGTGGGACGCGGCCTCAGCATGTCTGGAGAAGCGGTGCATCAGTGCACGCCCGGGATCCGAACCCAGGCTGCCAGTAGTTGAGTGCGTGCACTTACTTGCTAAACCACAGGGCCGGCCCCAAGCCTATAGTCTTAATAAGGCCTAGGCACAAAGATCTTGGAATTATTTCTTTGAAAATTTCTCTATAGTAACTATGTTGTCATTCAGATGGCTCCTAGCAGGATAATTGCCTGAGGCTGATGGGGATATTTTAAGTTCCTTGGGAGAAGTGAAGGTATCTGAAAGACCTCATTTTACCTTACTGGACCATACTTATTTATTGCTGGCCTGAGGGAGCCCAGGTTCACATAGGAGCCTACTCTGTCTGGTGGTGGTGGTGGTGGTGGGGGGGCTTTGATAAATGCCCAGCCTGGTTGCTCTGGTCTGGTCTGGTCCAGCACAGTGCTCTCTCAGCATGAGGCCTCTCCTCAGCTGAGAAGGCAGTCCTAGCTTGGTCTAGATTTCCAGGCTTGTAAGTAGTACTAGTGGTGGTAGGTAGGGTTGATCTATGGCCTTTGAGGTTCTCTTTCCTCTCAGTTTTAAATTTTTTAGTCAACTCTAAGAGTCAAGGAATCTCAGTATTGGAAGGGACCTTACATGCTACTTGTGCTAATCTACAAAGCAGGAGGGAGGGGGAGACAGACTAACCTTATCTGCCTCTTTCACTGTTGTATCTCCAGCATCTTAACTGAGTGAGTGGCATGTGGTAGGGATTCAAAAACTGCTTACAGAATGAGTGACTCCCTATAGACACCAGCAACTTCAGCAGACCATTGTCACTGCTGCATTTGTTCATTTATTTGACTGATATTAATAAACTCCTACTATGTGTCACTTCCTCTAAATTCTGGGGTATACTATAGTGAACGAGACATTGTCCTCAAGAGCATAGTCTGTAATTGAGGAGTAAGGACTGAAAAAGATTTTATAGTCTCGAATTGGAATTTAAGAATAAAAGGTTCCCCCTCATTTTGGCCATTCTGGATATTCTCATTGTCTGAGGTCTCTTTGGGGGACCATAGAAAACACATTTAATCCCTTTTTCACATGAGAGCCTCTCAGAATTCTCAAGGCAATTATCAGCCTCCCCCATGCACAGCCTTCTCTTCTCCAGGGTAAACATTCTCAGTTCCTTTAGTCATTTCTCCTGTGACATGCCTCTGGGTGCCCTCTCCATCCTGGTCACTATCCTCAGGACACAGTCCAAACTGAGTCTGTCCCTCTGACAGTGTGGAGTCCAGAACTCAAAACCATATCCCAAACATTAATTTCCAGGGAATGTTGCAGCCTGGAGCCTTTCCTACGCTCAGCTTTTCTCTGCTTACTCTGGGCTCAGACGATGGAGGATGGAAAGAGAATGTCCTGGTCTTGGCCAGACTTGAGAACATCTTCATATTTGGCTAATCCTGGAATTGAAACTCCTTTCTTTTGTCAGCTTTCTGCCCTTGCCCCTGCCCCACCCCTCTCCCTTACTATAGAAGAAATCTACACAGAGCCCCGCTGCCAGTGGCTTGCCTTTCCTTTTCTGAGTCACTGCCCTTCCTTACCAGGGAAATTAGCATGAAAAAGCGAATTCCAGTTCTATAACTTTATTCTTTTTCAGCCCTTTGTCACATTCTCTACCCCTACCCCCCACTGAAAATGACAAAAGTTGAGTCTTGTGACATCACAACAGTTGGCTATTGTATCAACAGCTCTGATGTCACCAACAGAGGATTATGACTTAAGGGAAGAATGGAGGGAGGGAGTTTATCAGGCAAGAAACCCCTTGGGAACAAAGGAGTTATTTTCATGCAAATCTTCACCCAAAAAGCCCAGTTGGCCTTTCAGTGTATGTGCTGTCAGTGGAAGCCCTCTCCCAGATTCCCATCGCTCCCTCCCTCTGTGGATTAATGGTTTGGTTTGTGGACGTTGCCCAAGTCTGAGCGTGTGTGGAAGTCCCCTGCTGGCCAGCTGGCTTCTGGGCTGGCTTTGGGTTTTATTCATGAGGTCCGTGCTGAATAGAACTTTTCAAGGAGGGGATTCAGAGGAGAGCTTGGGAGCCTGGGGTGAAGCGGACACAGATGCGCACAGCCTCTGGGCCAGAGGGAGCTGGTGTGCAGCCACTTCTCTTCAGGCGGAGGGGCAGATGTTCTTCAGCCACTGTGGGAAGCCTTGAGTGTGCCGTGGATAAGCCTGAGTGCTTGCTGCCTGCCTGCTTCTGGGGTGGAGTTGGGCCTGTCCTTGGAACTCCTTGGCTACTTGACACAGAGACTTAAGAACACCTGCTGCAGAGGATCCCAAACTTTCTCAGTTCATGGGCCCTTAGTGTTTCAGTAATTTTTTTCACAGTGCTCATAGGCCAAAAAAAATACCTAAGTTTCATTTATTAAGTATTAGGTCTAAACAATTTAGTAAGTGCTTATATCCTAACAACTGAGTAGCCATTTGAAAAAATTATACACATTAATTGAAAGGAAAATTTTTTTTATCTCATTCTTAGATAACCACAATTACTAACTAGCGGGATGTACTGGGCACTGCACGACATCTCACATCTTGGAATCAGATTGACTGCCATCCTCATTCCTGTTCCACATTGCTTTTTACACAGTACTTGCTTTTTATCACGGCAACTGCTGAAAACCTAGCTTCACAAAGAAATGACATCATCAAAAAGAAGGTAGTGCAATCTAACGTTAAAACTGTGAACTCGTGGGACGTCCAGCAAATGTTGAGTATTGCTCTGTTTCCCTCAAAATTTTAGAATATCTTGCAGCAAGCCTGTCGGTTCACTGCAGTGCTCTGGGGCAACTCAACACACAGTTTGAGAACCACAGACCTGCAATTGCCAAGGAGCACTTGGTTTGTTTAAAGGAGGAAAGAGAGGCAGATTCTGTCCCCATTGTGACCCTTAAAGAAGTTGGACAGAGGAGTGGACAGCCTCCCCATATCTGCAGTCTCAGCTTCAGCTGGACTGCATTGTTAGGGGAAGGCCTTTCTTTGACCAGGGTCTGTGTTTGTGAGCACCTCTGTCCCTCAGTGGGGAATAAAGATGAAGAGAAAAGGCCTGAAGAACAGCAGGAAAGGCACATCTCTTATATTTATTTTGTGTTGATTCAGGGCCCTCTGAAGTAGATGGCTTAAAGAAAAACAGAGGTTTGTTTTTTTTTTTGTGGTGAGGAAGATTAGCCCTGAGTTAATGTCCATTGCCAGTCTTCCTCTTTTTGCTGAGGAAGATTGGCCCTGGGCTAACATCCGTGCCCATCTTCCTCTACTTTATACCGGATGCCGCCACAGCATGGCTTGACAAGCGGTGCCTCTGTCCGTGCCCGGGATCCACACCTGTGAAGCCCGGGCCACCAAAGCGGAGTGCGCGAACTTAACCGCTACGCTGCTGGGCCGGCCCCAAGGAAAGAGGAGTTTTAACACCAAGAATTTGGGGCCCAGGCATGAGGCCTCTGCCAATATCCTTTTCTAACTCTATCCAGATGGAGCTGGGCCGCAGGGGTGTACTTGGGATGGAGGATGGCTTCCTGACACGAGATATGACAGAGACCAAAGGACTAATGTGCTCTGGTGTCAATTATAGAGCTCAGTGCCAACCTCTCCAGACTCTGGGGTCTGCCGCTTACTATGAAACCCTAGGCAAATTACTTAACCTGAGCCTCAGTTTCTTCACCCATAAAATAGAGATAACGACTGCTAGATTAAATGAGATAAGTGCATGCATAGAACTAGCAGAGCCTGGCTGTATACATGCACTTCCTTCTACTGCCTTCCAGAATTAAGGAACAAAGTGCTTTTCTCCAAAGGGAAATTCAGCCTTGATGATCTGGCCAAGATCTGCAGTTTGAGAGTTACTGTACTTCTTGGTAACTGTGCTCTGTATATATAGCTAATGTTCCAAGTGCTGAGCCCAGTAACCTGTTTACCCACTCTGTAGGTTCCTTTTTCCCTCTCTAAATGGCATTTTTTAATGAACAGAGTTCTTATTTAATGTAGTCTAATTTATCAGTGTTTTCCATTATGGTTATTGCTTTTTGTGTCCTGTTCAAGAAATCTCAGCTTGCTCCAAGGATTCCTTGGCTTTTGCTAATGGTTTTTCTACTGCTTGCAATGTTCTTCTTCTGCCTTCTTTTATCTTCCACAAGTCCTGCAAAACTCAGCCTAGTGTTACTGCTTATCTCTTCCAGAAGCCCTCCCTGTCCACTTGATTAGTGTCTTTCTGCTTGCTTCTAGAGCTCTGTGTTCATCCTTCTATCGCAGCTCTTGTTACATTGTACCAGGATGTCTCCTTTACTTGCCTGTCTCAGGCAGGATGGGGAGCTGCTCAAGGGCAAGGACCAGAGTATAGCACAGACGCATGGGGGCCTGGCTGGGAAGATGCCCTCAAAGGGTTCGTGTAAGTAAACAAATGAAAGCCTTAGGCGCCCACACCTGTCTTCCTTTCTCTACTTCTCCCACAGTATTTCCCAACCTTTCTTATCCTGTGCCCCCTTTTGATGAGCATAAAGATCTTCCAGGCAGGTTGTGAAATGCTACCCCCAGGGAGTGTGTTCCAGATTGAGAGTTAACCACATTACAGTGCTTCAGAGAGGGCTGATCAGTAGTGTCCGAAATATTAGACATCAGGAAAGGAAGGTCCTGTAATTCATTAAGCCCCAGAGAAAAGACCTTTTGCATTTTACAATAGGAAAGTCACTGTAATCTTTGCGGAGAACAATTTCAGTTAAGTTCTTGGGTTGAAGCCACCCCTGCCCTGAATCTCTTGGGTACGCAGGGGGCGTGGCCCCCTTTTGAATTTTCTGAGTGAGTGTGATTGCTGCGGGTGGGTCCAACTCTGAACTGGGAAGGCTGATGGGGTTGGAAGATGAGCCTGGATAATGGATCCCAAAGCTGTTCACCCTGTCCAGGGAGGGCCTCTCCGAGCTGGTGGCAAATGTTTTTTCAAAAAATATTTATTGAGGGTCTGCTGTGTGCCAGGGACTGTTCTAGGCACTGAGGATATAGCTGTGAACAAAACACAAAAATCCCTCACCTCATGGAGCTTATATATAAACATAATAAATAAGTGGAAAAGAAAAGGAATGTGTTAGATGGTGATAAATGCCATGGAGAACAAAACAGAAAAGGGGGACTAGGAGTGCAGAGGGGTAGCAGGTGGAGGAAGATTTTTTTCTTTTTTGTGAGGAAAAGTGGCGCTGAGCTAACATCTGTTGCCAATCTTCCTCTTTTTGCTTGAGGAAGACTGACCCTGAGCTCATGTCTGTGCCCATCTTCCTCTATTTTGTATATGGGATGCTGCCACAGCACGGCTTGATGAGCAGTGTGTAGGTCTGTGCCCAGGATGCGAACCTGTGAACCCCAGGCTGCCAAAGCAGAGTGTATGAACTTAAAACTGCTATGCTACCGAGGAAGATTTTTTTTAGTAGTAATTTTTTATAGTGTAGTCAGAGAAGACCTCACTAAGAAGATGGTGTCTGGTGAAAGACCTGGGAGATGTGGGAGCAGGCTCTCCTGGGGGAGTACATTCCAGTTACAGGGTACAGCAGGTGTGAAGGCCCTGAGGTAGGAATGTGCCTCATGTGTTTGGGGGAAGTAAATAAGGAGACTATGTGGCTGATGTGGAAAGAGTAAGAGGAAAGAGTAGGTGAAATGAGGTCAAAGATATCACAGGGACCCAGATGATGAAGGGCCTTGTAAGTCATTGTAAAGACTTTGGCTTTTACTTTGAGTGATTGGGAGCCATATCAAGGTTTTGAGCAGAGAAATGAAAGATCTGGACTGATGCTGGTGGTGGTAGCTAATGGGGGGTCTGTTCTGGTTGTTTTTGTTATCTCAGTGAAATAGGAAATAAACTCAGCTAAAAGAGTGAGGACAAGGGAAGAGGTCTTAAGGCTGAAAGTTGGGGAAAGCTAAACCCTTGGCCCAGAGACTCAAGTGTGTTCTCCCTTGGCTCTGAGTGCCCTCTATTTTTCTCTAGATGGCCTCTCATGGGTCTTCATGTGGGGTATTTTCCATGTGCTACAGGCAGGAAAACAGAGGTATGACAGGAAAACAGAGGTATTGAGACTTGCCTCGTCCCTTTAGCCCTTACTATTTCCTAGTCCTCTTCTGAGAAAGTCGGCTTGTGGGTGGTGTGTTTTTCTAGAGCAGGAGAAACATCTTGCCAGCAGTCAGGTTGAGTTCAACTAGATCAGAGATCTTGGGAGGAGTGAGAATGAAGTTGAGATTTAGGATCAGGAAAAGCTTCAGAAAGAAGTTGACATTTGAACTGGATATTTAAGAAAGAATGGGGGTGCAGGACATCAAGATAGAAGGAATTGGTTGAACAAAAGCTTGGAGGCATGAACATTTCCTGGCATCTGCAGGAAGTGGCAACTAATCTGCTGTGGCTGGCCAGAGGGAGCTCTGGCGTGAGATAGGTCTGTGGCCTTTGAATCTTCATCATGGTTACGGGACCCACCAGGTTCTTCTCACCGAAGTGGAAGAGGGCAGTGGTTAGCCCCTAGGAACAGGGCTCTTTGTGGGGCCAGCCTCCATTCTACTTGCTTTTTCCAAGTGGTGGGAAGTCATCGGACAGAGTGGGCTCCATCTTCTGGGCAGAGCTGGGTTAAGGCGTTTGCTGAGAGGCTGAGTTTCCAGACTGGCAGAAACAGCTGTGTCTACGTTTTTAAAACTATCTTGGAAACAACCAGATTTCCTTTGGCCTGGAATTGCCTGACAAGCCCTCACCCCATTTCAGGCTTTCAGGAAACGTTTAAACCCAGCTTCAAACCTCCACAGAATCTGCACTGAAGTGGAGAAGGACCATCTGGCAGGAAAAGGGACTGAAAATGGTTGAAGTTGAAAACCCAAACTTAAAGCCCTCTTTGAGGAGGAGGGTTGGGAAAGAGGATGTGGGAGTTATAAGTGGACAGTGAAGAGATGGAAAGAGAGCTGAATTTTTTTCTGATCATTATTCAACAACAACAAAAAAAATCATCTTTTCCCGCGGCTAGTTGAAGATTTCAGCCTCATAGGGACCTGTACAAACACCCGGCAATGCTTCTGACTTTCCAGCAAAACAAATCTTGGTTTCTCTCCACTTGACCAGGCTCGTAATCCCCTCAGCATTTTTGCTTGAAGGGTTTTCTGGACCTAGAATCCCAGAACCTGGGGCTGGAATGGAAAAGATCCAAGGTAAGAGGTATGTAGAAGTAGTGATGGAGAAAAGGGGTCTGGTATTTTGGAGGGAATTAGGGGATAGACTTGAGAAAATCCTTCCTGTCTCCCTTTCTAAAGCTTTTGGTGCCCGCCCACCCGACGTCTGAGCCCACTTTCTCCTCTTTCTCTTGTAATCCCTTGTTTTTAGGCACAGCAGAGTCAAAGACAAGGTTGTGGGCAGATAACCAGTGAGAAATGAATCAGGAAAGGAGCGGAGGAAAAGAGGGATGAGGAAGGAGAAAGCAAGAGATGAAGGCAAGTTTCCCAGGAACAGCCTCTCCTTATGGGTGTGTTGGATGGGAACCTGTTACTGCAGCAGAGTTCTGGAAGATAATAGGGACACTTGTGAGGAGATTGAAAGCCCTGAAGTAGACAACATTGGCTGAGGGGTGGGAGGAAAAGGCCTGTTGTTGACAGTCTGGGTGGCAGCTACAGTTGGAAAACTCCCTGTCATCGGTTTTATAGCAGTTGTGACTCTTGGAAGAGAAAGAGTGCACCTTAAAGGACCTGGCCAGTGCTAGAGTTTCTACGACCCTTTGTCATCCTTGCCTTTGACTCTTTGGGGGCCCTCTTTTGTCATCAGTTAACAAGTCAATTCACATTTATTTGAGTACCTTTTATGTGCAGAACTCTCTGCTAAGAGAGTACTAAGCATTGTTCAAAAAATGGAGAAGAACTAGCTATCACTGCCTACAGCTTTCTCAGCCATGTGGGGACAGAGGAGGCCAGGATGTCAGGAGACCAGTGGGTTGGCTGAACTTCCTAGGAGTGCCAAAGAACAGAGAGGCTCTGCAGGTGAGCTGCTACAACAGGGCCTGGAGCTGTTGGTCCTGAAAAGTAAACAAAGCCCTTCCCACCTTAGCCCAACCCAGGAACAGCTGTGGGAGAGAAAGGATGACTCAAATGCTCACACTCTTGAGAACTCAGGTTCAATACTTAAAAGAAACTCATTCTACTGAGGACCCTCCCTGAAGCTCACAGTGCCAGTATTGGTGGCTGAGACTCTCAGAGGAGGAAATTAAAGACCTAGGCCCTCCTCTGGGGGAGCTGCCAGCGTTGTTCCTTCTCTTCTTGGCCAGGGCCTAGGGAGCAGGAAGGGCTACAGGAGGGAGTCAGTGAGAAGGTAAAGAGGGTCTGAGTAGGTGCTCCCTTGGCAGGGTGAGTAGGCAGGTTGACCTTGGGCCAGTCAGACTACAGCTGTACGGAGCTGTACAGTTCTGGGCTGTAACCAGCTTCTCAGGGCGCACACAGAGCTCAGTTCCCTTTCCCACCTTTTCTTTCCCTAGGGCTGCTTCCTAAGCTACTACTTCCACATGAGAGATTGCCTAAGAGATTAGTGGAATGTGGGTATCAGCGGAAATTCTCTCATGTGGTTTAGAGGTTTCCTTTGTCGGTGTCTCGACTTCTTACCTGGACTAGTAAAGCAGATGCTTGGCAGTGTTTGTGTTTCCTCTCAAAGGCGACTTTAACCCCAGCAGAATGGGAGGCTTCCCTCCAAATGCTTGCATCTGTTCCTCATCACTCTCAGGGTTCAAACGTCTCCTTCTTCGGGGGCAAGGCAGGCATACTGTCACGTCCACAATTAGGCCTGTGGAAAAGTACTAAATAGACATTTAGAAACGTCACCTACACAAGAGGAAATGGTTTTCTGCTCTAGGATAGGAAGATTCATTCTTAGAGGCTGGGCATCCCTCAGAAGGAGCTCCCCTTCAGAGACTGACCTCTAGTGGGTCCTTTCTTGGACCTTGAGGGGAATGTCTGTGGATTGGGTGATGGGATTGGATTGTAGGGAGAGGGAACACTAAGGGAGCTGGAGAGAGAGTTGCAGGCTGAAGGCTGGCCTGAGCAAGAGCAAAAGCAGGGAGCCTTCCAGAGGGTCTTTCCTCTAGTGACAGTGAGGGGAATAAATGGGAGGTTTCCAGGGGCCAAGAGACGGTGCCCTGCACTAGAACAGGCTCTTCTTCCCTGCACTGCTCAGGCGAGCCATACGGGAGGCTTGATGTGGCTGCTCCCAGTGCAGTGCCTCCTGGCTCTTTCCTGCTGGGACACAGGCTAGGGCTGAGGACTCACCTGCTGACTGGGAGAATCAGGTCACAGAGTTGAGTAAAGCAGGCCAGCTGTAGGCGTTGCATGGGGAGGGACAGTGGTAAATTGGAGAGAGCTTGCTGCGTCTAAATGGGCCACTTCAGCTCAGGTCTGGCTAACTGTTGCCGTATAGAAATGCGGACAGTGATGGCAGATTTTCTAATTTTTCAAGAGAAGCCAGAATCTGAATTTTTATTTCTGCTCACCCAATTTCTTAAGTGTTTGTAACTAATTCAGATTTTTTAAAAATAAAGAGAAGGCCAAATGAGACATATTTTTGCTCTTGCAAACCACCGATTTATGTCTTTGGCTATAAATTCTCTTTCCCAGGAGTTTGGAAGTGAGGAGAAAGTGAGGAAAGCGGTTGTTAGCTACCAGAGTGGGGCAGTAGGAAGAGTGCTTTTGAGAAACGAGAACTCTGAGCACACCCACAGACTGAGGAAACTGTCTGGAGGAGACATTGATAATGCTCGCTGGATCCAGTGATGTACCTGCTCCTTTGTCATTGAGGGTCAGTGGTTCTGTGCAGGATGGAGGAAGCTGAGGGCTGGGAGGAGGAAGAGGGACCCGAATGTCCATCGTTTATTTGCTTACAGCTGGGCAAATTCTTGGGAAGATGGTCAGTGGTGACCTTTCATACCTTTCTAAGTCCTCAGAGAACATGTTATAGGACACAAGTTTTCACACTTACTGGTGTATGAGACTAGCCTAAAGTGCTTACTGAAAATGCAAATTCCTAGGCCCCATCCCCACAGATTCCCAGTCAGGAGGTAGAGGTGGGGCCTGGGCCTCTTCATTTTTAACAAGCACCCCATCAACGTTAAGGAAAGTAAGTGGACAGTGGAGTCACACAGAGCTGAGTGCACCTTCTTGCTCTGTTCCTTCACTGGGTGAGTGATCTTGGGCCAATCATTTAATCTCTCTAAAACTAAATTTCCTGATTGGAAAAATGGGTCTGTGTTATCACTACCTCGTAGAATGGTGAGAGCTGAATTAGAAGATGACTGGAGGCCATGGAGAGTCCTGGCTCCGAGCTGGGGCCCTGGTGCAGGCCACCTGGGCTCCAATTCCTGCCTTGCCACTTTTTAACTGTGTGACTTGGGGCAAGCTATTTAACTGCTCTGTGCCTTGGTTTCCTCAGTAATGTGTAAATAATAATAGTACCTACTTCATAGGGTTGTTACAAGGGTTAAATGATTTAATACATGTGAAGTGCTTATAATTTTAGCTATTAGAATTGTATAAAGAATTTAGCAGCCTGTCTCATAATAAATGTACCTTTGCTTTTCCTTAGGTCCTCTCACTATGGGTCACAAAGAGGTTAAGGCTTACTTCAAACGTCGCCTCTCTATGAGGCCTTCCTGGAGTCCACTTTTTACTTGGCTTTTCTCCCTTTACAGTTAGCTCCTCCAGGGCAAGGACTGTGTGTGTCCATTTTTATATCCTCGTACTTTGCAGAGTGCCTAACATAGAGTAAATGGATTGAACGGCAGTGCCAGGGCATCTGAAAAATGACTCAAGCTCAGGAATGGAGAGGTTGCCTTCCAGACACCTAGAGAAGCATGATCTGGAAGGAAAACCATTAATGAAGCTTCTATGTGCCAGACATGACGATCATGTGAGATAGGTCATGTTATTATTATTGCTCATATTGTCAGAAAGTTGAGTCTTTGAAACTGACTTGTGCGATGCCACTTAACTAGCAGTTGTTAGAGGCAGGGTTGGACTTAGTTATCTGACTCTAAAAGTCAGGTGTTCTTCCTACTACACCTCAAGTACCTGGGCCTGTGGTCTCTTCGTCTCAGTGCAGAGTTTATAGAAAAGTTCTAGAGGTACCTTGTTAGTTCCTTTCTCTGGATTGTAACTCTTCTCTTCAGATAGTTGTCTGTAATTTGTCAGAGCTGGGTTTTTGAGCAACTCTTGATTGGTGGTAGATGCTAATTGAACAATTTCATTTTGCAAACATGCAGTTTCTACCTTTGCCATTGATGGGCCTAGGAACTAGCAAAATAGCCTGTCATCCCCCTTGCTTCTCTGCTCTATTCCAGTGGGTATTTCCTCTGCTTGGGAGCATCTTCTCACCTTGCAGCCAGACTAGCCAAGGTATCAGGCTGAAAGCATAGATGAGACCCTGGGGTTGCTCTTAGGGCCAGGGGAGAAGCAGAGTCCCCCAGGAAGCCAGCCATGCAGAGTGCTCAAGTCTGAGCTTCAAGTGTAAAGGGTTAGCCTGGTCCTCAGTTCCACAAGCCCCTAGATTATTCACTGACCCTGACAGACCTGGCCTAGAGAGAGCAGGTGGGAGGGAGGATGGTGAGTTGGCATCTCTGTTCTTCTGACTTGGTGGGCCCTTCTGGGGTTCTCAGCAGGGCCTGCCCAAGATGCCTTAACTCCTAGGCCACTCCTGAGAATAGCGGCTGTGCTCTTGTAGAAGTGTGACGAAGGGTCCCTGGCGTGGGCCTGGTAGCAGTTTTGATCCACTCCTCTCTTGGTTACATCTTCACAGGACTTTTCTTCTTGACCCAAGCAAATGTCAGAGTCATTTACATTTTTCCTTCTTACTAAGTTAGCTCTGTGTTCTCATATTGAACTACATAATAGCATTTTAGAGCAGTGGGTCCACTCTCTTTAGACCGGAAATTCAGGAAAGGAAAGAATACATTTTTTGTCATGTTCTTTTAATATATTTCAGTTCCTAGTTTTTCCACAAATCTTCTGCCCTTTCCCAGAGGGCCTGCCCTGGAGCTGCTAGAGCATGTCCAGTTGTTGCTTTGATGGGTTACGATGGTTGTTGTGACCATTGTTACCATGGGCACAGTTGAAAGCTGATGCTTAGCAAGTTGATTCCTTGTGGCACTGTGCTCCCTGAGGACTCTGAGAACTGGCCTGGGAAAGCTTCCAGAGGCTGCCTCTTCTCTCCCTTCTTTCTGTTGCACACACAGCCATATGCAAAGCACTTAACTTGGCACTGGGCTGATGCAGATGAAGAATATCTCACTGGAGCCGGTGTGTGTAGATGCTCTGGTGGCAGGATTGACTCCTCCTTCTCTTCCTCATTATCATCATCATCGTCGCTAACATTGTGCTGTATACTTAAGTTTATAAAGATTTTTTTCCCCAACAGGTAGGGAAGGCAGTTTTCTCCACTTTGTGAAGAATAAAAGTGAGGCTCACTGTTGGTTTCCTTTTTTCAAAAGCATCTGCAGTATCACCTTGGGGGGAAGTTCCGTTGCTATCACCGTCACATAGTCACCCTCATGCCTGCTGGCTGCTTCCTCCCTTTCCAACTCCACTCCACCCGCTACCACCATCACCAAAACCACAGCCCTGAGAGCTTCCATGAAGTTAAAGAAATCGGAGGTAGCACATTTCATGTTGAAATTAGGAAAGAACTAAAAATGATATCAAGAATTAGGGTTTGGCTTATTTTGTCATCGAGACCAATCATTTATTTGCACCAAGGTGATAAATAAGATGGCCTCCAGGCTTCAGGTCATTAGTGGCCATGAATAAGTATGTTCAACTTTCATATCCAGATATACTTCATATTGGTCAATGTGATAAGAATGCCAATCAGAGTGAGAGAACTGTTCCTGAACTGTTCAGCTTCCGTGAAGTGGTGTTAGCCCAGGCCAAAGTGCATATTCACATTGGAAATATCCTCAGTATAAGTTGTGTTGTCTCTCATATCTACTCTCCAGGGCACTTAAAAAGGTGTTTTTTTACCCAGGTTTTAACATCTATGTTGAGCTATAATTCACATAACGTAAAATTCACCCATATAAAGTGTACAGTTCAGTTGTTTTTAATATATTCACAGAGTTGTGCCACCATCACCACTATCTAATTCCAGAAGTTTTTTTTTTACCCTAAAAAGAAACCCCGTACTGATAACAGTCACTCCCCATTCTGCCACCCTCAACCCAACCTTAGGCAGCCACTAATTTACTTTCTGTCTCTATAGATTTGCCTATTCTGGACATTTCATAAAAATGGCATCAGGATTCGTCCATGTTATAGAAAATATCAGTACTTCATTCCTTTTTATATCTGGATAATACTCCATTGTATGAAAATACCACATTTTGTTTATGCAGTCATCATTGATGAGAACATTTGGGTTGTTTCCACTTTTTGGCCATTATGAATAATGCGTTTATGAACATTTGTGTACAAGTATTTGTGTGGACATAGGTTTTCATTTCTTTTTTTTTTAATATAATTTTATTTATTTATTTTTTTCCCCCCAAAGCCCCAGTAGATAGTTGTATGTCATAGTTGCACATCCTTCTAGGTGCTGTATGTGGGACGTGGCCTCCTCATGGCCGGAGAAGTGGTGCGTCAGTGCGCGCCCGGGATCCGAACCCAGGCTGCCAGCAGCGGAGCACACGCACTTAACCCCTAAGCCACGGGGGCCGGCCCGGTTTTCATTTCTCTTAGATATATACCTAGGAGTGGATCATGCTGGGTCATATAGTTATTCTGTGTATAACTTTTTGAGGAACTGCCAAAATGTTTTCCAAAGTGGCTGTACCATTTTATATCCCCAGAAGCAACGAAGGAAGTTTCCAGTTTCTCCACAGCCTCACTAGCACTTGTTTTCATCTGTTTTTTTGGTTATAGCCATCCTAGTGGGTGTGAAGTAATACCTCATTGTGGTTTTGGTTTATATTTCCCTAATAACTAGTGATGTTGAACACTGTTTCATGTGCTTATTGGCCAATTTTATATCTTTGGGGAAATGTCTATTCAGATCTTTTGTCTACTTTTTAATTGGGTTATTTGTATTTTTATTATTGAGTTGTAAGAGTTCTTTATATATTCTGGATACAAGTTCCTTAGGAGATAGATGATTTCTCCCATTCTGTGGGTGTCTTTCCTTTCTTGATGATGTGTGTGTGTGTGTGTGTGTGTGTATATATATATATATATATATATTTTTTTTTTGGTGAGGAAGATTAGCCCTCAGCTAACATCTGTTGTCAATCCTCCTCTTTTTGCTGAGGAAGATTGGCCCTGGGCTAACATCTATGCCCGTCTTCCTGTACTTTATGTATGAGACGCCAGCGTGGCTTGATGAGCAGTGCGTAAGTCCGCGCCCAAGATCCGAACCTGCGAACCTCAGGCTGCCGAAGCAGAGTGTGCGAACTTAACTACTATGCCACTGGGCTGGCCCACTTGATGGTATTTTTTACAGCACATATAGTTTATGTCTTTTTTTTCTTTTGTTGCTTGTGCTTTTGCTGTCTTATCTAGGAAAACATTGCCTAATCTATTGTTACAAAGATTTACCTCTATATTTTCTTCTAAGCTTTGCTTTTGTAATTTTAACTCTTACAGTTAGGTCTATGATCCGTTTTTACTTAACTTTTTTGTATGGTATGAAGTAAGGGTCCTACTTGATTCTTTTGCATACGAATATCCAGTTGTCCTAGTGCCATTTGTTGAAAACTCTTCTTTCCCTCTTGAATTGTCTTGGCATCCTTGTTGAAAATCAATTGATCATAAATGTGTGGGTTTATTTCTGGACTCTCAATTCTATTCCATTGATCTCTGTTTCTGTTCTCATGTCTGTATACACTGTCTTGATTACTGTGGCTTTGTGGTATGTTTTGAAATTGGTAAGTCCGAATCTTCCAACTTTATTTTTCTTTTTCAAGATTGTTTTGGCTGCTCCGGGTCCCTTGCATTGCCATAAAATTTTAGGATCAGCTTGTCAGTTTCTGCAGCTGATGAGCATTCTGTTCAATCTGTAGATCAATTTGAGGAATATTGCCATCTGAACAGTTTTGAGTTTTCTGATCCACGAACATGGGGTGTCTTTCTATTTATTTATGTCTTCTTTAATATCTTTCAATGATGTTTTGTAGTTTACAGTGTACAAGTCTTGCACTTCTTTTGTTAAATTTATTCCTAAGTATTTTATTCTTTGTGGCTATTGTTAATGGAATTGTTTTTCTTGATTTCATTTTCAGATTGTTCATTGCTAGTGTGTAGAAATAAAATTGGTTTTTTAAAATATTACTCTGTATCCTGCAAACTTGCTTGACTTTATATATTAGTTTAAGAGTTTTGTGGTGGGATCCTTAGGATTTTCTACATGCAAGATTATACCATCTGCAGATAAGAGATAATTTTACTTCTTCCTTTCTGATCTGGGTATACCTTTAAGTTTTAACCTTTTTCTTACTTTCATTATTTTAGCATAAAATAATGTTCCCTAAAGGATAGTGATATGTTAGCTAACTGTATATGGTACATGAATGGATATTTTTCACTTTGTAAGTACTTAAATACCTTTATGTATATTAGTTTTATTTTAATGAGTATTGGAAAAAATATGATAGTTCATAATTTTATGGTGTTGTTTCAGATGCACTTTATCAGAATGTTCGTCCTTGAACATCCTGTTTAAAATAACAGACATTCTTCGCTCTTTCTCTACCTTGCTTCATTTTTTCCTTCGTACTGCTTATCATCACCATACATATTATACAAAAATGTATACTTAGATGTCACATACATGTGACGTGTGCATGCTTTTTATCTATTTCTCCTTGCTAGGATACAAGCTCCATGAGAGCAGAGACTTTGTTTTATTCTTTGCTAGATGGCAGCGCCTAGGACACAGATGCTCAGTAAATATTTGTTGAACAAATGAATAATTGTTTAGAACAAGGTTAAATACTTTAAGAAAATCAAGTCAGTTTCAAGTTGATTAAACAAAAATATTGAATAAATAGTTATTCAGCAGGTATGCAAATATGGCAAAATTCATAAAGGCTGTCTGGCATGCTAGAAGTTTGGGAAACTCTAACTTAAGAAAGGAGAAGAGATAGGATGGAGATGGAGTTTTTGATCATTTTCTGTGAAGTGATGTTACCTTTTAGCTCACAGACTCTTTCTCCAACCCAGATCAGAGGTGAGGCTCCTAAGCTATAATACGTGGAATTAAATATATGTGGGAAAGTGGTTCCTACCACCCGCCACAGAAACCCTCTTGGCAGTTGTGGAGGTCATCTGGAAATGTTTGAGGTGCTTCTGGCTGCCCGTGGAAACTTGGCTTATAGGCCTTGTCTTCTTTGCAGGGCTCTGGGTTTGCAGAGAGCCGAAATGACCATGACTGCCAACAAGAATTCCAGCATCACCCACGGAGCTGGAGGCACTAAGGCCCCTCGGGGGACTCTGAGCAGGTGAGTAGGGGAGCACTCCTGGAGGAATGGAGCTCACTGGAGGCTGGCATCAAAGGGCAGCCAGAAGGCCTGGGTCCTGGGTAGGATCTTTGCCAAAATGTAAATGATTGTCATCATGACTCTGACAGTCATACAGCTGAATGATCTAGGCCCAGCTCATGCTGACCGTGAAAAGTCGTCTCTAACATATATGCTATTTTCTGGTTCTGTAAATCTCCATAGGAGAGAGCAAACAGGGACCCTAAAACAAGCTTTGCTTTATGCTGTTGGAGGAGCCTAGAGCTCCAGGAATGGAGCCAGCAAGAAGCAGCTGATGTTCTTCTGGCTGTGTTCTGTTCCCAAGATGGGGACAGCTTGGGGGCTATGCCTGAGCTAGGCTGCACTGTAGTGAAGGAGGCTGACCACACGGCGGGTAGGGGTGGGGAGGCAGTTATGCGTATTAGCACAAGTTCCAAGCAGAAGTCCAGGTTCTGTAAGAATTTAGGCTGGGCTGCAAACAAAGTAGCTTGGGGAATTTTAGTCAGTGTAAGCTATAATCCACTTCCCTGGTTTTGTCTTCTTTTTAAAAGTGGGAATGTAGACCCATAGAAAAATCACGGATTTTGGAATTACATAGAATTGGCTTCAAATCCAAGCTCTAACTGCTTACCAAATAGTGAGATTTCAGGGCGTTTTCTTATGCTCTCTAAAATCTTGGCTGCACATCTATAAAATAATAATAATAATAATAATAGAACTTATCTCACAGAGTTGCTGTGAGGATTAAATGAGATAATATATGTCAGTTTAGCATAAGGCCTGGCATAAAGCTACTCAATAAATGTTAGCTCCCTCCCTATGATGGCATAAAAATTTCCAGAGCTGGCAAATAGATGTACTGCTCTCGCCAGGGCTTCTCAGGTCTGGGCAAAGGCTGGATGCTGATGATCTAGAAGAACTTCCAGGCTCTTTTATTAAAGCCACGTACCTCTCATAGCCCCTTCTGCTGAATATCAGGGGGACAAATTTGGCTTTTGGGACCTGAGCCAGTAGAGTGAGTAGCTATGAGAAGGATGCTCAGCTTAGGTTGGGTTAGGGCTAGTTCCTTCCTGGATGTCTGGGCCATGCAGTACCAGGCTAAGTCCAGCAAGGTGTGGCACACTCAGGTCTGGCTAGAGGTTCTAGTAGATGTTTGGTTCATTTAGAGCTGGAGTCCAGATATGGTTGGTAGAATGGGGTGCAGGACATTGCCCCTGGAGAGTAACTGGCGTGAATGAGGCAGCAGGAGTTCCCTACACCACACATGCAGGGTTTGGT
This sequence comes from Ceratotherium simum simum, assembly GCF_057802395.1. Lineage (NCBI taxonomy): Eukaryota > Metazoa > Chordata > Mammalia > Perissodactyla > Rhinocerotidae > Ceratotherium > Ceratotherium simum. The sequence continues at coordinate 20,744,057 of NC_141906.1, forward strand.
CCCAGTGAAAATGGTTTGGATGGACTGTGCCAACTGAACAGAGATTGGTAGGTTCTGACTTGTTAAGTACATAAGTGCTTGAGATTTAGACAAGCAACTTGAATATCCACTCTCTGGCAGCAAGACCAACATGAACAGCCTCTGCCTTCTGCCCACACACCCCCTGTAACCTGGACTAGAGTTGCTTGCATACTTGCTTCCCTGAACTGGGTGAGGCTGAGAATGGCAGGGACCAGCAACTTCTTGAGCAAAACAGAGAAAAACTGAATTCTCCCAGGGCATGTTGGAGGCCAAGGCAGAAACAGGTGTAGTCTTTGTCTCCCATTGCTTCTGGGGAACTCCTTGGCTGGGCTGTCACCAGTCTGGTGGCATGTCTTACTCCTCAGTCTCACTATGACTGAGTTGGCAGATGGAGATTGGGAACTAAGGTTTCAATTTTTTTTATGTGAGACTGTAGGGGTGAAGTAAGCTTTGTATGTGATTATATAGTTGTATTCTTAATTTTAAAGAAATAATGAATTCAGAACCTGAATTAGAAATTGTCATACCCAGCAGCCCTCAACTCCTTTAAGTACTATTCATTTTTTCTTCTAATTTCCACTATTTTGGGGGTTGGGTGGGAGATGCAGTGTTTACATCAAGTCACAAAGCAGAATCAGGACTGCTGACGAGTACCCCAGTTTCTATTTGGAATACATACCTACATTTAGAAATTGCTCTTCTTTTAGCTTCCCAGCATGCTTGCCATCATAACATGATGGATGGTGTTTGTAAATATCTGAGCCTCTGATGTGCCTAAAAAAAGCGTTCTTCTGGCCTCCCTTCTAAGTCTTCACGTCCCTTCCTTCCTGCCACATTTCTGCTTCCCTTTTTCCCTCCCTCCTTTCCTGGGCCTTTGGCGTGGAGTCCCAGGCCTCTATGGCTAGCTACACCCTTCTTTCAGAGGCTACCGCTGGCCTATAGGTGTTATTTCGAAATTGTCATCTGTAGTTTCTCTGGCTGCCTTCACCCCCAGCCACATCTAGGGGTTGTTCTTTGAGCTGAGTAGGGCAGTAAAATCACCAGTTCATTTAGGAAGTCATTGTCCGTGAACTCTGAGGGCTCTCCTCCTAGGTGCCAGGCTCTGTGGTAGACAATAGGGGGCAAAGAAGGACGATCCATTCTCTTTCTTCAAGGCATTTACAACTGGTGGGGAAGGGCAGATGGGACCCTGTGGAACTGTCAAGATAGGTATTTGCAAGGCTATATTCTTAATTTGAATAAGACTTCACCTGGTGCTACCACTCAGCCAGTATGGGTTAAAGATTCTGGATTCCATTCTATTATTAGGCTTTCCTGGGTATTTTGTTAATGTATTCTCTTCCTTTTCCTTTGCAGCTCAGTCTTGATTTGGCAGGATATGTAGGAGGAGGAAATCTAAGCCTTTTCACTTGACCACCAGACTTTTGTTCTTTGCTATGTTTTGGTCTCCTAGAGCAGGTTTCCCTTTCTCTTTGTTGATGAGGCCCTTGGGTGCTTTTCTTCACCCTCAGCTGCCAGGTACACCCTCCCCACAGGCTGAACCCCTACTGCTCATAAGATTTGGCTGTCTCCAGTTCTGGGGATGGGAGGCGGTATTCTCAAAGCTTCTCTGAATTCTAGAGGTCAGGCTTCGTGATGTTGGTATTAATGACCTGGGATGGGACTAGAAGCAGCTCGGTGACCTGCAAACAAGGAAGTGTTATGTTTAGAGCTAATTCAGCCACCTAGATGGGGTGAACTTTGCCACTTTTTGCTCTCCGGAGATTTCACTTGTGCTGTAAGACCTGGCTGGCAATAGGGGCTGTTCTCAGAAGACATGTCATGCCTGCTAATTTCCTCGACAGCTTCTTCACTATGAAACTCCAGCACCTAGGTCATAGTGACTTGGAAATACAGGCTGTCAGTATTGTGTTTGGGAACCTTGCCTCTGAATGTAGGTGTGGGAAACCTGGGTGCCTGTAAAAATGTAGACTTCTTGGCCTCAAGGACTTTGACTGACTTCTTTCCATCTTTTGCAAACCTGGAACAATGCCTGGGTGTAGAAGACAGTAACTATTTGACCAGTTGACTAGATGGCTGGGAAATCAGCCTCTTAGAACACAGGCTGCTGTACCATTTGAGTCCTTATAGTACCTTCATAATGGGTCTTGTTAACTTTGGACTCTCTTTCTGTTCAGTCCACAGACTCTTAGAAAGGCAGAGCTGAAAAGGAACCTTAGAGCTCATTCAGTCTAACCCGCTTGTTTTACAGATTGGGAAACCGAGACCCAGAGAAAAGGGAGGTACTCCCAAGGATACAAAGCTAATGGGAGGAAGAACTCAAGCCTAGCTCTCTTGATCCTTCTGTTATTTCATTATAGCACTACATTCGCCTCCCAATAAACATTACTGGGATCTCTCGGCTCAAAAACTACTGTCATCTATGATATGGTCAAACAGCCTGGCTTCTACGGCTTTCATAAAAAGCCCTGGTCTTTCTTTCTACCCTTATCTTTCACTGCTCTCAAATGCAAACCTTACATTTTTGCCAGTCTGGATGCAAATGTTACTTCCTTTCCAGTGCTTGTCTTTACTACCCAGCTAGGAAGGATTCCTCTCCCCTCTGTATTTGTTCGCTCTTAGAACCCTTGGTTCAGAGCCTCCAAACAATGCTTATGATATAGTACGTCATAGGGTAGATATTTGTGTGGGTCTTATTTCTACTCAATTGGAACTCTTTGAAGGCCCAGCATATACTCTCTTGGAATGTTAAAGTTGGAGGGGATCTTGGGATTCATTTGGCTCAGCTACTTGATGTTACATATGAGGAAGCTAAAACCCATATAGCTAATTGACAGTGGAACCATAATTTCAACTCACATTTGCAGGTTTCTGTGCAAAGAGAAGCCTTGGTTTGTGATATGGTGAAATCCAGAGAGGTCTTAAGGTCCCACTGCCAAAGTGAGTACAAATTTGGACCCCACGCCTTAGTTTTCAGGAAGAGAGTAAGAGCTTGAGGAGAAGAGAAATCTCCTGAGAGTAGTGGCTGTGGGTAAAAGATAATATTGCAGAACCTGTCCTGGCAATGGCAGAGGGCCTGTGGCCTTAGCCCTCCTCTTACCTGAGATGCTTCCTAGAATCCAACCAGGGTGTCAGTCAGTATTGGTCTGGTTATTTATTGCTATGTAACAAGTCACCCAAAACTTAGTGGCTTAAAATATTAACAGTCATTTATTTTGCTCAGAAATTGCAATTTGGGTAGGCTCATTTGGGAAATCTTGTCTCTGTTCCTTGTAGCATCAGTTGAGGCGGCTTGAAGGTTGGGGGTGACTCAATGGCTAGGGGCTGGAATCATCTGAAGGATTGTTCACTTACATGTGTGACTGTTGATGCTGGCAGTCAGCTGGGACCTCAGCTGGGGGCCACCTACATGTGACCTCTGCGTTTGGCTGCATGCTTTCACAGCAAGACGACTGGTTTCCAAGAATGAACATGTCAAGAGAACAAGGCAGAAATGCATGGCATTTTAATGACCTAGCCTTAGAAGTTGCATAGTGTCTTTCTATTTTATTCTATTGATTAAGGCAATAGCAAAGTCTGCCTAAGTTTAAGGTAAAGAGCTCTGTACCCCAATTCCAATGTAGGGGAGTATGTGGGGTTTTCCCCCACACCAATAAGCAGTTTTCCAACACGGGCTGGGTGTCCTACAATTCAACTCAATTCTGACACTATCTACCAGAAATAGCATCAAATTCCACAGGTTAATGGCTCAGTCCCATAAGACTGCCCTCTACTTCAGATGCCAACTGCAAGCCCAGGTTGTTACCAACTGGCTATTAGTCAGAGGCTCCCATGACCCCCTCTTTGGGTTCATTAATTTGCTAGAGCAGCTCACAGAACTCAACTCAGGAAACCCGTTTACTCACTAGATTATTGGTTTATTACAAAGGATATTAAAGAATACAAATCAACAGCCAGATGAAGAGATATATAGCGTGAGGTCCTGAACAAAGGAGCTTCTGTCCCTGTGGAGCTTGGGCCTAGCATGGTGGCACAAGGAAGCATTATGATTCACCAACATGGAAGCTCTCTGAACCCTGTCCTTTTGGGTGTTTATGGAGGCTTCATTACTTAGGCGTGGTTGATTAAATCATTGGCCATTAGTGATTGGTTCAACCTCTAGCCCCTCTCCCCTGCCTGGAAGTGTAGAGGGGTGGGACTGAAAGTTCCAACCCTCTAATCACATGGTAGTTCTCTTGGCAGCCAGCCCCCAATCTTAGGTGTGGTCCAAAAGTCATTTTGTTAACATAACAAAAGACACCTTTATCTCTGACATCACTTAGGAAATTCCAAGCGTTTTAGGAGCTCCATGGCAGAAACAGGGATGAAGACCAAATATATATTTCTTATTATAAATCACAGCATCACACAAGGGGAGGGAAAATAGTTCCCAGTTGATGAGAGGATCAGATCACATTGTGAGAAGGGCATGTGAGATTACATGCATGGGATATGTTGTGGTCGCTATCTTTGGAAAGTACAGTCTGCCAGTCTGCTCTCTGGTCATAAAAGTTCATATCCTTCCCAAATGCAAAATACACTTCAGTCTCTCTCCTAAGATCCCAAGTCTCATCCTGTTAATGGCATCAGCTTGAAGTCTAAGATCTCATCATCTAATTCAGATCCAGGTATAGATAAGACTCTTTGGGTGCAGTACCTTTCATTGTGTACAGTTCCTTGAGTGCTATTACTCTTGACGTGGAGACCTATAAACTGAGGAGAATATATATCAGTCACCCAAGATACACTGGTGCGACAGGCCTAGGATTAACCACTGTAGATACTTTTCTATGAAATTGGAGGACACTGGAGGATGCCCAGCAGTTACTGGTCCATTGTAATTTTTATATTCAGTGAAGCACATGTTGCCAATTTCTTGATTAGGTCTTACTTCTATTGCCTGGGAGTCATTTACCTTGCTTCTAGCTCCACCCTCAGGGTTATGATTTTGCCCTCTAAATCATCCTTCCTTTTCCAAAAAAAGTAGCCCATTTTTGTAGGTGAGTAGTTTTCTCCATCTCTTTATGCACGTAATATTTGAAGGGTCCAAAGTCTTCCCTTCATTTTATACTGTCTGTATTCTTTTCAGTCCCAGCTGATACCCTTCCTTTAAAAACTTTGTGGGTTTCTTATAAATCACTTTATAATCTATTGCAGTAGACAAAAGGCACATGTACAAATCACTTCAAGATGAGCCCCTTTCTACTTTGGCTTCCTTGTGACATTGCTATGGGACAGTGGTTCTTAAGAGTCTTAGAAGCCTTATTATTTACAGAGGATCTGCAAGGCCCACCCTTAAGATCCTTAGAAGGCCTCTTGTCTGTCTATCTGAAAGAGTCTATGAGGTAACAGTTTAAATCTTTTTTTAGATCTTGACAAAGGACCTTTCAGTCCCACTCTAGATTTTTTTTTTAAAGATTTATTGAGGGATAATTAAAGTACAATAAACTGTGCAATTTAAAGTGTACAGTTTGATGAGTTCACACCCACCCACCCACACACATACACACCCTCTGTAAAACTGTCACCACAATCTGGAAGCTGTTTCTTATTTTATTTTATTTTTTTTTGTGAGGAAGATCAGCCCTGAGCTAACATCCATGCTAATCCTCCTCTTTTTGCTGAGGAAGACCGGCTCTGAGCTAACATCTATTGCCAATCCTCCTCCCTTTTTTTTTTTTTACCCCCAAAGCCCCACTAGATAGTTGTACGTCATAGTTGCACATCCTTATAGTTGCTGTATGTGGGACGCGGCCTCAGCATGGCCGGAGAAGCGGTGGATCGGTGGGCCCCCGGAATCCAAACCCGGGCTGCCAGTAGTAGAACGTGCACACTTAACCGCTAAGCCACGGGGCCGGCCCTGGAAGCTGTTTCTTTTTTTTTTGAGGAAGATCAGCCCTGCTCTAACATCTGCCAATCCTCCTCTTTTTGCTGAGGAAGACTGGCCCTGGGCTAACATCCGTGCCCATCTTCCTTCACTTTATATGGGACGCCGCCACAGCATGGCTTGACAAGCGGTGCGTAGGTGCGTGCCCGGGATCTGAACCAGTGAACCCTGGGCGGCGGCAGCGGAGCGTGCACGCTTAACCACTTGCGCCAGGAGGCCGGCCCCGGAAGCTGTTTCTTAATTTGAGAATTTTTTCCTGTCTAGAGAGACTGAGAATGAAACAAGTTTTATTTTCTAACCCAGGAAGCCCTTTCTCATTTGTGTTTTCTTTAAATTTTGCTTGAAAACTGAACAGTTCCTTTTTTGGCTCATCTGTTTTCTCTTTTACTGTTGGCAGCTAGGAGAAGTCAGACGGCACCTTCAGCACTCTGCCTGGAGATATCTTGCGCTAGTTCATCTAATTTATTAGGTCTATTTCCTATTTTCCATGTTACCACAGGTGACAGAGTTACAAACTTTTCAACATCACAAGGGTCCCCTTTCCTCTAGCTTCTAATAACATTTTCTTATTTTCCCCTAAGCGCCTTCTGTTAGCCTGTCACTCAGTCCCAAAGTCAGTGTTTGAGGATTTTGTTTCAAAAGCACTCCACTTCTACGTACCAAAATCTGTTCCAGTTATCTTCTGCTACATAAGTACCCCAGAATTTATGGTGTAGAACAACCATTTTATTATGCTCACAGACTCTGTAGATTAGGAATTCAGACAGAGCACTGCAGGGATGGCTGGTCCCTGCTCCATGATGCCTGGGCTTTGGCTGAAAAGACTTCAAGGCTTAGGGTGACTCACTGGCTTCGGGCTGGTCTTACATGGAGGCATCTTACCTCACAATTCAAGGGTAGATACTGGCTGTTGCTGGGACAGTCAGTCAGAACACCTCCATGTGCCCTCTCTGCATGGCCTGGGCTTCCTCACAGCATGGGAGACAGGAAGTAGAAGCTGCTGGTTTCTTGAGGCCTGGGTCTGAAAAGTGGCCCATTTCTACCTATATTCTGTTGATCAAGCAGTCACAGAGCCCAGATTCAAGAGAAGGGGTCATTTTAACAGGAGACTTGTCAAAGAATTTCGGGACCATGTTTTAAAACCGTCACAGATGTCTTAGCATGGTTTCCTGGAGCTACATTTCTCTCCCTCTTGGCTTTGCACAGTGCCTGGTTCTGCTTACATAGCAGTCCCACTTTACTGGACTAGGGCCTTGGGGATGTTCCTGGAAGGCATCATTTCTTACCTGCCTCAGAGAGGGCTTCTGCTTATAAATTCTCTATGTTCATTCCTGCTACTACTTAGAGGACTTGGGGTTCCCACCCAGAGAAGAGCTCACCAGTCCTTTTTGTGCTTCCCTGGAAATCAGCCGAGGGGCAGGCAGGTTTGGCTTTGGTAGATTCTTAGATGTGCTTTCTGGAGGTGGAAAGGTGACTCCATTTCTGCTCTGACCCTAGCTACCATTCTACATACCCTGACAAGCTGTGATTGACCTCAAGAGTCTCTGTAGGTGGTGGCCCAGATGTAGTCTCACTTGGAGGAAAAGGCTGTCCTAGACCCTATTGTGGGCTTTGAGCCATTTTTTTTTTTTTATAATTTTATTTATTTATTTATTTTTCCCCCCAAAGCCCCAGTAGATAGTTATATGTCATAGCTGCATATCCTTCTAGTTGCTGTATGTGGGACACGGCCTCAGCATGGCTGGAGAAGCGGTGCGTCGGTGCACACCCGGGATCCGAACCTGGGCCCCCAGCAGCGGAGCGCGCGCACTTAACCGCCAAGCCTTGGGGCCGGCCCTCTTCCAGCCATTTGAGATGAGGTTGCTTTAGGAGCACTAAGGAAGGCTAAATTGTGAGTGTCAGTCACCCTGTCCTTTGGCTTTTTATCAGGACTGTCCCAGAGGAGGATGTCAGTGGGAGTTACTGAGTTGAGCTCCTCCTCTGGCCTGGGGAACAAACTTTTGGACTTGCTGATAGTACTTAGGCAGGCTTTCTCCCTTTTCTCCTCCTGTGTGCCTCAGAGTATAGCCTTGGCGGGGTACAGTGAGAATGCCATCTCCAGAGTTGGGGCAATTGCTGAGTGGTGGGAGCATGCTGATGCCCACTGAGCCGACAGGGCCAACCTTAGTTTAGCAGCCCTATAATGGCGAATGCCGAACCCCCAGGCAGTTTCATTTGAGAGCAAGCTAGACCTCTGCTGAGTTGGGATGGGAGCATATTGGAAGCTGGGCTCTGTGTAACCTTAACCTGCAGACAGGCTTACTTCATGGCACCCACAGCCCATCTTGGAGCCTCTGGGGCTATTTTCTGGGCTCCCAGGACCTTCCCCAACTGTTCTCAACTGGTCCTCTTTGATACTGACACTTTTAGAAGCACTGTGGCCAGAAAAAAAGCAACTTTGGACACACTGAGTTCAGAACTGTCTTGTCATCAAGGACTAAAGATAGCCTTCCCTTCAAAAAAGTCCCTGGGTGCACTTGACAATATGTGAGGCGTCCCTTAGCACAAATGCTTCCTGCTGTGTTACTTGAGAATGGCCCTGTCACTAACTCAAGGGTTGGGTTGTGTTCTTGTGAAAAAATACTAGAAGGAAGGGTGTGTATTTTACACTTTAACTCGCACTTTCCGTCTATGCGCTCGCACGCACGGTGCTTTCTCTTTAAATGTGTTTCTCTTTCCACACCTTAGTTCATACCGTTTCTCTCCTACTCACTTGTCTTATACATTTGTCTGTGAGTGTGAGTGTTTATGTTTCCCTGTTTGTTTTAATTTCCTTTGTATTCTCCCCCTTTTCTTCTCTCTTTCTCCTTTTATCTATCTTGCTTTCTCTCCTGTAAATGTTGGTTTTGGCCAGTCATATGCTGCAGTGTTGGCATCCACGTCTGTGCTGAGCAGCAGGACTAGCTGCCTGCTGACAGGCAGTGGCACAAATGCCCAGTTTCACAGTGTCTGCCTCCCCGGGGACAAGCTCTGGGGTTTTAGAATAAAGAGCGAGAGATGAGAAGAGCAGAGTCTTAGGTGTCTTTTAGCTGCTTTGTACTTCTCTTTTATGTTTCGTCTACCTTCATGTAACTATTTATAGTGTTCAAACACTTTTAAAATTTACATCATCTTAGTCACAGAGCTAGTATATGAGGATGCTCAGAGCAAGTGTTTTCCCCTTGTTTTATAGATAGAGAACCTGAGGCTCAGAGAGTTTAGGTGACTTGCCCAAGAGCACACCCAGGAAGTGATGGAACCAGGACCAGAGGAGAACCCAGGTCTCTAGACCCTTGGTCTAGTCTATGATTTTTGCCTTATGAGAGAGGACTTAGGGGACCAACAGCCATGTTGCACTGCTCTAAGTGCTTTGTGTACCTTTCTGTGTTGTTCTTCAGGTCATATGGCACAGAGAGGGAGGCAAGGAAGTCTGAATGATGCCCCGAGCAGGCATAAGGAGACCTAGGTTTTGACCATTTATTTTTTACTCATTCAACACAAATATATTAATTCCTACTGAATTCTAGATACAGTGCAAAGAGTAGAGGATACCAAGATTAACAAGACACTGTCACCACCTTCAAGTAGGTCTGCTCATAGTCTAGTAAGGGAGATGGGTAAAGAAACAATGTAGTCCAATAAAGTGTCATAAGTACCCTAATAGATGTGTTTCCAGGCACAATGAAGGCGTCAAAAATTGGCCATCTCCACCTGAGTGAAGAGAGTAGGGTCAAGAGAGATTCCATAGAGGAGGTTATACTTCAGCTGAGCGACAGAGATATGTAAGTGGACAAGCCAGCATTCCAAGCAAAAGAAACGAATGTGTGAAGGCCTAGAGGTGTGGAAAGCAAGGAGTTTGTTGTGGCTCAGGGTGGGATGCTGGATTGTATGGAGGAAAAGACAGTATGAACCAAGGAAGTAGCAGTAGCAGTGGGGATGGTGAGGAGAGGGACAGATCTGAGAGATGTGAAGGATGCAGAGTTGATAGGATTTAGTCATCAGGTAGATCAGTGTGTTTGGAGAGGCAGCTGGATCCAGATCCTTAAAGCCAAGGGGGATAAAAAGAACAAATCAGGACCTTTTCTCCCCTCTGTGGAATGAGTTGGAAATACAAGCAGCAGTAAAAGCCAGGAGTGAAGGAAGCATAAAAAGCATAGGGATGAGGCCATGTGAGAAGACACTCATCCCAGGTGGATGGGAACGAGAGCAAAGGGGGTTCCCCAGTATAATGCCAGCCTTTCTAGATGGGCATTGGCTCCCCATCCCCCTCACTGCCTGCTCAAGGACGTTGCTCCTGCATTTGTCCCCTCTTGTCCTGCATCAACAACTTTTCCCTCTCTACTGGATCATTCCAGTCATCATTCAAGCATGCTGTAATATCTCCTAGCTCAAATTAACAAACAAAATGCTTCTATTACCCCACATTCTCCTCTAACTACTGCCTCATTTCCTTGTTCCCCTTTTTAGGAAAACCCTTTGGAAGGGTTGTCTGAACTCTTGGTCTTTACTTCTCTTCTCCTATTTTCTTGAATTCTTTCCAGTCAGGCTTCCTTTCCTATCTCTCTACCAAAATCTCTGTTCTCAAGGTCACAATGACCTCCATGTTGCCAAATCTAATGAGCGTTTCGCAGTCTTTCTCTTACTGTATTGGCAGCACATTTGACTCAGTTGATTACTCCCTATTTCTTGAAGGTCTCAGGACATCACTCTTCATGGTTTTTCTCCTTCCTCACTACGTGCTCTTCTCACTCAGTCTCTGTTGCTAGTTCTTCCTTCTCCACCTGACCTCGAAACACTGGAATGCCCCAGGGTTCAGTCCTTGGACTTCTTGGCTAGCTACACTTACTCCCTAGATGACCTCATCTGGTCATATAGTTTTAAATAGTATCTGTATACTACTGATGACTACCAAATTGAAATTCATAACCCTAACTCCATTCTACCAGGTGCTTAGGCTAGTAATCTTGATGTCATCCTTGACTTCTCTTTGTCTCTCATACCTTTCATCCAGTCCATGAGCAAATCCTATTGGCACAGCCCTCAAAATAGATCCACCTCTACAGCTGCCATTCTAATCCAAGCCATCCTAATCGGAGGTCTGGATTGTTGCAGTGGCCTGTAAATAATCTGCGTGCTGCCACCCTTGCATCCCTATACTTCATTCTCTGATACAAAGTCAGATCATGTCATTCTTCTGCTCACCCCTTCAAGAGTTTCCTTTCTCTCTTAGAGTAAAAGCCCATGTCTTATTGTTGGTCCATGGGGTCCTCCATGATGTGGCCTGTGGTGCCTCTCTGACTAATCTCCAGCCCACTCCTCCTCTTCTCACTCCGCTCTGGCCACACTGGCCTCCTCGCTGCCCCTGGAATACTTTAAATATGCAGTTGTCTCAAGACTTTGCCCTACTGCTCCTTCTGCCTGGAACATTCCTCCCATGTATAAATACATTGCTAACTTCCTTAGGGTTATGTTCCCATGTTCCCCCGGCAGAGAGGCCTTCCCTGATTGCTCCTCCTATTAATCTCTATCCCTTTATTCTGTTTTATTCTTCTTCATTGGCGCCTTAGTCTGTGTTTGTTTATTGTCTGTTCACTCTAAACAAATAAAGCCATGCTGTCTCCCTCCACCAGAATGTTACCTATAGAGAGAAACTTTGTCTATTTTTAGTCTCTGCTGATCCTTAATGCCTAAGATAGTTCTTGGTATATAGTTGGTGCTCAATAAATATTCGTTGAATAGATAGAAGGGCCAAGGTGTGTCTCAAGCCTGGTGCAGCTGGCACACTTCAGCCTGGGCAGTAGGTGGCTTCTTTGTTCCCATGGTCAGGGTTCAGAGAAGGTTGGCAGAGAGCTGTCCTGGGAACCCTGAAGGAGCGAAGCTGGAGACTTTCAGTGGCAGATGGGAGACCAGAACCAAAAGAGGACTTTGCTCAGATGGTTGGTTTCCTGAGAATGCCTGCATCCTGGCACTACCATTCTCTTGGCCATAGTTTCCCCTGTCCAACAGGAGGCTTATCGTTCTTTCGCTCCCAACCTCAGTTTGAAAAACTGGGAAACAACTAGAGAGTGAAACTAAAGCCCAAGAGTGAGCACTCTCTGCCGTCCACGCCAAGGAGATGTCACCTGCTGTGCAAACTCTTTGTTCCAAAGAACCAAGCATCCAGACTGCCAGCCCTCATTGTGTTCCTCCTTAAGCTTCTCTGTTCTCTAGGTAACAGATCCTCCTGAGCCCTCCCTCAACCTGAGAGCAAAGACTGATGAAGTTGATGTTTGGGGTTATAGAACTAGCTCCATTTCCAAGGAAATGGGAGGCTCACAAAATAGTGCCAGAGCCTCTAGTAGTGAGTGAGAGAGAGATCCAGTCCAGACATCAAGACCGTGGAAGCTGGTCTGTGGGGAAGTGATGGAGAGACACATAGGGATGGAAGGCCCCAGAACAGTGGTTCTGCACTGAGATGGGCTGGGCCAATTATACGCAAGCCTGGCCTCTCCCACCTGTATCCTTTTACTATTGCGGTATAGCATACCACCCTAAAACTAAGTGGCTTGGAACAATTAATTATTTCTCATGTTTCTTTGCATTCACTGGGCAGTTTCGTACTGGTTTTCCCTGGGCTCACTTATGTACCTGGGTTCAGCTGGGTTCAGGATGACCTCACTCACATGGTGGCTGGCTGTTGGCTGAGGTGCTTTGGTTATGCTCCACATGGCCTCTCATCCTCTAAAAGACTAGACTGGCTTCCTCACATGACAGTCTTAGGGCACCATTCCAAGTGGGTGAAGGGGGAAACTGCAAGGCCTCTTGAGGCTGCAAGTTTGGAACTCGAAAAATTTAATTACCACTGCATTCTGTTGATCAAAGCAAATAACAATGTCATCCTAGATTCAAGGAGCAGAAAAAGCTGCAAAGAATTTATGGCCTTGTTCAATTTCCTCATTATTCTCCCCTCCCCACCCCGAATGTTTAGAATCCAAGGACAGAGGTAAGCTGTGTGAGAAAGTTTCCCAAGCAGTTATTCTAAATAGTTAGCCCCTTGTTAGTATTAGTAATTATCAAGCTAAGATTGAGAACTATGTATTAGCCGCTGAGCTCAACACTTGACGTGCCTTGTCTCTATTCCTTACAACAATCCTCCGAGATATGTGTTCTTTTAACCTCCGTTGTACAGATAAGGAAACTGAGGCTTGGAGAGAGAAGGTTATTTGCTCAAAGTCACATAGCTTGTCAGTGGCTGCACTGAAACCTGAACTCTAAGACAATGATGTTCTTACCCTCTATTGAGAATGACTGGCCTAGCATAACCTGGTGAAAAATAATACTAATGATAATTAACAATCCCAGTGAGTTACAGTGTATGACATCATTTCACATCCATGGTCTCATTTGCCCATTATGACAACTCTGTGATGTAATTAGAACAATTTTGAGGAACTGAAACTGGAAGCTGAGAGCGAGGGAGTGGCTTTGCCCATGGTCACGTTCCTAATAATGGGTAGAAACATATGGAGAGTAGCAGTGAGTTCTACCCTTGAGTGAGAATTTCAGCCCCATGAGGGAGCGCCTTATCTATATTGTTTGCAAATTTATCCCAGGACCTTGGAGTGAGTGAATGTTGCCTTCTCTGTGAGGAACCCAGGGGTGCCTGGGCTCCAGGTCAGCTTGGCCAGGCCCCCTTTTCCATCATGAGTTGCTGAAGTGCATTGGGCCTGGCCTGTGGGAGTCTGGGCAAGGAGCACTTGCAGCTCTGGGCCACAGATCAGCAATGATGTGAAGACTAGGACCTTAAAAGGAAAGGGCCAGTCTCTTCTCTATTTTACCCTTCACAAGAGTTAAAGCAGGCTAGGCATTGAGAGAATTTCTTTGCTTGTGGGATGCTGGAACTACTAAGGGAGGTTACAGAATCATTCTTTCTGACAGCATGCTGGAATCAGGCCAGAGGTCCTCACCCTTTTTCTATCCCGCCTATGGGAGCCGTGCCACACCCCTCGTAAGTAGCAGTGGTTCCATGGACTGGTGAATTTTCACCTTGGGGGTTGAGGAGACACATCCCTAGGGAGCATATATCAAAATGTCTGGAGAGAGGAGGGATATATAGTTTGAAATGGCTTCCGAAGAGATTCAGAGTCTCATTAGGTGCCTGTCGTCTCCCACTAGAATGTAAGCTTCACAAGGACGTGAATTGTTGTCTCTTGTGTTTATTCTTGTATCTAGCACCCAGAGCAGGGCCTGGCACATAGTAGGTGCTCACTAAGTATTTGTTGAGTGAATAAACAATGATAAGGTCGTCCTCTATGAAAGCCATCTTCTCCCATCTCCCATTGAGAATAACTGAAACATAGAGTCCTTTGTGCAGCCCAGACACTCATTGGCTTACAGGGCTGGACTGATGGCCTTTTGCATCCATGGTTCTGTAAAATAAATGAGGGATCTAAGACCTCTCTCAATTGTGAGTAGGTTGAGATCTCCCCAGGCTCAGCTTGGCGCATTGCCCTGCTGCCGCCTCCCCTAGGGAGCGCTGAGGCTTATTCTTTTCACACCTCCTCACTGAGCAGTCTCTTTGGTCATCGGCTTGGCTGGGCACTGAATTTCTCTCATCTGTGCCCATGTACACGTGGGATGGCTCTTGTTTGACTTGCCCTTTTAAAAACAACTTAAGCATGTTGAGGTTTCCTGTTGATCAGGGGCAGCCAGAGGCTATGACCCAACAGGGAATTATCGGCCAATCCCTGACTCACCCGAGCTCTGGTTTTCTGTGTGTGAGCAAGCAGTGACAGCAGCCTGGCTCAGGGGCAGCTGGCTGCCTTCCTGTGGATGGCATGGCACTCTGGAGCCTACAAGGCTGGACCACCCAGCTTTGAGGGCCATGGCATTAGGGTCAGGTAGACCTTTGTAGCATGCAGTGCTGGCGAAACCCTGCTGTCTTTGAACTGAAACTGTTTGGGAAGAATTCTCTAAGTTGACAGTGATTACCCTAGTAGACAACTGCAAGAGTGTACTGAAAAGGAAGTGTGCTCATGGTTCTCTTCAATAAACTCACCTTTACCTTTTCCTTTCTTTATTTGTTCATCGTTCACTGAGCACCTTCCAGATACTGAGTATGTGTCCCTCTACCTGGAAGAAATCATGGTCTGGTAGGGAAGACCAAGAGGTCCCCTGACACTTACAAATGCTACATTTGAGACAGGGCTGTGCCTGATGCTATGGGGTTTTCTGCTGAGCTACGTCTGGGGGCGCCGGGTATTTTGCAAAGATGGCAGAGGCCACGGCTTCCTCTTTAGAGAGGCAACATAGTATAGTGTACTTTCTTGTCCTGGCTTCACCGCTTACCAGCTGTGGGACCTTGGATGAGATATTTAAGCTTTCTATGCCTCAGTGTTTTTCATCTGTAAAATACAGATAATAATTATAGAGTTTTTGTGAAGATTAAATGAGTTAATATATGTAATGACATTTCTTTAGAACTATTCCTGATATTCAATAAGATCTGTATGTGGATTTGGAGCTGGGAAATGACTGGTACTTATTTGATGTGATGTCTACTGGAGGGTGGAGCTGCCTAAGGAGTTGGTCTCCCCTCCCCGTTAGCCTCCTCAGTGAGTAGAAAGGACTCTTTCTTGGGCCCTCCTGATCCTTTTGAGACCTTCAGGGACCTGAATTCTGGCCAAGACTCAAGCTGAGGTGCAGTATCTTGTGTCCAGTAGCAGAAGTCTCAGGGGTGGTAGGGGCTTGTTAAGGAGACAGATCAAAGGGCTTGAGTGTATTTTTGGGGCTACTTCAGGAAGTGTGAAGTGCTGGAGATGCTTTGTAGCAGCTCATGAGAGCTGATCGTTAGCATCTCTTCCCAACTTCACATTCCACGAGGTCACATTGGTAGCTTGAAATCAGACATATTGGGAATATTTATACTGCGGAAATTGGCAAATACTACAGATCTGGGCTTTCTCCCCCAGAGAGCCGATTGTTAAACATTTAGCAGCACACCACTGGTCTTACTCTTCTCTAGTTGGTAGGTTTAGACTCTTGGGATGCTCTCGCCTGTCACAGAACTGGCTTCTGTTCCGGACATTACTTAGGATCTCTGGGAATGAATTGGGGAGAGAGCCCCATTGAGTTTGGCCTGCTGTGGGTAAGGAGCTGTTTCTTTCCTTGAGGATAGCTTTGAAGGTGCATTACTTGAACAGAGTACTTTTAGCTTGAGAATCCTACAGGAAAGAGACACTGAGCTCTCTAAGAATAAAATATAGTGCCTCTGATTATCAGGCCACTCACTATCAGTTTCTCTTGCTTCTAGGTCTCAGTCAGTCTCTCCACCTCCAGTTCTCTCCCCACCGAGGAGTCCCATCTACCCCCTCAGTGACAGTGAAACGTCAGCCTGCAGATACCCAAGCCGCTCCAGCTCCCGGCTGCTCCTCAAGGACTGGCACCCCCGTGATCCTTCACCCCAGAATCCTCAAGCTCCCACCCCAGACACTTCACCACCTGTCTGTCCCCTCAAGGCTACCAGCTTCAGTTCTTTGGACAGAAGCCCTTCAGTGTGCAAGAGAGAGGACCAGAAGGAGAATGTCCAAGGGGCAGCCCAGGATGTAGAGGGAGTAGCTGCTTGCCTCCCCCTTGCCCAGAGCACTCCATCCCTGGGGCCAGCCGCTGGCTCACGGAGTGTCTTTCTGAACCGCACTGGCGCCCGTGCCCACAGCCTGGGCATCCGGGAGAAGATTTCAGCATGGGAGGGTCGCCGAGAGGCTTCGCCCAGGATGAGCATGTGTGGAGAGAAACGGGAGGGCTCTGGGGGCGAGTTGGTGGTCAGTGAGGGCTGCCCCAGTGTGGGCTGTCCCAGCGTGGTGCCGTCCCCCTGCAGCTCAGAAAAGACCTTTGATTTCAAGGGCCTCCGGAGGATGAGTAGGACCTTCTCCGAGTGTTCCTACCCTGAGACCGAGGAGGAAGGAGAGGCACTCCCTGTCCGGGACTCTTTCTACCGGCTGGAGAAACGGCCAGGCCGGAGTGAGCCCAGTGCCTTCCTCAGGGGGCATGGCAGCAGGAAAGAGAGCTCAGCAGTGCTGAGTCGGATCCAGAAAATTGAACAGGCCCTGAAGGAGCAGCCGGGCCGGGGACTGCCCCAGCTCCCCAGCAGCTGCTACAGTGTAGACCGAGGGAGAAGGAAGACTGGGACCTTGGGCACCTTGGAGGAACTGACAGGGACTGCAAGTGTGAGCGCTGGCAGCCGGGCAGGAGGAGTGGCTGGAGTTGGGGGGGAGGCGGGCCCACCCCCAGAGAGGGAAGGCAGTGGCTCCACGAAGCCAGGGACCCCTGGAAATAGCCCAAGCCCCCAGCTGCTGCCATCGAAGAGCTCCCCTGACCCCGCTGTGAACCCTGTCCCCAAACCCAAGCGCACCTTTGAATATGAGGCTGACAAGAACCCCAAGAGTAAGCCAAGCAATGGTCTACCTCCTTCGCCCACACCTGCTGCTCCACCCCCCCTGCCCTCCACCCCAGCCCCACCAGTCACCCGGAGACCCAAGAAGGACATGCGTGGTCACCGCAAGTCCCAGAGCAGGTAACAGATGCCCCTCCGGTGTCTTGTAGCTGGGCACAGTGGCTTTCTTTTCAATGGAAGATGCAAAAGCAGATTGTGGTTGTGAGTCACAGTCAATAGTGCTTTGTAAGTTCTGAAGCACCAAATAATTGTTAGGTGGTAACATAAGTTAGGTGAAAAAGAGATTGTTCTTCTGCTCTTGCAGGATAAGGATACTTAAATGTGAGTGGGAGGGTGAGAGCGCTTCTTCCAGATGCTGTGTACTGAAGACGTTGGCTGGTTTGGCCTTTGGACTAGAGTCAGGCTGCATTACGAGCCCTGTCGAAGCTTCCTCAGTCCTCAGTGAGAAGGGTAGGGCTACCTTACTTTTAGATAGAATAGGCAGTCCCTTGAGGACTAGTAAGATCTTCGCCTCATGACTACCTGAAATGCCAGCATTAGAAGTTGATTTGAGTGAAGCATTATCTGTCATAATGTTGTCATTAACACAGTAGTGTCAACACATTTAATGTGATTTCCAGTTTCCTGAGGGCTGCCCAGCCATATAGGAACCCTGGGCCTGTATGAAGAGGGGATCCTTGGATCCTGAAAGGGGAGACTGATGGAAAAAGGAGTGAAAGAACATTTCACCTACCCCTTGGCCATGTCCAAGAATGACCTGTTCTGAGACTCACATTGGTTTCCTGGTCAAATCTCGCATTCCTGGCCCTGGACTACCCAGGCCATCTCCGCAATTATAGTGACTTGAGAGCTGGAGCTGCTGTGGTTGGTGCACGTTGACAGGCATCTTGTTTTCTGAATTAGGGTAGGCTGGGAGCCAGCTTCCTTTGGAAGCCTTGTTCCTCAACCCCTCATTGCCTTTGTCTTCTAAGTGAAAGTCAGGTGGGCATTCAGGTATGTTTCATATCTGGGGGTTCTTCAACCTGACCCCATACTTCAGACTTCATCTAGCATAACCCATTTCATACAGAAGATTTCCTGCCATGTGCAGAGAGGGAGACATCACAAAGCTTGAGACCTATGAGCCAGAAGAGCTCTTGGCTAAGGGTAATCTCATGTTTTGGCCCATCCCAACATGCTCACTGACTCTCTTAAGTCTTTAACAGCCTGCCAAGAGTGTTTGCTTTGTCCTTATTCATCCACTTCTATAAACATCCATCTAGACCCTGCTGTGCACTAAGCCTTGTGCTGGTGAAGGGGACACAGGCAAATAAGACATGGTTCTTCTCTTGGAGGAGTTCGTGATCTGGTGCAGGAGATAGATGAACAAATAAATCATAGATGCTGTGCTATGTGCCGTGATCCGTGTTAGTGTAGGATGCTGCAGAGACCCAGAGGAAGAGACGTCTAAATTAGACTGGGGACTAAGGGAAGCCTCCTCGTAGAGGGAGTTGCTGAGCTAAATTTAGAAGAGCAAAAAGCAGTTAGCTAGGTGAAAAAAGGGGGTGGGGGAGAGTACATCAGCCTGAAGGGTTTACATATACTCCCACACACATTACATTTATATATAATATATACACACACACATACCATATATGGTGGAGTCACTTCATATAAGAATTAACTTAGCAAATTTAAATCTGTGCTCTTGGAGAAAAAGAGAAAAGTACAGGCTGTTTTATTTGCCTTTCCACACAGTGAGCATGTTCCTCTGAGGAGCGTGAGATGGTAAGTTTGTATCTGTTATGCCAGGTATAAATCTTATATTTAATATGCTTTTTATTTTACTATAATTTTTTTTTTGATGAGGAAGAGTGGCCCTGAGCTAACATCTGTTGCCAATCTTCCTCTTTTTATTTGAGAAAGATTGTTGCTGAGCTAACATCTGTGCCAGTCTTCCTCTCCTTTGTATGTGGGAACACTGCCACAGCATGGCTTGATGAGTAGTGCGTCGGTCTGTGCCCAGGATCTGAACCCACGAACCCCGGGCTGCAGAAGCAGAGCGCACAAACTTAACCACTACGCCACCGGGCCAGCCCCTGCTTTTTATTTTTTAAAAAATACAACCAAATATTTCTTCTGGTATTCAACCAAAGAAAAAGAAATCTGTTTAAAAATCTGGGGGAGAAACTGACTATATTAGTCTTAATGAAAGACAGTGTGTTGGCCCTCAATGTGGGGGTACCTACCTGAGGGATTTTCAAGGATAATTTGGCTGAATGTGATTTGTGTTTTATTTGCTGACTTGAAAACTACCTGCATAAGGTGTTGGCTCCACTGTATATGTCAGTGAAGCTTGGTCTCAGACCAACAGTGGTCTGTGGGCCAAGATTCAGGAACCACTGCCCTCAGCTGTTGGGTATTTAACTGGTTGAGAAGTCTGGGCCAGAGACAGATTTGGGAGTCCTCATGGTAGAAATGGTAGATATGGTGATGTCCATTAATATTTGGCCCCCAGAAAGTACAGAGTTAGAAAAAGAGTCCTAAAGACTGAACTCAGAGAGACCCTGGCACTTAAAAGGCAGATGGAAAGAGGGAATCCCTCACAAGAGCCTGAAAAGTACTTGTCAGAGAGGCAGTTGAAAACTAGGAGGGACCGTGTCATCGAGGCGAAGGGAGGAGAGTGCCAATGTAAAGTGTTGAGTTGTGTTGAGTGCTGCAAAGTAGCCAGCAAGCTGAGAACAAGCTGCGGCCTTTAGGACATTTTTGTCCTTGACTTGCACCCCAGGACTCTCAGGAAGAGTTCTTCCTTAAACAAGAAAGGACTTGGTTGGCTGAAAGGTCTAATGGTTCCCAAAAGAGGAAGGAGGTGTTTATTGGGTGAGAGGAGGGATTCAGTCAGTCGTTTCCTTCTGTCCCTCCTCAGGAGCCTGCTGGGAGCTACCTTGGCAAGGGAGAAGATGCAGCTGGGGTCGTCTTAGATGAGGGAAGCACCTGCCTGATGAAGGAGAGGAGCAGAGAGTACCCTGGGCTCAGGGTGTCTGAGGAGCTCACAAGCTCTGGTTGTGAAAGTCTACAGGAGAGGGGAGGGTTATTTGAGGATAGAAAGGAGCAAGTGACTAGCTGAAGGGAAGCTTGATCTTAGAAGTAGCTTCTGGCTGCAAATTGCTCTCCTAGTTCCACCTCAGAAGTGGTGTGATTTGCTTTGTGGGCTCAGCCCTTCCTGTTTCAACAAACCACCCACCACTAGCTGCTTTCCCAACCCCCAAATACAGCCCTGGGCATCACCCATCCAGTGTTGAGCCTTTATTACCTGCTCAGTGCTGTATCCTTGCTACGATGCAAGCATGATGTGAGACTCTGAAGGCAGATCCGGCGCTCAATTCCTGTGGCCATGGCGGATACTTCTCGAGGAGGATATTCTCCAGGACTTGGAGGCCCACGTCAAAAGCTCAGACCCTGGAGCCAGACAGCCTGGGCAAGTCTTGCCTCTGTCACTTCATCTCCCTGAGCCTCCGTCTCCTCGTTTGTGACATGGCACAGTACCTCGTAGCAGCGCTGTGCAGATTAATGAGATAACACATGTGAAACATTTGACACAGCATCTGACACACAGCACCCTTTTCAGCTGTGGTAGTTGTTATTGGTATTATTTGCAGGCACCCAGGCTGGGGCCTTTCAGACCTTCTGTCTCTTCATTTCAGTGGTAAGTTTGGACCCATCTTGATGCTTTGTTCAGTAGCTGGTTTTGTGAGGAGCACCTCTGATCTTTGCTGTTGCCCACGGCCAGTCCCCAACAAGGCAGTGGGAATCTAGTTCAGCTGGAATGACTCTTGCTCTTCTTATTCACAGAAAATCCTTTGAGTTTGAGGATGCATCCAGTCTCCAGTCCCTGTATCCCTCTTCTCCCACTGAGAATGGTACTGAGAGCCAACCCAAGTTTGGATCCAAAAGCACTTTAGAAGAGAACGCCTATGAAGATATTGTGGGTAAGCTGTGGCAGAGGCTATGGGCTGGGTTGCCTCTGGGGGCTGCAGAAGAACGGGAACAGGAGGGACACTCCCAGGTTCCACTTCATTCACCATGGGCAGACATGGCCCAGCTTCTGGAACGGCTTAAGGAAATGGGCATCAGAGAAAGCAGCTCAGCAAAGACGGAGCAGCTAAGAGACTAAAGCCCAGCCTTGAATGAACTGAAACCCAGAGGGCTTCTGGGACCACAAAAAGGAGGAAACCACATCATTCCTTTCTTTTAATTTTGGAAGGCTTTGGAGTCCAGCAGGTGCCCTTCCTTAGCTGTGTGTCCTTAGGCAAATCACTTAACTCTCCTGAGGCCTGTTGTTTTCTCTTATAAAATGATGATGATGATGTTAACAACAACAATAATAATAGTAATAATACTTCATAGGATTGTTCTTAGGATTAAATGAGATAAAATATATATCGAAGTACCTAGCACAGTGCCTCTCCTTAATATATCTCTCTCCTACTCTTCCCTTAAAGTGAGTGGTGTCAAAAATTGTGAAAGCATCTGAGATTTACTCTGCTTGCAAGCTAACAGGTTCGGCCTGCCTCAGTTTCACAGGTGCTGGAAGACTCTTGGATCTCAGACAGAAGACTAATTACTCATGGCACAGGAGGCAGCATGAGCTTTCTGTTCACATGGGTTCCCTTGCTCTCAAGTCCCATGGGGCAGTGTGGAGGAGGTCCCAGTAGAGGCTGCACACACAGTGGGTCTGTGTTCCCAAGCATGGGAAACCCCAGTCTTTTCAAGGGGCTGCTAGCAAACCTGCCCAACCTTTGTCCCACAAGAAGACATTATCCTTATTATTTTAGTCAGGAAACAAATCTGTCTCTTCCCTGGGGGCAGTCACTATCTCTATCTTCCAAGGCTGTTTGCTATATAGATATCTTCGAAAAGAGAGTCTAGAAAGGTTAATTCCTCTTGCTGAGAAGATCAGAAATATACGACACCATGGAGAATTGTCATCTAACAACTGGGAGGACTTGGTGTTGGCAAACTTGTATTAGAGGATCAACGAAAACCAATAGTCTAGGCTGAGTTGGGTTTATTTTTGGCTTTCATTTCATTCTCTTCAGTGGGGGCTTCCATTCTGTTCAAATACAGTGTGTGTTGCAGTGTAGGTCACTGAAGAGAAGGAAAGCAGTGTGCTTGTGTGCTTGACCACTGCCCCTCACCTCTGTCTCTGTCTTAGCTCTGTCTTGGGCCTTGAGGCTGGAGAACATGGTCTTAGTTAACACGTTAGAGAGAAGTGGCCCTACTGGAGAACACTCCAGATTCTCATGAGACTGGCATCTTAGGAAGAGAGGGTCATTTGACCTGAGCCATCAGTTTCATAGTTTTATCCTTACAACTAACTGGGCCAGCATTTCTGGCGAGACAGCAGCAGTGCTCGGATCCACTATCCACAGGCACTGCTTTTCCAGGAACAGTGTGTAGAGTATGTAGCCATCCAAAATTAGGTGGTAACAGGAGGACTGAGGGAGTGAGATCCCTAGAACAGTAAAAGAGTTTGGGGAGGGAGGCCTTTTCTCTCACCACTGGGAAAAGCTTTGTACACATGAGTCACTAGAATTGAGATCAAGAGCTATGGGGATCAGAGGCACAACTCTATCTCCTTCTGTACCTCTGTTACAGGGTACATTCTTATTTCCTCTAGTTTGGAAGAAATTGTAATGTGTCATTGCTGCCCAGGGCCCAGTATGGCTGCTGCAGTGGGCAGAAGAGGCTATAGTTTTCAGCTCTCCCTCTCACAGTATGTCAGGCACTGCCAACACTGTGGTCATCACTATTCTCTCTCCTCTGAGAAGGCTTCAGCAGCCCTTTCATGCTGCCCAGGGTTTTCAGGTGGGGGAATGTTCTTGCATCTACTGAACTGAAATAAGAGAAAGGGATGCTTCTACCATTTCATCCTGTCCAGAGTTTCACGATTCCAGAATTCTGTTTGGGGGCAGTGCCTGGTTGGGGAGGGTTGAGAATTTTGGAGGCACTGTCCTGGGCAGCAGAAGTGTTCTCTGGGCCTTCTTAGGTCAGGTTAGAGAGAAGAGAAAGAGGGAGGCAAGTGTGTCTGGGCCTCAGCCTCCTCACTCAGTGGAGGGGACTTTCTGCCACCTTGGGATGTTGTGTGAGGAGGCAAGAACAGATGGGAGCAGCGTGGATGCTTCTTGGATGGATGAGCTAGAGCTAGGGGTAAGGGCTGGTACGGGCTGAGGTTGGAGTTAGGGCATGTTCCTTAGCTGCTCACCTAGCTTCTGGACCTTTGGAGCTTGTGCAGAGAGTAGGGGAAGAGTAATGGGAGGGCGTGGGAGGGAGGGCAGGGCAGTGATTCAGGCTTTGTGGAGTCGGGGTGGGGTGGGCTTTAGCGCCTGTAGTTAGTGCGATGCCCTGGGCACATTTTCCTAGTTTTTCTCCCCCACAGCAGCCCTGCCTGAAGTTCTAGACCTGACCAGAGAGGCTAGAGGGAAGTACAAGGGAGAATGTCCCTGTCTCTCTCTTAGATTCTAGTTGATTTGTCCCTTTCTCTCTCTTCTTGGCCCAGCCTGTGCTCTGTGAGGTTAAGATTGTTTCTGGTTCCGTTTGGATTATCCAGCTCTTGTGCTACCTCACTTGCATACGAACAGAAGGAGCTTTGTTTTGAGTGTGTGATAATGGCGCTGTTGAGGGGCAGGGACAGCACCCGTGCTAAATCTCCATCTTGGGGACCAGCTGACTGGACTGAAGTTCCTGCTCTGTTAGAGGTTGAGGGCCAGTTGGCCCAGAGACTAGCGTTTCTTCTCTGTGAGCAGTGGACTTGAATGAGGGGCCTTGGGGAGTTTGCTGGCCTCCCGCCCACACAAGGCATGACGCCTGGGGAACTGGGGTGGGACACTCCAAAACAGGCTGAGGTTCATCCTGCTAATTTGCAGTAGGGGGGGTTCAAAAATAAAGTTACTGCCTCACTACTTCCTGGGGCTGTTAATTCTCGCCTGTCCAATTTGACATCTGCCCCTGGAAGATGCTGCTATTCTACAAAGCCTTAAAATCGTTTGCATTCTGAGCCTGACACTTAAAAATGCACCCAAGGAAGCAGCTTGTTAGGGAGTTATGTGGAGTGGCCTCGGCGCCTGCCCAAGGAGCCTGGGCTGCATTCCTGCAGAGATTCCCACTCCCATCAGCTAGCTAGGGCTGAAGGAGAGTTTCCAGGAACTTGAGCAGGATGGGAGCTGGGGACAGGGCCAGTCAGCCTTTCTGCAAAGCTTTTTGAGCCTCCGCTTTCTCTACCTTCTTTCATTTGTCCCCAGGCTGGGAATCAGTAAGGAACAAAGGGCACCTAACAGCAGAGAGGCTGCAGCCCAGAGGTGCAGCCTGGGAATGGTGCCCCGGCAGCTGGGAAATGGTGTCCAGGCTTGGAGGGTGGGTAACAACTGGCCCCTTAGAGCTCCGCATGTGATATGCTGTGCGTTGTGGGAGGAGTTGGGCCCTTATCCTGGCCCTCTCTCCACTGTGTGAGGGAGGGGAAGAGGCTGAGAACCAGGAGAAACAGCTGGTTGGAACAGGGAAAGAATTGGGGAAAGAAGCTGCAAACTCAGGGCCCTAGCCATGGGTGTGGTCCAGGAAGCTTAGGATTCTGTTTGGAGAAATTCTCCATGCCTGTGCGTGCACACACACACACACCCCCCCTCCCTAACTGGTTGTTGTAGTTGTGTGTGTGTTTTGGGAGTAAAGGGTGTTTGGCACATGTGGTTAATGACCAAAGGAGCTGTGGGGAGGAGTGGGGGCAGGGCTGGGTAGGGCTGGATTCTTCCTTCAAGAGAATCAGTGTGATAAATTTGGGCTCTGACAAGCTCCTTTAAAAGAGTGCAAGGCAGAAATTCTTGGCGATGCCCTTGTCCCTTATCTCACCAGCAAAGCTGGGAAGGGTTGAGACCTCTGGATTCCCCAGCTGTGCTTGATGAGATGGGGCTGCTCAGGGCAGGCCTCTGGGGAAGAGGGCCTACTTTTTCTCTCTCTCCAAGGGCAGCCCAAGAGTGGGCTGCCCTCAAGGAAGTTGTGTGGGTAGGAATGCAGGTGAAGGTCTTGCAGTCTGCCAGGCTTCCTCTCTCCCATCCATGCCCCTGCTAGATCTTCACCATGTTTCTCCACTCAGTTCTAGCTTCTCTAGCCTTGCCGTAGCTCTGTTCCCACAGAGGGAATTCTGAGCCCTATTCCCCAGCCCTCCTCCTCTCCCAGCTCTGAGCCCTTGCTTTGGTATTAATTTGTTCTCAGCAGGTTCAGTTTAGTGGCTCTAGGACTCAGGGCCAGCTTGGTCTCTGCACATCTGCACTCCCTAAGCACCCTTCCTACCTGAGAGATGACTGGGAATATCTCTGAGACAGCTCCAGAAAAGTAGTTGGGAACAGTCTAGGAAGTTGAGCATAGCAGGTGAACTAGTGCTGTGAAGGGCCCAAGCTCAGGCTGAGAGACAGGGCTTGGGCTGGGGCCAGCAGTTATTTCCTGGAGAAATGATTAGTGGCCTGGTTAAATCAGAGAGGATGGAAGAAAGAGGCTGATGTTAGGGCTGGGCAGCCAGGAGGAGTAGGCAGTTGAGGCTTGCCTGAAATTTAGTTCCCAGAGGCAGTACTAGTCTTGAGAACCTGGTGTTCCCAACTGTTTTCTCCCAGGTTGTCACTGATGTGCATCAGCATCATACGTCTTCTACTTCCCTGGGCCTCCATCACCTACATCTGTTTCTTGGAGCTTTGATTTTGTATCAATGTTCAAAGCTCTGCTTATGGGGAAAGAAAGAATGGAGAAAAGGAAAGAAGGAGGGAGAAGGAAAAGTGGGAAGGATGGAGGAAATGAGGGTTTGCCTTGGGACTCATGTCATGGCACTCAGAAGCTATTAGGAAGTTTAAAAACATCTATCTAAAGCAGTGGTTCTTAATGGGGGGGGGAATTTATCCATCCATCCATTAACCTGTCCATCCATCCACCCACCCTTCTTTCCTTCCTTCCTTCCTCCCTCCCTCCCTCCCTTCCTTCTTTCCATCATTCATCTGTCCATCCATCCATCCATCCATCCACCCATCCATTTGCTCAGGGGACATTTGACAGTGTCTAGAGATATTTTGGGTTGTTACAGCTGAGGAGATGCTATTGTCATCTAGTGGATTGAGGCCAGGGTTGCTGCTAAACATCCTACAAATGCGCAGGACAGTTCACCACCACAAGAATTATCCAGCCCAAAATGTCAATAGTTGGAGAAACTCTGATCTAAAGGAGTTGAGACAAGGTCATCCTGTAGGTTAGAGGATGATGATAAGGACTCCGGCTGGTCATCTGGCCCAAGGCAGTTTGGATTTGATGAGCTTGGAATAAATGTTCTTCCTGCCCCCATCTGAACAGTGACGCTCTGGTCCTGTTTCACAGGATCAGGAAGACTGTGTCCTGGCATTCTCCAATGCTTGATTCCCCCACCTCATCGCTACAGGATATATGTTGGAGAGGGACCAAGAAGTACAGAGTCTATCCTGACTCCTCCCTAAGTAACCACAGTGGGGTAGGCTGGAGAAAACATGCAAGGGATGCCAGGTTTGATATTTGGCTTCTTGAGGCAGGGTTGCTGGGCCAGCTCTGCTTAGTCAGGGCTCTGGAATGGAGACAAGTCATTTTCACAGCATGACTGTGTTACAGGAAAACGTCTGTTCAATTGCTGGGGACTCTGCTTGGTGTTGGGAATCGCTTCATCCAGTCCCAAATCCTTTCTTGACCCACCTTTGACTCATACAGAGAGAATTGTATTGTTCCCATGGCAGTCTAATTAGCCGTGACTGAAATCCTCCTTTCACACCTCCCCTGCCCCCTCCCCCTACACCTCTGTAAAGACATTTCCTAAATTCATTGTGGTATTTCATGAAAGTAATAAGTAGATACCACAATTTGGGGGGATCTTGACTTTGGAAATTGAGAAATCTGTAAACATACAGGGATTGGTTTTTCTCCTGTGTCCTATCCTAGGAATTATACTCCCAGTGGCCTTTGTTTCTAGTCCTATAGCTCTTTCTTGTGCCTATTCCCTGAGAAGTGGCGTCTGAACTCCCCTGGGGTGTGAAGCACTTCCAGGCATCTATGGGGCTCAGTGGTCACCCAGCCTTAGTCCTGATGCTGAATGGAGAGAAGCTGGAGTGAGCCCTGCTCTCACCATGTGTGCCTCCTCTGGCAAAGCCTTATTCTTGTTAGTGGTACCTAGGTCCCAAGTCTCAAATAAGTGGCATTGATATGGAGGGGAGCATATGGAAAGACAAGGGAAAGGGGAGCAGAGGGCTGTATCTACTTACAGTCCCTGTGGATGTTGTCACCACCGTGATTCTGCTGCAGGATTGAGCCAGGACTGACCTGGCTCGTGATATTATTGTATGTTAGAAAAGTCCAGGTATGTGTTGGAGGGAACGGGGCAAGAGGGTATGGCTTATGGGAAGGAGTCGCTCTTCAAGGGCAGGGACTGTGCTTTGGACTTTCTGAGATTTCTGGCAGTGCCAATACCATGCCTACTGCCAGGGATTTTAGAAGTTAGTCCTGAGAAGCAAGAGCTCCCTCCTACCCCAAACCCTTTGGCCCAGACTCCTTTCCAAGCTTTCACACCTGCCCTGTGTCACAGCAGGAGAGTTTATTCTAAAAGGGGAGTGATGACCATTCTCTTTTTGCTGAGGTCAGTGGTAGAGGAAATAGAGTGACACTAGTAAGAGCAGTTCATTGAACAAATAATTACTGAGCACTCACTACTTGCTAATCACCGTTCTGGTGCCGGGGTTACCTCAGTGGACCAGATGAAAGACCTGCCCTGAAGGAGTTGTTGAGCAGTGTAACAGGTGAGAGGGAGGCCTGGGCAAGCCCCGCTCCCTAGAGTTCTTTAGAGTGCCTCCATACCCAGCTCCCAAAAGTGGGTCCTCAGAGAGCAGTCGGTCAAGGAACAGCCGTGTGACCTCTGAAAGCTTTTCCTACCTTGAACTGTATATCTCTGGGGCTTTTTCAGCAGAGGGACTGGAGCCAAGGAAAGACGCCTGCTGTTGGCTTTGTCCTTTGGCTGGGCACAGAGAGGGGTGGCTGAGCCAGTCTTGTGCAATCCCTGAATTTATAAAGCAGAGGCCAGACAAGGCTGAGCTGAACTGGGGGTGGGGGGTTCAGCTTCTGGACTCGGAGCCAGGATCTGTTTGTAGCCTCCCCACTGCAGACGGGCAGCTGCATGACTCATGAGCTGAGGGGCCAGGCAGAAGCCATTCTCTTTGGTTCACAGGAATTTTGCTTGTTTATTTGTGTGTGTGTGAGTGCGTGTGTTTCCTTCTCCTTTCTCTCCCTTCTTTTAACTTTTCCTCCTCTGCAGGAGATCTGCCCAAGGAGAATCCATATGAGGATGTGGATTTAAAGAGCCGCAGAGCAGGACGAAAATCCCAGCAACTGTCTGAGAACTCCTTGGATTCTTTGCACAGGATGTGGAGTCCTCAGGACAGGAAGTACAACAACCCACCCACGCAGGTAATGGCATCCCTGACTGGGGCTGGTGGGGTTAGCACGAGGGCCACAGTGGGGGCCTGTCCTGCCAAGGCTTGGGCCAGCTTCCGCTCAGGCTTTTTCTCTCACTAGTGCTTGGCAAAGGAGGTGACCTCTGGAAAGGGCTCTGCACTCAGGAACTTCCACCATGTCGAAATCTTTGTGGACAATTGAGACATGCTCTGAGGGGCATCCTGTCCTACCTTCTGCCCTTCTCTACTCAAGTTCTGAGCTGCAAAACTAAGGCAGGAGCCCCTGTAGTCTCCTGTCTTATCATTATTCCTCCTCCCTTTCTGTGGGAAACAGGAAGACAGGGCCCTGGTTGGAGTCTTGGTATTCTGGCAGAAATGGTCTCAGAACTGGCATTTGGGGGCCAGGCATAGGCCCAAGAACCAGACTTGGAGAGCTAGACGGGTGTCTCCGAGACGTGGAGCCACTCCTGTTGGAGGAAATAAGAAGGAATGGACTGATAGAAGGCAGAATGAGCAGAAAGGTGAAGAGTCAAAGGAGGTCCGTAGCCTTTATCACATTCTAGCCTTGTCCAGGGTGGACAGGAGGCAAGAGACGGGAGATGTTTCTCGGACCTACCCAGGCAACTCTATTTCTTTATGCAAATAGAGGGACCAGGATATTTTATAACATTGGCTAGAGAATATAAAAATTATTTCTTCTGGCTTTGGGATGACGTGACTGTTTTTATAAAAGATTTACCTTTCTACTGTGCTCTGTTCAAACAGGGTTCCTTTGAATTTGTATTGCTAGACTGATTGGGTGGGAAGAAGAAATTGGGGGACGGGGAGGAAGGAGGACTTGCTGAAGAGTGATGAACGGCAATGCCAGATCCAGGCAAGGGGTGGGAGGCACACCAAGTTTGCAGGACGTGCTGCCTTCCTAGCAGTGAGCAGGATCCACTGAGAATAAGGTGCCCTGTGCCAAAGGACATCAATTTAGACGGTGGGAGGCAGAAAATAGACCAGGGCTGGGGATGGGGGCAGCCCAGGACCGTGTGGGTGAGGGAGCAAACTGGCTATGGGGCCTGCCTTGCTAGGCTTTGGTGGTCAGAGCCTGGAGACCTTGTGTTCTCCCTGGAAGAAGTGAGCAGGGCCAGTCTGGTGTGTAGATTACGGCCTCTGCTAGAGAAGCCTCTTAGGACTGGATCAAGGGCTAAGGGGGGAAGACGGCTCCATCAGCCGCGCTCAGTAAGGAGCAAAAACTAAGCCTTGTCCCAAAGCTCAGGAGGAGCCCCCAGAATTCTTGCTTGGCCTTCTCCTTCCACTCACACGAGAGCCCAGTTTTCTTAACCTCTGTTTTCTTTTTTCTGGCAGAAGTAGTTAAGTTTCCTTTGTGAAAGCAAGTGTCTAAGCTAGCCCTGACCTGCTGATTAGCAGCTGAGGTCTTAAAAGAGGAAACCCCGGCAGATGGAGGTTCCAAGGTGGGATTCAGGGGAGCCAAGGATGTCAGCCTGTGGCTTCTTTGTCCCCAGCTGACGGGTGCTGGCCAAGGCATCGGTGGTGAGTCCTCTCCCCCATCCTCTCCCCCATGCCAGCTCTCCCTGAAACCCAGCAGCCAGTCCCTACGCAGTGGGAACTGGTCAGAAAGGAAGAGCCACCGGCTGCCACGATTACCCAAGAGGCACAGCCATGACGACATGCTGCTGCTGGCTCAGCTGAGCCTGCCGTCTTCACCCTCCAGCCTCAATGAGGACAGCCTCAGCACCACGAGTGAGCTGCTGTCCAGCCGCCGGGCCCGCCGCATTCCCAAGGTAGCCCAGACGACTGGGGCTGGGCAGGTGCGCGGGCAGGCAGGAGGCTCTTCTCTCCCTTCCTTCCCTAATCTGGGGCTGCTTCCTCACTTCTCCTTGAATAAATTCTGGGTCCATGCCCTGGCCTTTCTTTTTCATCTGGTTAATTCCCTTTTCTTATTAGTGAAGATGCATTAAGTGATTAATGGTGCACAGGTGTTAGGGGAGGGACAGGCTAGCCCCTGCCCCCAGGGAGTGCTCCATGCTGCTGGGTGGTTGGAAACCAGTCCGTAGGAGGCTCCTCATTAGTGAGTGTCGGGTGTGCCTTTTGAGTTCTCTGTGCACACATAAGCATTTCCAGGCTTTGCAGGACCTAGGACTCAAACATGGGTCTTCCTTCCTGTAACTCTCAGATTTGACAGTTTTCAGCCGTGATTTGCACACATAGGGAGCCAGGCCCAGATCCCCAGCCCAAAGCAGCAGGATTTAGCCAACTGGTATTTTTAGCCTGCGAACAATGCTTGGGTATATTGGGAATTTCGCTCCTTCCTGTCAGGGCCCCAGGTTGTGGCCCAGAGGGGAAAGGCTCCAATCCTTGTTCCTGTTATTGCATCTGAGGAGCTCTTTGTCTCAGTTGGTTCAGTGACTCTTGGGACCCAGGAGCTCCTATCCTGTCTAGTGTGATCACAGTTCCTTCCTCTGGGGAGCTAAGTTTAACATCCTTGTCTTGGGGCAGGAGACCACTTAGGGGGCTAGGTAGGTGGAGAGCTACCAGACAGTCTGCACTGGGGGTCGGTGCAGCAGGGAGACCAGCCCCAGGCCCAGTGTGGGCAGGGCAGAACGCTGTGCTAGTCAGGGAACTGCTGATCAGTTCTTGTAAGTAGGGGCAGCTGGTGTTAGGGTTACCTCACCCTCCCTGCTTTTCTCACCCAGCTTGTCCAAAGAATTAACTCCATCTACAATGCCAAGAGGGGAAAGAAGAGGTTAAAAAAGCTGTCTATGTCCAGCATTGAGACAGCATCACTGAGAGGTAGGCCTTGATGCCTGAGCTGGTTCAGGTGTCTGGGGCCCTTGGGCATTAGGAACGGGGAGAGGCATGAACTAGCCTCAGTTTACCCTTCTATGGGCCAGTCTCGGCATCTTCCTGCCTTCTGGAGCACATAGAAGGGGAGGGCCAAAGAGAGAAGAAAGCCCTGGGATGGGTTAGTTCAGGCTTTGGGCTGTGAGGCCCTGAGTAGGGAGGTGGGTGTGGGAATCTGCTTCTGGCAAAAGGAAAGGCCAGACTTACTGAGCGCTGTGGTCTGTTTCCCATTTCAAATCTTGGCCTCCTGGAGGCACTGCCTGGTATTCTAGGCCTGTAGGCCTCTCAGCTGGCACAGCCTCCAGCTCGGGCCCTCAGCTTCCCCCAGATCAGGACTGGATGGATAGGGGTTTGTATATAGATTAGCACCCGCAGTCTGAGCTGTGAGGGACCCTGACCCCAGGCCACTCAGCGCCTGGCCATGGGCCCATAGGAGCCCAGACTAGATACAGATCCATCCTTCATGAGAAGAGTTGGGAGGGGGACACAGAAAACATTTGCTGTGAGGCAGTGTCTCAGCAAGCATGTACTCCTGCTGTTACTTTTCCAGATGAGAATAGTGAGAGTGAGAGCGACTCTGACGACAGATTCAAAGGTGAGGCATGGCTCCCCAAGAGCATGGAACCCTTTCCAAGCCCTGGCTGGAGGGAATCAGGCTTCCCTTCCTCTGCATGTGGAGTTCCAGTGTCCCAAATTGGCCTGGTTTGGAGAGGCAACAGGCAGGCAGGATACCAGGCCAATGGAGCAAGGAGCTGTAGGGGAGTCCATTCCTCCCGTCGCTCAAGCTCAGCCCTTGCGAGGGTCAATTCAGGTGTCTCCGTTTGCCCAGATTTAAGGCTGGTGATCCTGTCCGTACTTTCCCAAGGCATTGTCCATGAGAATTGGGTGCTAGAGTTGTCTGGTCAATGTTGTGAGGGTCAGAGGTGGGTTCAAAAGATTACGAGTACCTCTTCTGGTTGCAAGAAATGTGCCATAGTCTGAGGAAACTGGTTCTCTGGAGGCCCTGAGGCCACTCATCTCTCCATCCCTAGAGAGGTGGACTGCCACCCCCGTGAAAAGGTTCTGGGACCTTCACATTCCAGGGGCCTTGGTCAAATCTTGGTTTTTTCTCTACTGAGAAACCCTGCCTAGAGCTTCCTGGATGATTCAAGTATATGGGACTAGCTCCCTTCTTCCCTCCTCCACTGGTCCCCCAGGGAAGTGGGCAAGTAGACTTTGGGCCTGGGGACAGGGACAAAGGGTCCAAGTCCAAGGACTCTGTTAGGGGCCCAGGATGAAGCCTTCGTGGATGTTCATATTTTCTAGTCCTGTTGACATGGGCAGAGGTGGGGGTGGGTGGGTGCCAATGATACATGCCTGGGTTTGGCTGGCTTAGGGACCTACCCACCAAGCAGATGCCTCTTAGGCAGTCGTGTTGGCCCTGGCTCAGCCTCCAGAGGCTCCAGGAGGTGCAGACCAGTAACTCCTGGTGTCGGGGCAGAGTCATGGTGTAGGCGTAGACACCTTGCTCCTGCCAGACCTAGCTGGGTGAGGGTGTCAGACTAGGCTCATGCACTTAGAGGTGATCCGCAGAGATGGAGCTGTGAATCTGGGGTGGAGGGGGGCTAATGTGGGATCTGTGAGGGTGCAGCCTACCTGTCCCCTGATGTGTGACCTGCCCTCAGCCCACACGCAGCGCCTAGTCCACATCCAGTCGATGCTGAAGCGTGCTCCCAGCTACCGGACCCTGGAGCTGGAGCTGCTGGAGTGGCAGGAGCGGGAGCTTTTTGAGTACTTTGTGGTGGTGTCCCTCAAGAAGAAGCCATCCCGAAACACCTACCTCCCCGAAGTCTCCTATCAGTTTCCCAAGGTGAGGCTATCTCTCCCCCTGCCCCGCTCCTCCACCACCTCCTGTCTGCCTGGCCCATCTGGGGAAGAAGAGAGATCGTGTTCCTGCCAGAGCCACTTACCTAGCTAGAACAGCCCTGAGCATGGCTCCTTATAGCTAAGAGGGAAGAGAGGGCTTCAGAGCTTGTGGGTTTAGGCCAGTGCTTATTCGGAGGACGAGAGCGGAGGGAACACATTTCCAGTGTGCTTAGAATAAAATCCCAGTCATTTACCAGGACTACAAGGGTCCTGAGGAAGGGCCCCCAGCTACTTCTCCTACCTTATGTCTCTGTCGCTCTCTTTTTTAATCACTTTATTGAGATATAATACACATACTATATAATTCACCTATTTAAAGTGTCCACTTCAGTGACTTTTGGTATATTGTCAGAGTTGTACGATCAATTTTAGAACGTTTTTATCGTCCCAAAAAGAAACGCTGTACCCATGAGCAGTCACTCTGCATTACCCCCATTGACCTTATCTTTGACCACCGCTTCCCTGCTCATCACTAGCCAGCCTGGCCTCCTTTCTCTTCCTTTAACACTCAAGCCCTTTCTTTCTGCCATTGCCTCTGCCTAGAATGTTC
This sequence comes from Ceratotherium simum simum, assembly GCF_057802395.1. Lineage (NCBI taxonomy): Eukaryota > Metazoa > Chordata > Mammalia > Perissodactyla > Rhinocerotidae > Ceratotherium > Ceratotherium simum. Next base: position 20,778,235 of record NC_141906.1, read on the forward strand.
TTTCCTCAGGTCTTCACATGGCTGCCGGCTCTTTCTCATTCTTCATTTTCTGCTCAAATAGTACCTCTTCTGGGAGATCTTTCCAGATACCCTAAAGTAGCCCCTCCCAGTTCTTTCTGTCATGTCACCCTGTTTTTTTCCTTTGTGGCACCCTCTTCTGACTCCTGACCAGAATGTGCAGGGTTAGGGACCTTGTCCACTTTGTTTTCATCAGTAGCCCCAGCACATGGCATAGTGCCAGGTGCCACATAGAAAGTGCTTGTTTGGCATATATTAAATGAATAAATGATGACTCAGCCCACACCCAGATCTCTCTGTAAGAATTGGGAGTGGGGGCAGGGTTGCTGAGAAGTGTGCCAGTTGGCAGGATGCCATCTAGTGCTCTCAGGGGAGGAGATGGTTTTCTGCCACCCCCCACCACCCCCAGCTTCCATGTCTTGTCTTGTCTATCTCTCTCCATACTCCTCTTCACTGCAGCTGGACCGACCCACTAAGCAGATGCGGGAGGCAGAGGAAAGGCTCAAGGCCATCCCCCAGTTTTGCTTCCCTGATGCCAAGGACTGGCTCCCGGTGTCAGAGTATAGCAGGTGAGGCCCAGCTTGGCCTGGCTGGAGGGAGGAAGAGGGCATAGCCTCCTTTACCCCCATAGCAGTGGGCAACTGAATAGGACCCACCCTAGTCCCAACCTCATCTCCTACAGCAACCTGGCCCTAACCCCCTTCCCTGGGATGACAGTCCCTCTTCTTGGGGGCCGTTTCCTGGGTCCTCTGATACTTCCCTGATGCCAGACCTCTCCCTGTTCCAGCGAGACTTTTTCTTTCATGCTGACTGGGGAAGATGGCAGCAGACGCTTTGGCTACTGCAGGCGCTTACTGGTGAGTAGGGCCATTCAGTCCTCAGGGTTTGTATGTGTGTGTGCCCTCCTCAACTTGAGCTTCTATGAAATCCTATGTTCTGCTCCCTTGTGTGCTCCCTGAGGCCACCCCAACAGGCACAGACACACTCACTCCTGGAATGGCAGGACTCGAAGTGGCACTCTGATTGGGCCCCAGGATCTAAGATAATCTGCAGGGGAGAGAGTGGATCACCTTCTCCTGGGCTATCATCTGTTTTTAGCTTTCCTATACTTTTTCTCTTCATTCATTTTCCTCCGGCTTCTGGGATCTGATTGCTGATCCCAGATTACAAGATCATATCACCCCAGCAGTATGTATATGTGCATCAGATTGGATGGAGGACAACTTTTCTCACCCCCATACCTGGCCAGCCTGATGTAGGGAGTCATCCTGTCCAGGGTCTGGTAGGGCTGGAGGCTGAGCAGGGACAGAGCAGTACCTTCTATGGGATTCTGGGAGAGATACCTTGAACTCATGGGAAAGGGAGGTTTTTGAAAATATAAGCCATGTTGTAGAGAAAGAAGCCTTTCCCCATCTGCCTTCCCGTTTGTCCTGGGAAATAGATTGAAGTAAAGGTAAAGAGAGTCCTGTTGCACTCTCCCCTGGAGCTCACCAGGGATGTTGTTGGCTTGGGTTGTCAACAATGTTTTGGGGTTCCCAGGACTTAGTGGGAGAAAGCCTCACTAGATGCCCATCTAGGGGCAGATGGAGGGGATCCTAGGGAAGGGTAATGTATAGCGGGGACCCCAAATGAAGGATTCTGGGCCAATCATTCATTCATTCATTCATTCAGAAACACATACAATACACCTATTGAGGGTTAGGCAATGTGCTCAAGGCATGCAAAGATGAGTTAGACATGGATCCTATCCTCAAGGAACTTAGATAGTCTAGTAGAGGAGGTAGGATTTTCAATGTAGAAGGGAAGGCAAAGGGAAGAAACTATTATTAGGACCTATTATGTTCCGTGCTTTAAGTACGTCATTTTCTTAATCCTTGTAATAGCCCATGAGGTATTTTTATGTCCATTCTATAGATTAAGAAACTGAGACTCAGAGGTGGAATGACTTGCCCAAAGTCACACAGCCAGTGAGGGGCAGAGTCAGGATTGACTCCAAGTCCTTTAACACCAAGTCTGATATTTTTGGGTCACCCCAAAGGATAGTCTAGGGAGGAGGGATATTTGGATGTAGAATGCCCAGTGAGGGGAGCTAAGGGAATGTGGAGCAGTACAGATGCCAGGTGGGGAGCCAGGCAGAGGCCAGCATGCCCCAGGTTCACCTGGGCCTGGAAGGGAGAGTTCCGAAGGCTGCCTTTGCAGGAACAGAGATGGAGCAGAGCTGTTCCTTTGCAGCGGGCTGCTGCCCCCAGGGAAGAGCGTGTTTGTCCTGGCCTGCTCAGAGAGGGCCTGGGCTGGGTCCCTGCCAAAGGGGCTGGCACTAGCTCGGCATTCCTGCAGATTGGACACAATGATTCTAACCCAAATCCCACATACTTGATTTAATCACTTGGGGCTTTAGGGGAGGCGGGGGAGAGGGAAAGAGAGAGGAGTGAGTTTCAGACCTAATATGGACAAAAACAGATTCTGCCTTCTCTTTAGATCTGTGACGTGTGGCCAGCAGGTTTGGAGACTGAAATAGCCCCATCTGCATTTGCTTAGCAGCCTGCATGAGGGGCCAGCACCTGCTGCTCTGCTCCCTCCCCACTCAGCCTTGCCAGGCACTCCAGGCCTCTGAGCCAGAGGCAGCCACAGAGCCCTGCCAGCCCCTGGCTGGAGAAGTAGACTCCTGTGGACTCATCCCCGCCTGCATTTGGAGGCTCCAGGACTGAGGAGCTCTCAGTGCACATCTCCTCCAGCTGCCCACCCTTTAAATCTCTTTTTCTCTTTCTTCTCCTCTACTCTATAACACACCTCTATCCTGTGTCTTTGCGTCCCTTTCCCTTCCTTCCTGTCAGAAGGCAGCATGCTTTAGAGGTAAGACAGCGGCCAGTCAGAGGCCAAAACAGACTCCTGGCTCCATACCTTCTAGATACTTGACCTTGGGCAAAGGCTTAATATTTTTGAACTCAGTTTATTCATCTATAAAATGGGGATAATAATGCCTATCTCACAAGTTTTTTGTAAAGTACCAAGCCCAAGACTCAGATATGGCAAACTTTCAATGAATAGTAGTTTGCTTTCCTGATCTGTTTTCAGTTTGCCTTCCTAGAATGGGGATGGATCAAGGAAGGCAGAAAAGAGGAACTGAGAAAAGGAATGTTTTGCAGAATGTCCCCTGTTGGGGGCAGACTACATGTCCTGTTCATAAGAATGGACACAAGTCCCTCTCATTACCATTGTGTCCTCCAGGGTCCCAGCCTTAGGGATGTAAATCCACAAATCACCCTATAGCCTCTGCCAAACTGTTTTGTCCTTTGCCAGCCCCCCTCAGTGTCCTCCTGGGAGGAAAGGTGGAGCCTGTGTAGAGCTTGGCAGGAGCCTGACACCTTGGGCTAGAAGGCCCAGCAGAGGCTGAAGCCTGCTCTTTTCCTTTGGGGGCTTGGTTCAGTAGAGGTTTAGAAGAGGCTTGGAGTCTTCTTTCACTAGAAGAGCCATCCTTAGTCCTCAGTTCCCAGGGAAAAGGAGCCAGATATAGTAATCATGCATTCTCTGTGTCTGTGTCTCTCTCCTCCTCCTCGTCCCGCCACAGCCGAGTGGGAAAGGGCCTCGGTTGCCAGAGGTATACTGTGTCATCAGCCGCCTTGGCTGCTTCGGCTTGTTTTCCAAGGTAAGAGGGCTCTGGCTTACTTCCCTCCCTTTTCCCCCAGCTGACAGCTCCCATGGGAGTATCTGCAGCCAGCTTAGATGAGAAAACCACCTGTGTGTGTGTGAGAGGGTGCGAGAAAGAGAGAATGCGAGAGCGAGTGCAAGCGAGCTCTCTGACCTGCTCCTCATTCCCAAGCCTGACTCCCCATTTAGCCAGCTGGCATCTCCCCAGCTCCTGCACCAGCAGTGTCTGCTAGTGTTGCAGTCTACCCTGAGCCGTGGGCAGATCCAGAGTCCTTGGGGACAGAGACCACCTTGAGGTAGCCAAGTACTCAGGCACCTGGCTCTCAAGTGGTATTTCCTTTACCCGGCTGCTCAGCTCTTGGGGTCTGAGGCAAGGACTAGTTAGGGAGCAGGGCAGTCAGTGCCAAGGGAAACAGGAAGGGTGAAGCTCCTGGCAAGACAGTCCTCCCATCTCCCAGCTTTTGGCCCAAGCTGGTCAGGTACCAGGCTGCCCTCTTCTCTGCCCAGGAGGTAGGGAAGGGTAGTGCCCTGACACCCTTCTCTTTGGGCTGCTGGTGGTGGGCACAGGTCCTAGATGAGGTGGAGCGCCGGCGTGGGATCTCCGCTGCATTGGTCTATCCCTTCATGAGAAGTCTCATGGAATCGCCTTTTCCTGCCCCGGGGAAGACCATCAAAGTGAAGACATTCCTGCCGGGTGCTGGCAATGAGGTAGGGATTTCTGCTGCCTCTTCTCTCAGACTGTGGACTGGGGCTAGAGTAAGACCTGCCTAGCCAAGGCTGCAGTCTCTGGGAGTCGCAGAGCATGTTTCTGCTCACCATGTTTCTGCACCTAATCAATAGGGACTAAAAAGGTGAAGGACAGATCTATCATTATTGCCCAACTCTCTGCAACACCTAGGGGCCGTCCCTGATCTCTTTGCACTAAACTGCCCTCCACCTGCCCTCCTTTTATTCGTTCATCAGATATTTATTTAATATATGCTCTCTCATAGTCAGGGATCATGCTAGACCTTGGGGCAGAGTCATAACATTAAAGAGGGGCACAGCTCTGTCCTTGTGGACTTCATAATCTAGTGGGAGGGACTGATATTAAACAAATACTTCTACATGTAAATAGATAATTCCTAAGTGTGCTAAGTGCCAAGTGAAAGCACAGGAGTGAGAGTATGTAACGAGGCTCTGCTTTAGGTTAGGGGGCCAGAGAAGGCCTCCTCTGAGGAAGAGACATTCTGCCAGGGACCTAAGGTAAGCAGAGTCAACTAAATGAAGTGGGAGGAGGGAGACTGAAAGGGAGGGCATAGGTGGGAGAAGATTATTCCAGGTAGAGAGAACAGCACATGCCAAGGCAAAGCTGGGAAAGTGTATGCTTGTCAAGGAACTGAAAAAAGTCTTGAGATGGTTGAAAGGGTAGTGAGCAGGGGTGGACAGGCAGCAAGGGCCAAATCCCAGTGTGCCCACTAGGCCAAAGCAGGGTGATAAGATCTGAGCTTTGTTCTTACGAGCTCACTCTGGCTGTTGTGTAGATGGAGGATTGGAATGAAAACACGGAGACCAGCTAGGATAGTGTTACAGTAGTACAGGCAAGAGATGGTAGCTTGGATTCAGGTGTGGTAGAAAAGATGAGGAGAAGTAGGTGGATTTGAGATGTGTTTTAGAATTAGGATCGCTAGCACTTTGTGTTTGATTGGAAATAGGGAATAAGTGTTACAGGGATTTTAAGGCAAACTCCCAGCTTTCCGGTTTGAGTGACAGGGTAGCTGATGGAGCCTGTATACTGAGATGGGAGCACCTAAAAGAGGAGCAAGTTACGAGGAGGAAGAGGAAGAGTTCGATTTTGTACGTGTTATGTTTAAGATACCTGTGAGACAGCCAAGAGAAGATGTTTCATAGCAAAGAGTGTAGATATGGAAGAGAAGAAAGCCCAGGACTCGGTCCTTGTCAGTCCTGAGGGACTCCAGCATTTAGAGGTCGTGCAGATGAGCATGGATTTCAGAAGAATGTGGGGCCAGGGGCCCAGAAGCCTGAGTGGAGTGAGTTGAGAAGTGAATGGGGGTAAGAAAGTGGAAATCACCTGTATAGACATCTTTTCAAGAGGCTTGGCTTGAAGAAAAATAGGGAAGGGAACAGTGGTTGAAAGGAAATGTGGAGCCAGGGGAGAGTTTGTTGCAGATGGTTGTTTGGATGTTGCGGGGAATGGCCCAGCAGAGGAAGACATTAGAAGCAAGAGAAGGAGGGTATAATCAGACTGTCACTGCGAAGGAACTGGGCGGGCAGTAGGATCCATGAGGGACCGGCTTTTGTTAGGAGAGAAGGGCCCTTCCTTATGTAATGCAGGGAAGGGCCATGGCTTGTAGATTTTGGATTCTCATCTGATGGCTTTGGTTTTCTCAAAATAGGAAAGTAAGTCATCCTCTGAGAGTGAGTGGTGGGTGTTGGGTTCTAGAAGAGGGAAGAAGAAATAAATTAGTTGTTGCAGAGAGTGGGAGAGGGTCTGACTAAAGAAACATTGGGTTTGCTGGGAGTGACGAATACCGTTTAAGGCCTTTCTCTTAGCCTCTTTTCTCCCACCGTTGTTTGGAGGGACTTGAGGCTTCATGAGCGGTCTAGGGGCGGGACAGCTGACCCTGCCCTGAGAGCCCAGCAGCATACCTGGGAGTTCTTCAGGACAGGGCCCCGGCCCACTCACCAGCCTCATTTCTCATCACTCAGACTTGACTTGCTTACTCTCCATAAACCCTGCTTCCTTTTGCTTAGAAGATACTTCCCTTCTTCTCTCCTTGGGCAATTTAAGTTAAGCATTTTGTGCTCTGAGCTGCTGCCCCAAATGAGGTCCCCGCCCTTCCTCAAAGCCCTCTCAGCCCCTGTGCAGATGTCAGTCGTACCTTTCCTCTGTCCTGACACCAGTCTCAGGGGCTGTGACTGTTTGGGCTCATTCAGCCCCACTGGACTGTGATCTCCTTGAGGGCAGGGATGAATGAAAAGAGGACCAGGTCACGGGAGCTGCCTGTGTGAATTCTCACTCCCTGGAGGGAGCCCGGACCCTGGGGTAGTGGGAGTGTGGGGCTGTGTGCTGCAGAGCAGAGCTATTGGACTGCACGCAGGTGCTCAGGAGGGAGGGTTGGTGGAGCTTCACTGTGACTTCTGGGTTGGGGCAGGGACAGGAGGGGTGCAAAGGCCTCTGGCATCATTGTGGTATGGGATTCCTTCCGTGTAGATTCACTGAGCATTTTGGGTGTACCTAGCATCATGCTAATCAGTGGGCTCTCTGGGAGTTCATCATCCAGTGGGAGAGACAGAGTGTAAACAGATCATTAGGACAACCTGTGACCATCTTGCTGCTTCTCTGGGGCCCAGAGGGATGAGTCCTGAGCTAAGAGTTAGACCGTCACTTGCTTAAACCCTGAGGAACAAACGAGATGATGTGAGGTAAAAGCCCCTTGAAAAGAGCTCTGATAGTGCAGGGCTGTAAGAGGGAATTCATTTTCCACCTAGTTGTCAGGAGGCCTGCACATCTTCCTGCCCACATACGCTCAGGGACCAAGGGTAAGACAAGGCAGGCCCCAGGGACAGCGGCATTTCCTCCTGCTCTCACTGCTAGGGTCCCTGCTCATGACTGCCCTCAGGGAAGCGGCTCTCTGTGCCACAGCACTGACCTTGGGAGTGGCCTTGCAATCCCTTTGGAGGGAAGATGGCTAGGTCTGGCCCTGATAAAGCAAGCCCTGCTTCCTGGCAAGGTTGTGGAGTAGCCAGCCCTTTCCTTGTATTTTCTTTGTCCCTGGCACAGGGATTAGACAGGCTGATAGAGATAGAGGCCAGGATGGTAGGACAAACATAGCCTCTGGAAGGAAACTCTTTCTAGCAGGAAAGGGAGGGGACACGGCAACAAGGACACTAGCATTGCCTTTCCAGAGATGGGAGAGAATAGAGTCCTGGGATGTGGAGATGTTGCTCTTCCTATGGCCTAGGGGGCAGTGATCAGTAGTGGGGTCTGGTCAGTGTGGGGGCCAAGACCTTTGCTTGGGAAGATGGGCAAGAGGGCAGGGAGGACCCTACAGCTAGAGCTGTGTGGTTCCCTCATTCTCCTTATCTGTAGAGCAGTCAGCTCTCCTCTTCGCTGTCCTGAGACTGATGGATGGGCCCTCAACTCTTTCCTTCTGGAGGCTCCCCTACATTCACAGTTAGCCCTCTTGCCCGCAGGCTGGGTATCTGAGTACAATGGGAACAGAGCTGTGGTCTGAGAGGAGGAGGAGACTGGGTCCTATTGCATAGTAGGATAGCTTAGAGACCCTAGAAAAGAGAGGGTGGGAAGGGAAACCAGCATCTGGTCATTTTGTGTAGGACTCGGGAGTGGCACTCACTTGGCCTGCTGCCACCCGCTTTCTCCATTGCTCTCCTGCAGGTGTTAGAGCTGCGGCGGCCCATGGATTCCCGGCTGGAGCATGTGGACTTTGAGTGCCTTTTTACCTGCCTCAGTGTGCGCCAGCTCATCCGAATCTTCGCCTCACTGCTACTGGAGCGCCGGGTCATTTTTGTGGCAGACAAGCTCAGGTAGGGCCCAGCAGGGCAAGGTGAAGAAGAGGGGAAAGGCACACTCACTAAGTAATTCAACATGTATTTACGAGCCCTGGTGTATGCCAGCTACTGTGGTATTAGTATATAGATGTGTGTGTGTGCGCGTGTGTGTGTGAGGTAAAGATCAAATGGAGAAGGTAAGGTTCGCAAACCTGTGAAGAGAGGATAACTGAGGGAGCAGGGCTTGAGAGCACACAAGATGGCAGGATTGAGAACCTAGTGGAGGACTTGGCCTGAGGGGAGAGAAGGGACACTTCTTCTGCAACAGCCACGGTTGTACTGGTACAAATATACTTATACGGAGAAAGGTAACAAAGCAGGGAAATTTCTGGCTGATGGCTGCGTTTCCTCTGGAGGAGGAGGCAAGGCCATCTCTGTGGCCTGCTGAGTTCGAGAAGAGTCACTGTAGGAAGAACCACCGTGAGGAAGGGGCGATGGCACTGACTAGGGATAGTAAAAGGAGTGCTGAGCCATCCATTGTGGGGACCAGTTGCGGGTGTCACCTGGAGAAGGCAATTGATGAGTGACCCAGGGTCAGGCACTAGGGGATTTGTGGAGAAGGACGAGGTGAGGCATTGGGGGTGCTGGGGAGGAGAGTGGTTGGAGGAAGATTGGCCAGTCAAATTAGGAAAGGGAAAAAGAAGATGTCCTGGGACTGGAGGTGCCAGTGAGGCGGGGGACCTTGTTTAAAAGGAATAAGAAAAGAGCTGGATAGACCATAAGTCTTGGTGCAGAATGTTGGCATTTATGATTTTAGAAGCAGAGGAGTTCCTGATGCCAAGATCTGGTTGTGGGAGTGGTGGAAGAAGTGTTTCTGGGCATGAGGCATTCTGGAAGAAGCTGAGCTCTTCTAGGGCAGCCAAGGTTTTAAAAAAGAGTGTCTTAGTTTGTTCCAGCTGCAGTAACAAAATACCACAGACTAGGTAGCTTATAAACAACAGAAATTTATTTCTCATAGTTCTAGAGACTGGAAGTCCAAGATCAAGGTGCCTGCATGGTGGCATTCTGGTGAGGGCCCACTGCCTGGTTCATAGCCACACCTTACTATGTCCTCGAGTGGTGGAAGGAGCGAGGGATCTCTGTGGGGTCTCCATTCTAAGAACACTAATCCCATTCCTGAGGGCTCCACCCCACGACCTAAGCACCTCCCAAAGGCCCCACCTCCTAATACCATAACATTTGGGGGTTAGGATTTCAGCATATGAAATTTGGGGGACACAAACATTCAGACCATAGCAAAGCATATTTCTGAGTGATGGGCCAGGCAGGGAGAGGATGAGATCTTGGCAACAGATTGTATATTTTTTGGTCAAAGAATCCATCACAGGAAGCAGTGGTTTCTCTAGAGTGGTGGAATTACACTTATTAAGCTACATGCTGTGTGCCATACCATATGCCAGGTGCTGATATGAGGGGTAGAAAAGAAAAATCGTCTTTCTAGTATGTCCCTCAATAAGCCCAGGATCCCTAGGGTATTTCTTTCTGTATGTATGAGGGGGTAGTGAGGGGAACAAAAGAAATGGACTCCCAAATGCCCTTATAGGGCACTGAGGCAGGAACCCAGGCCCACCTTCAGCCCAGGAGAAGGAAGAAGGAAGAAAAACCAGAGCTGCTAACTTTTTGCAGAGAGTGCCAGGTTTAGAAATGAAAATTGCCCATGCTCACTTTCCATTCCAGCCTCAGTGTTTCTGTATCCCACAGTTCTATGTATTTCATGGGGCCATAAGGCCCTCATGAAGGGACTGAGCCTGGCAGCTGGAACTGGCCAGGTATGGCAGCTCCACGGTGCCCCTGTCTGCTGCCTCTCTGCCATCCACGTTCTCTGTCTGCCAGCAAAGCCCCTGGCTACCCAGCTGTGAGGCTCTGGTCTGGCCAGACCTTGGTGCCTTTAACAGAGCCTGGACCCTGAAGGTTCCATTCCCTCACTCAGGGCAGAGCCTCATCTTTGCCATCCCCACCCTTAGCCCAGCTTCAATAGGGCTATGAATACAGCTATTGTTTCCTGTGTCTGCAACTGCCTCTGAGCACATTCCAGGACCATTCTGGGAGGAAAATACCTCAGGACCCTGTTCTTGGCCTGCCTCAGCACTCAAGTTCTGCCAATCTTGGGCCTTAGAAAAGATGTTCTCCCTGCTCAAGATCTGCCTCTGACTGGAGAGGGCAGAGTAGGCAGCCCAGTGATGGCACACACGCTTGGACTGGGGTCAGCCAGCTCATGTTCTATTGCTCACGTTTTAGGTTTTCCACAAGTCCTGTGTCCCTCTGGCCCAGTTCTGATGTCTGGGTATGTGGGGCAGGGGTGTGTGTGTGTGTACACACAGGCTCTGCAGTGATCAGCCCTAGGGGTTGTACAAAGCCTTCTGCCTCCCACGCCCCAGTCACATTGGAGGATATTGTGGAGATCAGTGTGTCCCTTGACACTGAGACAGCCCTTTTCCAAATCTTTTTCAGATGGCTCTCCTCAAGGTGTGGGAGCTGCTGTCCCCAGGGAAAGGGCTGTCAGGACTAGGACACCTGTCTCTGCCTCAAGGCCCAGCAGTATTTTAGGTGTCCATAGGGTGGCAGGACAGCCATGCAAGGCACTGGCTGACAGAACATTTGTGAACATCCAGAGGTCCTTCTAGGAAAGGGGGTTTGTTTCTGTCAGGAATCAGAACCATGTTCTCTGACTGGTGGGGCTTTAGTCATGAAATAGTGAGAATCCCTGCTGGGGCTGATCATCAGATCCCAGGGCTAATAGGTGGGACAATAGATGTGGAGGGACAGGACGGGAAAGTCAAGCGTGAAAATGAACTTGACTGTGGCCTCTGACTCCTCGTCTGTAGTGTGGTCCGTAGAGGAGGGCCTTTGACTCTCCTCCTGACGAATGGGGCTAGTTCAGGCCAGGTGTGTCTCCTGTGTTCACTGGTGCCCTGCACCAGCCCTCGGCACATGCAGGGAGTGTGTACTCCCTTCTGTGCCCTTGAGCACCCCAGGGATTTCCTCCCTGTCTCCCATTGGTCCTTCTGCTTGGACAGCCAGCCCTGTAGTGCTGCTGGGTTTGGAGGCCTGGAGCCCCCTCTAGGCCAAGAGAGGGATGACCCCACTGAGACCCGTGGCTATTTTTTGGAGCCTGAGAGGAAAGACAGGAATGGGCACCTTTTTCAGCTTGATAAGAATGATGCCAGCTTTCTCACCTCAGTCAGTGGTCAGACCACTTTTTCCAATTAAGGAGAGGAAGGAATGGATAGAGGGCAGAGCAGCAGAAGTAACGCTGTGCTGGGAGACAGGAAAACTGGCTGTGTCCCAGGTCAGCCACTTATGACCAAACTGACCCTGGGTATCCATGGTCCCGGCTGTAAAATGCAGGATTCATCAGATGACCTCTTCAGGGCCTTCCAGCTCTTACACAGTATGTGTAATCAGCTCCTACTCAGCTTACCTTTGTCTTCTCTGGCCAGAGCAGATACTCCCACACTAAGTCAGGCCTGCCTGTGCATTTGGGTTGCCTTTGGTGGGGGGTGTATGTGAGTCTTTTGTGTGTTGCTACATACCTTCCTGGCTATTTCTAGGTAGAGACCACCAAAGAGAGTGGTCCCAGTATTCTTGAGGCCCTGAGCAGTGGGAATGTGGGGGCTTCCCCAGTCTGCAGGGTCAGACCCAGGCCTGAGCCTCATCAGCATTTTTGTTGCACTGGGAGGTTTAACATAAAAGGATGTCTTGAACCCTCAGCAGGCTCTAACTACCCTTTCCAGAAAGTGCTGGGCCTGGGCTCAGGTGCTTTGTCTCTGTCTACCAGTACCCTGTCCAGCTGCTCCCATGCTGTGGTGGCCTTGCTCTACCCCTTCTCCTGGCAGCACACCTTCATTCCTGTCCTCCCGGCCTCCATGATTGACATCGTCTGCTGTCCCACCCCCTTCCTGGTTGGCTTGCTCTCCAGCTCCCTCCCCAAACTGAAGGAGCTGCCTGTGGAGGAGGTAGGCTGCCTGGGGAACCAGCTGGGGAGAAGGGTGGAGGAAGGCAGGGACAGATGGAACAGAAACCAGCAGGAGGAAAGGGCAGAGGGGGATGGGAAGGGAGAAAGGCTGCTGGGACCTTCTTATTTGTGGCCTCTGGGCCTCTCTACCCAGCTCTTATTCTTTCTCCCTGGGAGGTCTGTCCCTGGCTGGAGTTATTCCTCTTATCTGACCCTGGGAATTGCGAGGTCTGGAGGCCTGGGGAGGGCATAGCAGGGATTCATACCTGGAATCACTGCCATTAATGACTCTTTTTCTCAGGCACTGATGGTGAATCTCGGATCTGACCGATTCATCCGACAGGTAAGAGCAGGGGGTAAGAGCGGGACGCAGTACGTGGCCTGCCCTAGGGTGGGTGCTTGTTGGATGAGCCTCCAGAGCAACCAACACTGTCACACACACTACTCTCACAGCCTGTTTGTTGAGCTCTCTGGGTTCCATATTCACAGAATAGACAAGAGGGGGGAGAAGCTGATCTGAGAAGTCTTGACTTCAGCAGGATCTGCCTTTCTGGTTGGCATCATCAGCTTCTGGAATGCAGTGTGGGAGTGTGAAGAACATGGCCTGGAAGTCCGAAGACTTGACCTCTGGGCTCTGCCACTTTGAGCTATGCAATCTTGGACAGGCCTCTGAACTTCTCTGAGCCAGAGTTCTCATCTCTAAAACAGGCATGGTGGTAACACCTGCCTTGAAATGTTGCTGGGGGATTACACATGATGCATAGAATGCTATGGAATATAAAGGTTTGCAGTCATTGTTGTCAACTTCGAAAAGCCTTTGTTAGTCATGGAAATCCTCTTTGTTCTCGACAAAGGAGCACAACCCAGTGCGGTACCCTCTGGGAATGTATAGTCTGTTGCACACCACTGACAGAGCTACGACTCCTGGGTATAAGGCATCAAGGTATGGGCACTGAACAAGAGTGTAGAGGCAAGACAGACAGTCTAACCTCATACCTGAGATACAGGCTGGGCCACAGTCTGCCTGCCCCAAGCCAAACTCTGCTGCCCACCTGGAGCTGAAGATGGAGGAATTGGGGAGACTTCATCAGGGTACTGGGTGAGGAACCTCCTGCTGGTCCTGGACACAGTGGGCAGTGAATGCCACTGGCCCCACCACTTTTTATCTGTGTGACCTTGGACGAGTTTCTTAACCTCTCTCTGAGCCTCAGCTTCTCATCTTAAAATGAGGTTGATAATAGTGTCAGAGTTATTGGGAGAATTAAATGAGATTATATGTTTAAGCTCCACAGACAGGGCCTGGCTCATAGTAAGTGCTCCGTTAGCATCAGCTATGGTTGTCATCACTGCATATGTTCCTTCTCCTGCAGATGGATGATGAGGACACGTTGTTACCTAGGAAGTTACAGGCAGCTCTGGAGCAGGCTCTAGAGAGGAAGAACGAACTGATCTCCCAGGACTCTGACAGCGACTCCGATGATGGTGAGTGAAGCCTGCCCTGGGCAAAATCATCTCTGGTCTCAGATTCCCTTTGCTCTTGAGTCTGGGCCTTATGGGGCTGGGACCCTGTTTCTATGCACTAGACCCTTCTGGTGGATGAGGTTCCAGGTATAAGACCTTGGTCTCATTCTAGCCTAGAATTCTCTAACCTCACTACCAGTGGGGTTTGGGAAGTTATGGGCTTGAGTGGGTCTGAGGGGAAGAAGTATTGTGGTATTTTATCAAGAGGGAGTTCAAAACATAACATTGAGGCTGCTTCTAGGGTGGCCCAGGCTACAAAGCTGCCCTCTTCCCTCTAATTCTTCTCTACCTCAGGAGGTTTGGGAAGGAAAACCCAAAGACATGTGGCAACCACAAAGACTCTTCCTGCTGACAGGAAGCTAGTTATTCCTCCTTCTCGGGGCCTGCCTTGAACTACTGCAAGAGGTAGAGGGAACTTTTGTGAAGCCAGGAAAACCACCAGGGGTGCAGGGTGTAGGGAAAGTGGTCCTCTGGTCTGATTTCCACTCTCATTTATCTATCAAGGATTTGCCAGCTACCATGTTCAGAGCATTTTCTGACCTCCTGGTTCATGGGCTAGTTACAAGCCCAGGAGCACAAGAGAGAAATTTTCAAGAACAGATAAGTGGTTCTGGCTGGAAGTTTTGTTGAGGAGAGGAACACAACACTAGCTGGAGGTTGAAGTTGCAGGTTGGAGATTGCAGGCTGTTGACTTCAACTTCAAAGATTTTCTTTTCTCTTTCAGAATGTAATACCCTCAATGGGCTGGTGTCGGAGGTGTTTATCCGGTTCTTTGTGGAGACTGTTGGGCACTACTCCCTCTTCCTGACCCAGAGTGAGAAGGGGGAGAGAGCCTTTCAGCGAGAGGCCTTCCGCAAGTCTGTGGCTTCCAAGAGCATCCGCCGTTTTCTTGAGGTTTTTATGGAGTCTCAGATGTTTGCTGGCTTCATCCAAGACAGAGAGCTAAGAAAGTGTCGGGCAAAGGGTAAGGCCAGAAGAGCTTGGGGTTGGGGGCGATGGGCCCCCTTCTCTAACTTTTCTGCTACCAGGAGGGCTGAAAAGCTAGGCACTATGATGGAAGCTCTTGGGTATTGGCTAGGGCCTGGCCTCCTGATATCCCTTTTCTTCTGATAGAAATTTCCAAGGGCGCTTTCTTCTCCTCCTGTCCCAGTAAATGCCTTCAGAAGGCTGTGCACAGGCTGGAGCCATGTGGCTCATCTCCACCAACAGCAGCACGCCATTGGGTGCCCATCTCCTTCTCAGATGCCCTACTTATTCAGAGAATAAGACCCGACTGAGCAATTTAGGGGGTTCTGAGAATCCAGGGGTTGGGAAGGCTCTTGAAGAGAATTGAACTAGCTCTTTGTCTTAGGTTGGTGGCAGTCTGCATTCAGAGCGGAAGATCATCTTAATCTCTGGTTTTTTCATCAGCTGTGCTCACTCTAGGGCTTTTGCATCTCATCAAGATCTTTCTGTCTAACCTCAGGGCTATTATTCTGTCCACTAATATTGTGCATTTAGTCTAACAGAGCTTTTTGAAACAACGTGGTAGAGTGGTCTAAAAGGAACTAGAGAAGGTGTCCACCCAGGGGCAGCTCTGAAATGAGGAGTGGCATCTCTGACATGATACAGCTTAGGGACGTGCCCCAGGGCACGAGGTATCGAGGGCCTACTGCTGTCAGCAGTGAGCACAGTGAGATGAGCCAGTCTGAATTGTAAGATGCTCCTCTAGATTATAATCGCAAATCCTTGGTTTCCCTTTCTGGGATCTGTGCCCCATGGTCCCCCTCAAGTAGGCCCACTTTCCCTTTCTCCAGTGACTGTTCTCTTCCCTGTTCCTGTTTCTCCTCTTCCCTAGGCCTGTTTGAGCAGCGAGTGGAGCAGTATTTAGAGGAACTCCCAGACACTGAGCAGAGTGGAATGAATAAGTTTCTCCGAGGTTTGGGTAAGTAGCCTTGTCACTGATGAGACAGATGTTCGGCAAGAAGGGTTGGGCTGGGGGATCTGTACCCCAAACTACTCTAAACCAGTGCCGGTGGGTATTTATACTGGGGCTATGGACAGAACAGGAAGAGATTCTTGGTGAAGAGGTTCCCAGCCCAGTGCTCCAAGGGCATAATTTAGCACAGCATTTACCAAACTGCAGAACCAAGAGAAACCACAGATTCCTCACGTAAGTCAGGTCTTTTGGGGTGCACTCCTTCCCGAGTGGATACTAGGGCCGTTAGGGCCAGTGAGCTTTCCTCTAGGCCATAAGGGGTCTTCAAAAGTAGCAGTGCCAGAGTGGCCTTCTCTGAAAACCTCCACCCCCTTCAAAGAGCTCAGCCAGTTCAATCACAGAATCATAGCATGTCTCAGTTTAAAAGGAAATTGAGGCCAAAGAAGTTAAGTGGCTTACCTAAAGCCACATGGTGATTAATACCAGTGCCCTAATTAGAGCTCTGGTGTTTTCACTGGCCTGGATCAGATCTATCACAGCTGAAATCCAGTCTTTCTAATACTTTCTCTCCCGCTGAGAGGGTTAGGGCTGTTGGAAGAGATGCTCCTGAAACATTCTCATTTTTGCCCTCTCTGGCCCACAGGCAACAAAATGAAGTTTCTCCACAAGAAGAATTAAGCCCCGTTCCCAGTAATGGAGTCCAGTGCCTTGCAGAGCTTGGAGCCTGGAGAGGGGGCCCAGCCTTGGGACCCTCTGGGCTGCTGTGGCTGCTCTGCCCCCACAGACCCCACCCTCCAAGCCAGCCCACCTCTGCCTTCACGATATCCCAGGATACTGTTTGTAAATAATCTGCTGTAAGCTTTCTTATCTGTTTTTGTAACAAGCAAAGAGAATCTGGTAAATATTTGTATATTCCCAAGGGGCCGGGTGCTTTCCTGCCTGCCCGAGCATGGATGAAGTTTTGCTGGGTGCTGGTGACTGGCCAATTATGTGCAGCTGACTGTCTCAGCCGAACCACTGATCTTCCCCTGGAGGCTCCTGGCCTGCCTGCCTGAGGCCCCTGCTGCCAGTCTCGGGCCCTGGAGAGCAGATGCTGTCTTGTTGTGTACAGGAGGATGATTTTTTTTTTAATCTTAGAGTTTCTATTTTTTTCTAGTAGTCCCCCTCCCCTAACCCTGTTTTTGAAAGGCAAAAGCCAATTAATCCCCATTTACGGCATGGTACCAGGCTCTTGGGCCTGGCCTTCTCTTGTTCCTCCCACCTTTGTGATGGTCAGTGAGTCATGGGAAGCCCACCCCCCAGCTCTGCCAGTGCTCTCCAGGCCCGGCTCCCAGTCAGTGGTGGCCATGATGCGGTACAGGGCATCCCTCCTTCCCACCATCTACGGGTGTTCTCAATAAACAGTGTACAGTTGTCTGGGCCCAAAGCCCCATGAGTTCCTTGGCTTCGTTATCTAGAGTTATTTCTCCTGGGAGATGGGTTGAGATAGGCCAGTCAGGGATGAAACACCATCATGCAGGGAATTGAGTACTTGATTAAGAGTTTAGCTTCAGTGTGGGTCACTGGCCTCCCCTGAAATCAAGTTCTCTGGCTTGAGTTATATGACTGGTCTTAGAGTTAGAAGATACCTAAGTCATTGTTCTAGCTCAGCTTGCCCTTTCCAGTAGCCAGCCTTTCAGACTCTATCTAAGTGTCTCCAGCGATGGAAAGAACGCTCATTGCCCTTTGGCTCCACTATTAGGTGAATCTCAACATTTTCCTGTTCAGTATGAAGCCCTTAAGACATCATTGGGTATCCTGACAATGGTGGAATGAAGCCCAGCTAAGGCCAACCCAGGGCTCGCTCATAGCCCTGGCCCATTGCCTATAGCTCTTCCATGTCACTCTGTAAACAGTTTTTTTTGTTGGAACCCTAGGTTTGAATACAGAAAGTTCTGCTACATTCTATGGAAGAACAAGGAGAGAGAGAAGCAGGGTGGGAAAGACCTTCAAAGAGCAGAGACCTTGAAAATTCCCAAGATGAGGCATTAAGTTGCAACTCTCTTCCTTGGTATTGGGTTTGGGTCTGGCCAGATTTGAACCGTGGAGTAATGTTTTCCTGTTCTTCTAACCTAGCCTTCTTAAACAGGAGACTATCACATCCTGAATTCCCCTCCCTCCTTTTTCCCCATCTGCATTGAGGCCTGCGCAGGTCCCAACCTGTCTTTGGTTTGGGGTTGCTATCTGCCTCATAAAGCAAAGTAAAGGATTTGTCTTCTGGGAAGACAAAGTCGTGTTCTCTGAAAACTCCTCCTACATAGTTGGCTTTGGCGTCTTCCAGGAATAGGAGGGCAGGGATTGAAGCCTCATAGGTCTGGGTTTTCAGTTGAGGTAGAGAAAAGACAGTGGTTATAACCAGGTGTAGTTACCTCCAGAACTCGTCACTGTTAACACAGCCTGGGCTTCATGACAGTCACAGAAGTGGATTCCTTAATAATAAAATAATATAGTTTCCAAAAAATGCTATTTCTTTCTCCTTTCCTCTCCCTCTCTTTTCTAATGTCGCTCTAAAGAATTCTCAGACGTGTGATCAGACCGCAAGATATATTGGTATCAATTCTTTTTTTGTAAAATTTGAAACTTTTATGTATCTTTAAAATCTTAAGATACCTAAGATTAACCCTAGGGATTCCTTCCTCCTGCTATGGCCACAGCTCTCTTCCCAATTCAGAAAACTGATGCTGGCACATAATGGCTTGGAATGGGTTGCAAGGGCCCCTGCAGTGACTGCTATGGGCAAGGCACAGAGTCTTATGAGGAAGGTAGAGGAGGGTGTGTCCAGGGGGCCTGGTCTGGGGTTGACAAAAAGTGTTCAGGGCTTCTTTCCAAGTTCTGCTTTCACATGATCTCTGGACCCCTAAGCAGATGGTTCTCAACCCTATCAGATCCAGCACTCTCCTTTTCTATAGCAAATACTGTAACTCTCCCCTTTACTATCCTGAAATGAAATATATAGATAATATAACCTACCTAAACACATTTTAACTGTAATATAAAAGGGGAGAAATAAAAGGAAAGTATTTTGTTATAAAATAACATGTATTTAAATATGTAAATACTTGGGCAGAGCTATACTAGAAGATACAATGAAGTCAGATGCTTATGCCTGTATGTAGAATTACTGTGAATGCAATGCTACACATGCAGACAGATAAAAGTGTGTTGTATTAGCAACTCAGATTCTACTGAGTAGGTTGTTACCATGGGTAAGAGAGGTTTCTGAAATGAACAGTTTTTGGTAACATTCTGAACAAAATACAGTATGAGCTTCCCCTGACTTAAACATTATTTGGAATCCTGGAAAACTGAGAAGCATATGAAAACTAAAACAAAACAGAACTTTTTGATTATGTGTAAAATGGAGTTAGGTTCTAAGCTAGATTTTTTTCTCTGTCGTTTAAATCAACCCATACATTGCAGGACATCTAAAATCCCTGGTTGCTTCTCCATGATAGTGACAAAAAATGCCCCCAGACATTTCCAAAATGCCCCCTAGAGGACGGTATTGCTACCATTGAGAACAAGTGTCCTTAAACAGTGCCTGACAACCCTGGGGCAACTGCTGAGGGGCAATGCAGTGTCTCCACTAGCAAAAGTCCCAGTGCCCGTGGGCTGTCAGCCCTCCTCTATTCTGGAGCTAAGAAAGGCCCTGGGTTTTCTCCTGTAATCAGTCTGATAACTTTTAGGGCAGGGCGGGCTGCCCCATCACATCTTTCTAAATGCTCTTTTCTGTAAGTAACTGTGCTCTGGCAAACTGTAGTGCTGAAATGAGGAGTCTAGGCTTTTTAAAGGCATTATTTTGAAGGCGTGCCCAGGGAAAGCAGTATTATTCCAAATCTGGTTCACATTGGATGGTCTGTGGAATAGGGCCCCAAGAAAATAATTCTAATTATAATCACAGCTCAGTTAAATTTTTGTTAACAATACCCTTTATTTCACATGTAGACTTGTAACCTACCTTGTACAGAAAATGACTTATTTATCAGGGTACATAGACAGGATATTAAAAAAAAAAGTGGGAATGACAGTAAAACAAAAATTGGGCTTAAAATAGAGCTGGAAATGAAACATACACTTTAACCTATATTGTTACTAAGAGTGATATAGAAAATTAGTTTCTAGAGCCAGACAATGTGGTGGTATGCGTTCCAAAACATCTTAAATTTATTTGCTTATGGAGGTGTGGGGGTGAGTCTAAAAGGTCATCAAAACTCTAGAACAAGAGAAAATATTACTTTCCAGCACTGGCAAGTTACTGGTAACTCTATTTTTTGTCCATTTATATTGCCTTTTAATATGCAAGTAACATGCATTTGGCTAAGCAAGAAACTCAAACTGTACCAAAACCTTCATCATCTCCCTCACGGCCCCAAACTCATGAAGAAATCCCTTCTCTGTTTTATGTTCTTCCAGAACATTTCCATCTGTGTACAGGCATTTTTTTTAGCCCAAGGTGCCTTGAACATAATTGGCGCTCATTCTTTTTGACAACTGAAACAAAGTTAATTTTGAGAGGTTTGGAAATTCCCATCTTGAAAGTGTATATAAAGACCACGCCTCCTGTTCTCAAGCGCAGCCAGAACGTGATCTGGAGTGCTGCAAGGGTGGCGGAGACCTTCGCTCTGAAGGGGCCCACGCCGCACGGGAATCGGGGCCGAATTAAACCTCCCGCCTCGCCCGGGAAAGTATTTCCGCGCGCCGGCCCCGCCCCCTGCCGGAAATGGCTGGGCCGAGAGCTGGAGCCGGCTCCGATAGTGCTTCCGGCCGTAGGACGAGGGTGTTGGGGAGAGGTCAAGGTGACCCCGGAACTGGAACCTCACGCCCTCCGGAAGTGACTCTCGGGGGTGGAGACGAGCTGAGAGGCAGCGGGCGTCATATACCGAGGGTGGCTGTGGGAGTGCTAGGCTATACAGGCCTCCAGCCGCCGGAACCCGCATAGCCTCCCACCTTCTAGGGTAGGCGGGCGCTGCACATCCTCCGCCGGTGGTGCGTGCCTTCTGCTTGTTTTCATTCCCAGGGGCTGGCTGCTCTTGGGCTAGCCATCGAATAGGAATGTTTATTTTAAATCCGATTTAGCCGATTTGGACAATGAGAACTGATTTTGCAAATTATGTGGCAGACATTTCCCATAAATCGGAAATTACAGTTGCAGCACCAAGATTTGGATGAAAATATATTTAAAGCACATTAAGCCAGAAATTGTATCCTTAGCAATGCAAGCTTATAGAACATTTGGCTGTCAAACTAATGTGCTAGATGATACCATTTTTCACATTTTAAAAGGTACATGAACAAAAAGTTAAGGCCACTGAGTTAGTGGGGCATATGATAAAGCTCTGTTCCCCCGAATATGAGAGGACTTCATTAACCCTGTCTACTTACTGGCGACTAGAGTGGCAGTATGGGCCTCTGTGTCTACAGCACAGGCTAGTCAATGCTTGGCAGTCACATGAAGTTTTCTGTGCATTGACTATGTTTTGTTATCTCAGCAGTGGTACCTTTTACTCTCGACTGAAAATCAAAACATATCATTTGCCATTGGTCCCATAAAACAAATGATCCATCTAGTAGGTCAGTGTCCTTCATTTATTTGGGACATGAACGTTTGGCTTTTCTCCAGTCACCCAGCTTCCTCTGGCAATAGTACCACCTAGAGAGCAATCAGTCAGAGCATCAGCTCAGCTATTAGCTGTCATACCGGTGAGTGAACAAGCTGGGACCAAGGCAGCTGAAAATACATCACAAGCTAGGATATGGGATGGCATGGTACCTGGGGCGTCAATTCTATTTAGAATGGCTGTACTAGTGACTTTCACATTTAGCATGTCCATCTGCACCACCATATAGGATTGGGATGAGTATTATCTCATCCAACCCCAATCTGTTTCTGGACAGTTATGCTACCACAGGGTGCCACCAATCAATTCCTGGGGAAGAAGCTGGTCATTAAGGGATGAGTGATCATCCATCTTCCCCTAAACTCAACCCTTACAGGCTTAACCATTTTGCTGTCAGCCCCACTCCAGTCAGTAATCAAGTCCTGTCCATTATTTCTTCTGAATCCTATCCCTTTTCTGTTCTCATTCCCATTTTCTTGGTCCTGCCTCCAGGCTGGCAGTGGCCCAGTCCCTAAACTACAGCCTGGTTACCGAGTAATCGCTCTCTAGGCCCATCTCCCGCATAACACCTCCCCCTATTTACCTAACCTTTCCAAATTGGTTTCCTAAATGCATGTTTTGCTCTTCCCTCTGCTTTAACCACTTTCCCATTGACTGAATCACACCAAGGAGGTCGACCTGTCTGCTTCCATAATAGTTCACATTACATAACAGTTAGTAAGGGTCAAACAAAAAGGTTTAATAAATGCTTTTTCCATTTTACTTAATCCTCAAGTAGACACCTTCACCTAAATGTTAAAGATGAGAAAATTGGACTAAGTATAAGTCACACAGCTGTTGGGTTTGGATCTAAATTTCAAACACCATCTGAATCTTAAGACACAGTATTTATATATTTCTGTACCTTCAGTGTCTAGTCAGAATCAATGAAATGCCATTAAATCAAATTAAATGTAGTCTCTTAATTCTTTATCAACTACTGACCATCTGAAGCCTCAGCTTCCATATTAGAAGCTCTCCAAAAAACACTGAGGGAAAACCCATCCTTTTTCCCCTTCTCCCTTAGCACCATTATGGAAGATGCAAACCAATGACCCAGTTATCAGTTTGTCCAACTGAGTAAAGCCTTCCTGACACCTTATAACTCTCCGTTATCCAAATCAAGTAAGCTTCCTCCCTCGTGCTCCCTATAACTGATGGTCTCCAATATCCTCTAAAGAAACAACCCTTCACCAAACTTAGTGTGTAGTAGACTGGACAATCTAGGTTTCTGTTAAGTACAGTCTATGATGTTAACACAATGATGAAATAAATAACTTAATGCATTTCTCAGAACATGTCCCTGTCATTAAACGACCCATGACTGTAATAGTTTTAGTAGGTTTAAGTGCTACCTTAACTATTTTTTTGGCCAGGGTTCTATACCAGACTGTAAGTTTTATTTTGGGTCAAAACATTTTCAAAATTTGGGGAACCACTATAAAAACTGTAGCAAATTATAATTTACCCTGAGATCTATGAGGGTCCTATCTGCATGCAAGCATTAGTCATCATCACGGTTTTGCAGGAGATAACAAACCCTAGAAAACCTGATGCCAGTTTCTAGCCTTTAAGATTCTCAAATTTCTCTACTGGATACATTTCAGACTAGAAGAAAAACTGTAAGCATTTCATGACATATTTTTATCAGCATTAAGACTCCTGTGTACAGTGATCCATAAATCCTGACAAGTGCTCTCTAGAATTCAAACCACTTTGATATGTAAAAGCCCTGGTGTGTTTAAAATTCAGACTGCTGGGCCCCATCTCAAGATTTTGGTTATAACTAGAATGGTTTGGTCCAAGATGAGGGAGCCAGGTGGAAAAACCTTAAATTCAGGAATTAAGTCCCAAAGACCTGCCTCAATCCCATCACTGTCCCCTTTAACATGTGACCCATCAAAATTCTGTGAAGACCACGTCCCATCAAAACTGAGTCTTCAGCCCTTTTGAGCCTCATGGAACAATTAAGGGCACATTCTCGCACTGATTGTAAATTCCAAGTATACAATGCAACTATAAGATATATATGTCATAAACAGGTATCATTCTTACTTTATAAATGTAAAGGTTCAAGTTAGGTAACCTGCCAAGACCTCTAAGCGTTGGTGCCATCTCTTGCACACTTCTCTTAGGGGAGTTAGCAGACGAGCCCAGGCCCTCTTACCCTTACTCCTAGAACCTGTTAGGTGGGTTTCTGATGTACAGATAGAGGTAGAAGTGCCAAAGAACCTACACTCAGACTAGAAGAGAAAAGCACTTGCTAGCATTTAATGAATCTCCCTCCATGTAGCTTCAAGCTACCAGGACACAGGCCCCCCCAACACCCTTAATCTTCTCCTCAGCTCTTCTGCTGAAGAATTTGGCCTTCACGATGACAGGCTGCTTGGGGAGCTTTCCCTTTCCCAAAACTTTGTAGTAGCCCTAGAAGAAGAGAGAAAAGCGTTTTTAATACACCATGGCAAGTACCAACTCCCTGATGGGTATGAGAAAAGATGCCTGCCAACCCACTCCCCCTAGGAGCCTAGGAGGGCATGTTTCTGATCTGGGCACTACCGGGGGCACTGACTGCCCTCGCCAGTGAATCAAGACCAGTAGATTCTCTCCGAGGACTCTAGCACACCAGGACAAGAGCTGTGTCAGGATGTGACTCTAGTCTCGGGCAAGCATAAATCCCGCTCTCCTACTCAATTACTATATAATAAGCAAAAAAGGAAAACCACATTTGCAGCAATGTTCCAAAAGGTCTTGACCATCAAAATTGCTCAAGAGATGTTAAACAGGCTGGGAAAGGGGATTTAAAACTTAACTAACAGCCCCCTCAGGGTTCAAGCTACCTCCATAGCAATGGGATATAAGGCTGACACAAGGACCAGAACTCCAAATAATAAACAAAAATGCTTGGCAGAGAGGGCAGCTCTTCAGATAATGTAGGGCCTTAAACAACAACTGAACACATTAGGATTTTATTCTGTAAGGAACAGGAAGGGTCAAGAGCTGTGCCTCACGTAGGCTTGTGTAAAAGAGACCAGAGGCAGCTGAGCTAAGATATTACCAATAGCTCAGGCAAGAAATGCAAATCTGCACAATCAGGCCAGTAACAGTAAGAATGAGAAGACTACTAGTGGGAAAAACATTCAAATGAAAATGAAGTAACTGAATGAATGAGGAAGTAGAAGGATTACTCTTCAGATGTTTTGCTTTAATCACAATTGAACTAGAGAATTACGTGTGGAAATTCTACCAAAAGGTGGAACTGTCTGGTAGGTAACTGGGTATAGACTTCAAGTGGGAGATGAAGCAGACTAGCTTACCCAGAGTTTTGAGAGGCAAAGACCCAAACAAAGGCGAAAAATATTCATTTACTCACTGATCGCACCACATCAATGATAGGAGCAGCTCCAGTCTTGTTCTTGGCAGCATTTACCCGTGTCTGCTCACTGACCAAGGTCCACAGTTTATCAAGGTTGACAGTTGGGCAGAAGCTCTGGTTCCTCTTTAAGTGGTAATGCCTCATACCCACTTTCCCAAAGTAACCTGGGTGACTGGGAGGAGAAGGCAACCACTTTAATAACCTCACTCCATTAAGACACTATGTTTATCATCTTTATAGTCCATCTCCCCCCACTACAGTGTAAGTTGTTCATGGGTGTAGAACAGTGACACAGCAGGTACTCCATTTGCTGAATAAAACAAATTTTTAAAAAGCCACCAAAGACTTTCAAAAGGAAAAGACTGGCCTTATTTCATGAAACCAGGATAAGTCACTAAGACAGAGGCAATGCCAAGACTAGAATTCAGGTCACTTGACAGCATTTTTTGGAAATAAAAGAGTCCTACAATAGAGGTCTTCCAAGCAAATAGTTAAACTACCATCCCCCAATTTGTGGGCATAAGCGAAATCTAACAGTTGTATAGGTCAATCGGATGCCTGTCACTAACCTGGTGACTGACTATGCCACGAGGGCCACAGCCAGTGAATATGGTCAGCAGTTACTCTTCGAGGACTCTAGCACACTAAGGCAACAGCTGATACCCAAGCGTGACTCTAGCCTCGACAACAAGCTCTCAAGTCACGACAAGTGTTAACTCAGTAAAAGCCAGCAAAACGTAAGGTCTGTGAGTAGTAAGAGGCTTGCTTCCCATTAAAGATGTTCTGAGCCAGCCCTCTGCCCCTAACTCCAAAATTGTCAGTGTCAGTAAAAGCAGTCCAAGGAACACTCACTATTTGTCAAAGTTGATCCTGTGATGATGCAGGCCACCAGCATTACCCCTGCCTCCCGGGTGCTTCCGGTGCTTGCCTGCAGGAATACAAAGCTACATGGCTAACACAGCCTTCTCCAGCCCCTCAGTATTTCCCACAAAAACATTTCCCCACGCTTCGGTGCCTTTGCCAGTCTACAATACCTCTTTCAGCATCGCTGTTCCTTCAAGACTCCGAGTTAAACATCTCTTTGCAGCACTACCACACTACTCCATGCCTTCAACCAATTAAATACTGTGCCCTGCTCAATTCTCATACCCCCAAATGATGTGAAATTCTCTAAAACTGGAGCACTAGAAAATTCTTAAAAAGAAAAAGCCAACAGCTAACGGCCAAATTCAATCCGACTCGAACGCACAAAGCTGTTACCCACTTCTAAGCTCTTACCCACATGCTTTCCAAGTAGCTGAGACCCTGCAGGGAGAGCCCAAGGCCGACCAGGATGGGAAGTCGGCACTTACCGATGCGGCCGTGGCCGTGGCTCACGTGGCCCCGAAGTTTCCGGGTCTTCCTCAGTCTGGACGGCTGCGTGGAAAAAGGTGCTTGGTGATAAAGCCTAAAGAAGGTGGCGAAGCCTGCCAGTCTGCGAAGGGCCTGGAGACCTGGGGGTCAGGGACCTGCCTCGTGGCGCGTACAGCAAAGCTGGGGTTACGAACTGGCCCGGGGCCGTGCGGCCTCATGAGGGCGGCGCCCAAACGCCCCGGCCCGCGTGTCCCAGAGATCCGAACCCCGGGTCCAACACGCGGCCCCAGGCTACCGGGCCCACGCCGGCCCCTCAGCCCTGCGGCCGGCCATGCGCGGCCCGAAACACCGGGCTAAAGCTGGGGGTAGGTGGCTTGGGTGTAAGGCAAGTGGAACTCACGACACGCGCCAGGAATGATGCAGAAACCCGAGAAGAAACACCTACCATGTTGGCGGCCGAGACGAAAAAGGGAGGCCTTTCCGAAGTCTCGCGAGCTATCGATCACGGGGGCGGAGCCAACGCCTCACTTCCGGCCAGGGAGCCCCGGCCTCGGGCGGGGCCTCTTTAGTGTCTCGGGTCTCGCGCGGCTGCGGGCTTCGGGGTTTCCTCTTCCTGCGGGTTATCGTCGCCCTCACAGCGAAGGTGGCGGCGGCGGCGGCGGCGGCGGCGCCCGGGAGGCCTTTCTGGTGCAGCCCGTCGTGCGCTCCGGCTCGGAGGCTGAGAGCTGTCGTGGGAGCCGGGCCGTGGGGCGCTGTGGTGCACGCTGTGGCGGCCCAGGTGGGCCGGGCCCTTTTCCCTGACGTCTTGACCCAGGAAGCTGCCTAGAGCACCGTATTTCTCAGCTGCTCACCAAACGCCCCAGCCCCGAGCAGTCCCGCGCCCCTCGTTCTGTTTTTAGTGGTCTGCTCGGCCCCGGCGGTAGCGCTTGCTTCTTTGTCCCTTGGCCGCAGTGAGGAGCCACGAGGCATTGTTTGACCTCAGTGTGCCCACCGGTGTCTCGATCTGGTCCCTTTGAAGTCCCTACCTAGATGTCTTTACCAGCCTCCGGGACCCACGCTCCTGAGGGGGCGCTCGGCCTTCTTTTCTCTTTTGCCTTTGTGCTGTCGTCCTGCGCGTCCTCAGTTTGAACTCTGCTATGCTTCAGGGACCTATAAGCCTGGTTACTTTACGGTCCTTTTTATCCAAACCTTGTACATTTTCTAACCGCCACGTTTTAATTTTCACCTTAACCTATTTGACATGCCCATGACTCCTTCCTCTCCTGGACCGGAGAACCCGTGCTCAACCTGGACCAGATACAAGTGTCTCCTCTTTTGTGAAACTTCTCTGACCTACTCAGTCATAGTTGCTCACTTCCCCCACTTGTGCCTCCACAAAATCTAGTACATAGCTCAAATAATTGTTGATCCACATTTGTTTTCCCCACTAGACCAAATTCCTTAAAGTCTCAATAATTACTTTTTTCTATCTGTGCACTCCCAGTTCCTGGCATGCAGTATATGTTCAACAAATGATTGTTAAGTGAATGAATGAACCTACCCTCCGCTCCATTTCTTCACTAATGGAAGAGGCATCCCTCCTGTCTTAAGTCTCAACCAGTGTTCACTGTCTCAACTAGTGTTCAAGATCCCATTCCCTCAGTTTCCGTGTGTGTGTGTGTGTGTGTGTGTGTGTGTATTTATTTTCTCTGCCTCTGTCCCTTCTATTCCCCAGCTAAAATATATTTTAGCTAAAATGTCCTAAATTCTCCCTGTCTCTGTTTACTGCCTTTGCTCCTTCCTTTACAGCCAAGTTCCCCAAGAGTAGTCTGTAAATCCTGTCCATTTGCTCACTTCCCATTCTTTGTTTAATCCACTGCAGTCTAGCTCTCAGCCCCGCTATTTTGATGAAATTGCTCTTACCAAACTCATCAGTTAACCAAACACCAAATTGGATGCACTCTTCCAGTTCCTCATACCACTTGTTCTCTCGGTTGTGCTTTACCCCTTTGACTTCTTTTTCTAGGGGAACTCTTGCCTTCCTCGTATCTTTCTGGCTACTTCTCAGTCTTCTTTTCAGGTTCTTCTGACTTTGTCTGCCCTTTAGATGTTGATGTTCTTCAGCCTCCTGTCCTTGCCCCTCTTAACTTTTCACAGTACACAGTCCTCTTGGGTGAACTCATCTTGGGTGACTTCAATTCACATCTCTATTGCTGAGCTCCACACTCATATATTCGCTTAATTTCTGGTTAGTATCCCTTGGACGTTCTACAGACAAACTAGATAAACATATCTGAAGACTTCAATCTTCCCTGCTCATTGGTGCCTTCTCCTTTATTCAGTATCTTGGTGAGTGGCACTGTTGTCCAACTAGTGATGTCAGAGACCTGATAATTGTCCTCAAGGCTTCTTTTTCTCTGATACACTGTCACCGTATCCTTTCATTCTATATCTGTCTCACAAATGTGCTTCCTCTATAGCCCTTCGCCACTGCCTTCGTTAAGGCCCTCATCATATCTCATCTCAAGTTCAACACCCTCCTGTGATCACCCTGCCTGCATTCTAACCCTCCTCCAATCCCTCCATCCTTCACACCTCTGCAAGGTTAATCTTCCCAAAACATGACTTTCATCCTTTCACTTACTTGATCAAAAAGTTCAGTAGCTCCCTGTTACCAACAGGATATAGCTCATTTGCCTTTCTGATCTTTCTCAGCTTCTCCCCACACAAGCTTTCTACTGCAGCCAAACTTGGTACGTCCCTTCTGCCTTTTTGCCTGTGCTCGTGCCATTTCTCATGGCTTATGTGCCCTTCTTTCTGACCAGATATCCTGGATCTTCCTCAGCCTTTAAGGCCCACTTTATGTTCTGCTTCTTCATAGAACACTCCAGTCCACAGTGACAATAGCCAAATACACCTTGCAGTTTACAAAATGCACCTGCCTGAGAAGTCAACACTACCGGCCCCATTTTATGCGTGAGAAAATTGAGGCACAAATGGTTGAGTGACTTGCCGGAGCCTCAATGCTGCTAAGATAGAGAGCCAGGGCCTAGCCTTTAGTCTTTTCCCTCTAGATCTCCTGATTTTGCCTCAGTGACCATTCCCTTTCTGACTTCACAGCATTATGG